>NW_027040843.1:0-405000 GCF_037179485.1 Ochlerotatus camptorhynchus
CAAAACCATTTCATCCATTACTAATTGAAAGAGTCGGCTCAACATTATCAAGGCGCCCTATACACTGGAGTCGCTTTTTACGCGGGTGATACGTCCCGCGTAAAAAAAAAACCGCGTAATTCCGGAATCCGCGTAAAAAAAAACCGCGTAAATTCCGAAATCCGCGTAAAAAAAAACCGCGTAAAAAAAAACCGTGTAAAAAAAACCGCGTAAAAAGCGACTCCAGTGTAGTTTGACGGCAGTGGCATTTCAATAGCGATTTACGGGGTAACCTATTTCATCAAGCGGAATATTATTTGGCAGAATATCCCATTTCGCGTAATGTCCTATCTTGCAGAAATTTTATCCTTATACCGCAAAATAGGATTCTGCAAATCGGAATTGCGCCAAAGAGAACTTCGCGAAATAATTCTTTTCGCAAACATACGACTCCGAGTAAATTTTTCAATTTGTTGGTTTTTTTTCACACTATAGAGTTTTATAATTTGATTTATACTGATACATGTGCCCTGATTCATCTATTCTTTTTGCAAGCAATGAATAAATTATAAGTTTTTTTTTCAGAAATGAGCGCTGGTATCAGTGCACAGTGGTACAGAGTGCATTTTTAATTGTGCATTTTTTAATTGATTTTTAAAAATAACATACCTCCAATTTTTTTCATATTATTGAGAATAACATACGCTCTTTCAAATGCTGCAAAAAAACTTTTTTTTTGTTTGCGCCCAACAGAGATATTAACATTTTAAAAGTGCATACTTTTAGTATAAAAACGTCAATAACTCTTGATCGGCGAAAGATATTGACAAGCTTTGTGCATTAAAAATTTGCGCCTTTTTTAGATCTAAAAGTTATCTGTGGGCATCTTTGCTGAGAAATTCGAAATAAGATAAATAGAGCAAAAAAACTGTATTTTTAAGAGCCACCCTAACTCAATTCAAGAAAATAGCTCTAAATCGGCCAATTTAAGAGATACAAAAAAGTTATTTTCTACAAAGTTGCTTGAAATTAGCTCAGCTATAACTTTGCCGAAAAATGTATACCTTAATTTATTCAAACAAAAAAGTTATATTTTTGATTTTAATGATAATAAGAACCTTCCTAGAATTCATTGTCATAAAAATAAGGGCCTAACTTTAAAAAACAACTTTGTAGAAGAGACTTTTAGTCTAAAGTTCCAATTTCAGGCTCAAAACATGTCATTACACCTAAATCTGCATTCTGGACCACTGTGCAGTGGACTAAAAATGCTTCGCACTTATGGCATGGTTCCTCTGTCGAAGAGCATTACCGCAATAATATACTGGTTAGCATTGACTGACGGGGTATGCTTTAATTTCATCATTTGCTTGTATTAAGTATCGATAAGTCTTAGTTATGTAAATAAGATTTAAGTCTGTCAGGTTTCCGACTAGAGTTACTTTGGCAGTGGCAGTGTCCATGATGTCTTATTGGCTAAACATCGATTTCAGTGACAAGGATTCTTCGTTCACTGTGTTTCATGACGTTGACTATTCGGTCAGCGACAACTTCAACCCCAGTTCCTGTTATGTTAAGTACTATCCACACACTAAGTTTTTTTTTCTACCGAGCTCGGCTGAGCAAATCTCGGCAGGCCATTACCACTTGTACCTGTATAACCTCTAGTCCTACATGCATTCCACAACCAAGTCACTGGTATCACATGTTGTTCAACATTGAATTTATGAAGTTCTTGTGAATGTAAGAAGATTAATTACAGATTATCGAAAAAAAAAGTTAATTAAAATTTGTTGCATAACATTTTTTTGAAACATTCACAAACCGGAAGCCACCATTTTGGATTCCAAAATTGCGTGAATCATCGATTTCTGGCCTGTACACGTCGTTCCCGTTCCGAAAATATCCATATTGTTGGCTATTTGACAGTTTTTCACAAAACCGGAAGCCGCCATCTTGGATTCCAAAATGGCATGAATCATCGATTTCCGGCCTCTACGCGTCGTTCCCGTTCCAAAAATATCCATATTGTTGGCTATTTGACAGTTTTTCACAAAACCGGAAGCCGCCATCTTGGATTCCAAAATGGCATGAATCATCGATTTCCGGCCTCTACGCGTCGTTCCCGTTCCAAAAATATCCATATGGTTGGCTATTTGACAGTTTTTCACAAAACCGGAAGCCGCCATCTTGGATTCCAAAATGGTATGAATCATCGATTTCCGGCCTCTACGCGTCGTTCCCGTTCCGAAAATATCCATATCGTTGGCTATTTGACAGTTTTTCACAAAACCGGAAGCCGCCATCTTGAATTCCAAAATGGCATGAATCATCGATTTCCGGCCTCTGGATGTCGTCTTGGTTCCGAAAATATCCATATTTTTGGCTATTTGACAGTTTTTCACAAAACCGGAAGCCGCCATCTTGAATTCCAAAATGGCATGAATGATCGATTTCCGGCCTCTACGCGTCGTTCCCGTTCCGAAAATATCCATATTGTTGGCTATTTGACAGTTTTTCACAAAACCGGAAGCCGCCATCTTGGATTCCAAAATGGCATGAATCATCGATTTCCGGCCTCTACGCGTCGTTCCCGTTCCAAAAATATCCATATTGTTGGCTATTTGACAGTTTTTCACAAAACCGGAAGCCGCCATCTTGGATTCCAAAATGGCATGAATCATCGATTTCCGGCCTCTACGCGTCGTTCCCGTTCCAAAAATATCCATATTGTTGGCTATTTGACAGTTTTTCACAACACCGGAAGCCGCCATCTTGGATTCCAAAATGGCATGAATCATCGATTTCCGGCCTCTACGCGTCGTTCCCGTTCCAAAAATATCCATATGGTTGGCTATTTGACAGTTTTTCACAAAACCGGAAGCCGCCATCTTAGATTCCAAAATGGCATGAATCATCGATTTCCGGTCTCTACACGTCGTTCCCGTTCCGAAAATATGTATGTACTCATGTTGTCCGGTGAATCCACTCGATGTACACTTCCAAGTTTGTTTTTTTGGCTAAGTCCATTCCTCAGAAAACACTTAGAATGTTTTGGCTCTTTAACCGCGTTAGTTCAAAAAACCGTGTAAAAAAAAACCGCGTTATTTCAAAAAACCGCGTAAAAAAAAACCGCGTTATTTCGAAAATCGTCGTAAAAAAAACCGTGTAAAAAAAAACCGCGTAAAAAAAAACCGTGTAAAAAAAGACTTCAGTGTATATAGTTTTTATATAGTATGTGTAACATATTTTATTCGACAATTGAAGAGAGACCAGAGTATGTAACATATTTTAGAAACATATTAAAAAAATCGTGTTTTTCGCCTGTTTGAAAAAGCACTCAAACCATCACTTACGAAATGTATTTACGATATAGCCATCACAAATTCAATGTTGTATTATTATTGCTTATGATGTTTTCTGATTATTTACTCATTCAAAGATTCATATTTTGAGAACTTAATTGTTTGAGTTGCACCCATTTTTTTTCTACATTCATCGAGCGTTATCAAAGAAACCCCGATAATTTTGTAAAATTGAAGCTGTTTCGAATCTTGTTGAGAGGAGCGTGGATTTTCCATTCGCGACCGGTAACTTTGATGAATCTACAGCTGTGCTTAATAACGCTTTGAAAACGTGTACCAATCAACTAGTTTGCCAAAAGTTTGTTTCTTTGAAAAACTCGAACAGCTGGTACAATTTGAATCTTTTGCGTCTTAATCAGAAAAGGGACAAATGGTACAAAAAGTTTTGTAGATCAAATATTTAATGACAATCATTGGACTAGGTACACAATCGCGCGTAATAAGTATTCACAATCGATAAAGAAAACTCGTTGTGAATATGTTCAAAGGAAGATTGAACAGCATTAAAACAACAGCAAAGAGTTATGGAAAATTTTGAAATCTTTATTAAAACCTAGTAATTGCAAACCGCGGTCCATAACTTTTAATGGCACATTAGAACTGTCAGAACAAGTAATTGCAGCTAAGTTTAATAATTATTTCGTAGACAGTGTTTCATTGATTAATCAATCCATTGAATTGGTCGATGAACATGACGAAATAAAACAGCCAGTTAATAGTAGTTGTAGATTTGAAGTTTTTCACCCAATTACATTAGATGAACTTAGAGTTATTTGTTTTTCATTAGGAAAATTGGCTGGAGTAGATAATGTTAATGCTAGAGTTGTTCAAGATTGCTTTTAGTCATTGGCCACATCATGCTGGTCCTTATTAATGAATCATTGCAAACTGGACATGTGCCACAAATTTGGAAGGAATCCTTAGTGGTTCCTATTCAAAAAGTTGCTGGAACGATTAAAGCCGAAGAATTTCGTCCCATCAACATGTTACACAAATTAGAGAAAATTTTAGAACTTGTTGTTAAAGGCAAGCTGTTGGAGTATTTAAATAGTAATAGTTTGTTGATACCAGTACAATCGGGATATCGGGAAGGTCATTCTTGTGAAACCGCGTTGAATTTAATATTAGCGAAGTGGAAAAATAACTTGGAGTGTAAAGATACGATTGTTGCTGTTTTTTTTTGGATCTGAACCGCGCTTTTGAAACAATTTCTAGGCCCTTACTGTTAAGTACAATCAAGCGCTTTGGAATTACGACTGCTGAATATAAATGGTTTGAAAGCTATGTATCTGACAGAACTCAACGGACTGTTTTTAATGATTCTGTTTCCAGTCCCGTGGGGAATAACCTTGGAGTGCCCCAGGGAAGTGTATTAGGGCCCCTTTTATTTATTTTGTATATTAATGACTTGCAACGTGTTTAACGGTTTTGCGACATTAATCTTTTTGCAGATGATACTGTGTTATTCATTGCAGCTAAGGATTTAGAAGTTGCCGTCTCACACTTGAATGAAGATTTGCAGTATCTAAGTAGATGGTTAAGTGTAAGCAGTTAAAATTGAATACAAGTAAAATCTAAATTTATAGTAATTTCACGGAATCAATTAAATGAGGACGTCTCTGTTGTAATTGATGATGAGACTATTGATCGCGTTCAGTAGATTAAATATCTTGGCGAGATTATTGATGACAAACTTAAGTTCAACTCTCACATTGACAATGTCATTAAGAAAATTGCCAAGAAGTTTGGAATTCTATGTCGATTGAAAAACGATTTAACTATTGCCAGTAAAATACAGCTAACAAATCAATCATCTCTCCTCCTCTAGACTTTTGCTCATCCATTTTATTTCTGTCCAAAGAAACACAAATATCGAGTTACAGCGCTTGCAGAATAAAATAATGCGTTTGATTTTGAGATGTAATAGATTCACTTCCTCAACTTTGATGCTAGACGCCATACAATGGTTGTCGGTGAGGCAAAGAATTGTATATTTGACTATGGTGTTCATTTTTAAAGTAGTTAACGGTTTGCTGCCTCGATATTTGTGTGATCAAATTGAAAGAGTAAGTGACTTTCATAGATATAATACTAGAAACGCGGATGAAATAAGAACACCACATTTCTTGACTTGTGCTTCACAGAATTCATCATTTTTTAACAGAATAAATGTTTTCAAATCGATGCCTGGATACATTAAACGTGCAACAACATTAGCAGAATTTAAGAGACATTGCATTTCACAAGCTAAAACTGTCTTTTGGGTTAACCATGGATTTTTTTTTGATACATTGACAATTTATGTATCTTGACGAAGTTATGCTTAACGGAGTATTTTGTATGGATAGCTGTTATAACGACTTTTTAATAATTATTGTAGCACTGCAAAAACTATTTCTGTTCGCCACGATGGTGATGATGGAATTTTAATATTTGATTTAATAGTAGATTAATTTAAAAAAAAAAGTAGTCTACAAAGGTTTGAGCCTCACGCGCGTATTACGGATATAGAGGACTGAATTTAACATTTGAAAAAAATGTAATTTTAAAGCTTATTTGGAAGATACCTTGCGTTAGAAGTAAGTTTTCTTGCAAATTTTGGGGGTTTGTGAGCATTCCAGACATTGCTGAAAATTATGAGAGCATCAGATTACGGGGCTTCTAGTGTGATACGATGCTTTGTTGATTGTTCATTAACTCTTGATCGCTTCTAATACTTATGAATATTTTAGGTGGACTAAAAGGCGAACTAAGACGTGGATGCCTTAGCTTTTTCACATTTATATCGCTGTGAAGCAACTGTAAACTCTAGAGGAAATTTATATCTGTAACTGAAACCAGTTCGATTTTGTTTGTCAACCTGGTTAAAATGTCATATTTAATTATCTTAAAGATAAATCTTCCAGCTCAAAACCTTTGTAGGGGTGAAAGGTGGGACCATCATCATCATCATCATCATCAAATCAAAATACTGAAGTTCGGTCACAAAACTAAAAAAAATGTGCAAATGCTTGAATTTACATCAAACATATTAGTAAAGAATTAACTCTTGGATCCTCAGTACTTGTTTTAAAAATATAAAATTTGAAAACTTTCGGTGTTGTAAAATTATTTAGAATATACTTTAAATAAACTATCAATGTTACCCCGTTTTACGGTACCTAGAAATAGTATTGATAACCTGAAATACTCATCCCATCGAATTCCACTTACCTTTAAATCATATACAAACTGCAACCACAAGTCGAAAATTCCTTCGGATACGTTCACCTCAATCAAAAAGTGTACGAATTATCATTTTCGATATTTATTCTTTCGATACCTTATGAGCTACTGTATATGATATGTATATTTTTTTTATGAAAAACTATACCTCTCTTTCACCTGCTACTACCAAACTTTCGTATTTCGATTATCATTTGAATTGGTGACCTTGCAGAGCTTTATTTTCTGTTTCACAATTTCCTTAAACCTATCGGTTCACCTAGTGCATGCTGGATTGACTAGCTTCAAGCTATTTTTTGTTCATTCAAGAATGTGACGAATCGGTTTGAATGTTTCTGTTTTTGATTTATTTTGTTCTTGAGCCAAAATGTAACAATAATGCGTCTAATTTGGGGTCTAACGTTCTTCAATTGGCGTATTTTATGAATCATCGGTTATTTGATCGACTATAAGCTCTGCAGTTTCAATAAGTTTTCTTTTTACTTTTTCGCTAGAAGGTTAATTTGAAGAATTTGTTCATTTCAGGTGATGATTTGTGTTTGGTTCCGCATTCAAACATCTAACTACAAGGGGTTGATTCTGGTTTAGGTGGAGGGAAATCACATTGAAGTGACCGACGTAAAAAAAAAATGTAACAAATTTCCGATAACAATTGCTTCGTGTTGTTGGAATTCAACCTGAATTTAAAAAATTTAGGCTATATTTTTTTTCTAAAGGGTTCGTGATTTTTAACTTGTGTCAAAACAAGAATGTTTCCTTGCGTCGAATTTTTACACGCAGTAGGCCATGGACGTTCGTAGTTATTTACACATTTCATGGCTAGCTAAGTTCATGGTTTCATTATATGCATAATTAGGCTACTTGTTTGATGACGTTTTGATGCAATTGCTACTACGGGAAGTGAGAGTAAAAAATATTACCTACAGATGGCACTGTCGTCAGCCGTGCATATGCTGTGGGCCGGAGCGAGAAAGAGTTTTCCATTGGAACAGGCACACAGTTGATAGATTTTACTGTGGGACGAAGACGAAGAAGAAGAGGATGTTGAACTACTGCTGCCATGGTCTCGGGACGATCCAGACGAGGAAGATGATGGAGCCTGAACGGTTCGAAGATTGGGCATGATAATCGAGCTGGCATCCAGGCGGATCTGTTAGAACGTGACGTAAATCGTAAAAGTTTAGGACGCTAGAGTATATCGTAAGGTTCAAAGAACTTACGCTTCCTGCCACAGAATGCAGCTTGAGATCGTTGAGGCAGTTGGCTTCAATGCTTCCGGCACGTGATTGCATGAATATTTCCTGAGTTGCGCGTACCTCCAGGGATCGTGTTGGTGATTCCAATCTAGAGTATACAAATAAATCAATTCATATTCCTAGCAAGAAGTTGTCTAAGAATCAGTCAACAAACTCACTTCAGATCCTTCCCGGCCTCTGCCCGTACTAAAGGCGTCTGGATCGAATCCTTGAAGATGACTCCACCTTCTCCTTCGACTCGGAGCGAACTGGCTCCAATGGAGACTTCATCACGATCGACAGCAAAAAGGGATGTGCCATGAGCGTCCGACACTCGAAAGTGATTCGCCAGCACTTCTAACCGATCGTGTCCCAAAAATAGTTGATTTTCCAAGTATCCCTCGAAATCACGAGTGTTTACACTAAAGTTTCGCGAAGATTCTGAAAGTTAATTAATTTAGATTGCATTAACACCGAAAAAGCTAATTGACCACGCCTTACCTATAGAAATCGGTTGCCCGTGCTTGGAACGTATCGAGGAAGCTCGTAAAATGTCCAGAACCATTGCCTGCCCCGTCAGTTGAATGCCTCCGGAAACTATCTTCAGCTGACCCATTCCATCCTGAAAAGAAAGTAAATTAATCCACAGTTCATCAATTCAATCCGGGAAATGAAGAAGTTTGCTTTATTTCCGTTCCCCAATGTTTCCCAAAGGAATCAAAGATCATTATCACTACTAATGCGAGTTGGAAAACCCTGGATAAATGGACGGGAAAAAAACCAAGAAATAAAAGGCAACATTTTTCCCTTCCCTTCAACATAAATAAACAAACACGTGTCTCTCAATCAGTGTTCACCAGCCACCACCACACCGCAGCAAAGTCTGTGTTTGTGTGACGTACGAGGGCAAGGGTGGATGGTAATACGTCAGACGGCATTTCCCACAGTACAATCAAAGAGGAAAGCCGGCTTTCACACATCTCGGCATCAGCGGGTGGTAGAAAAGTTTCAATTTCACCCGTCATATCTTTTTCCCTGTCGGCGTCCACCCCGGTAGAATGAAATGAAGTGTAAAAGTTGTGAAAAGGGGCGTTCGGGTGAGGGAGGGTGGGTGGAAACCGAGGGACGAGTCAATCAGTAGTATATTAAATACAAAAACAAACTTGGAGACTCATAACTGAAATTCAATCAACTAAAATCATGATGCATGATATCTGAAGCATTTTCGCAATCCGAAAATAGTTGTTATCTTGATTTCCAAATTGAGGACCTAAATCATAATATTTATTTATTTACTTATTTGATAAATTTATCTGACAGCAAGTCTTAATGCTCAAAGGAGCAGATGAGTTTGCTGGTCGAAAGATCATATATGATTACTAGACTGATGCAAAATTTGAAATTTTCGCTCCACAATGCTCAAACGGTTTCAAATCGGGTCCTGATTAGCCTCCCAAAATTTAAACTCATTTGGACTTGGCACAAATCATTCGAAGTTTATAAGGAAATTACTATGGGAAAACCAAACTTTTTGTTCATTGTCTTCTACTCATTTTCCATATTGCTTTTTCGAAAAGTTCTATAACTATTCTTACGGGAATTTTCCTAAGCTACAAACTTTGCGGAATATCGTTTTTCGGCCAAATGTCAAATTAAATAGTTATTAATTGTTTAAAAGATTGATAATCTTATGGCATGATCAAGCAACTGTTCTGTTAGCAACACTGTATTCTGCAGTGTGATATAGTAGCCATGATATTTGTGCTCTATTCTTCTCACCAGATACACCAATGTTGCCTGCTGAACAGTTGAATGAGCATAATCATAAGACATCAGTGACTTGAATCATTAATAACTTTTGTTTCGTGCATTTGATTGAAAAGTGGTTTTGAACAAAGTTGTAGCTGAAAAAATTTGCTACAATCATTGCTATCATTTTTGAAAGCACAGTCATGTGGTGAATTTTTAGATAGACATAAACAAAAACATAAGTTTTCCCATAGTAATTCCCATATAAACTTGAAATGGTTTGTGCCAATTCAGATTCTTACTAAACTAGTTCGAATTTTTGGAGGCTAAGCAGGACCCAATTTGGAATCGTTTGAGCACTGTGGAGCGAAAATTTCAAATTTTGCATCAATCTAATCATTACCTTTGTATGGGTCCCCTTACATTGCTCAACCCTAGGCAATGAGAAGGCAGACCCTCTCGCAAAGGTGGGCGCACAACAAGGCGAGATTTATGATAGAAGAATTTCACATGATGAATGTTTCCCATTAGTACGTCAGAGTTATCTTTAAGTTGGCAAAACGATTGGACATTGGACGGTGGTTACATTCCATTATTCCAAATGTTTCTTTGAGAGCGTGGTTCAAAGGTCTGGTCGGGGCTTCATTCGCGTGATGTCAAGACTTATGTCCAACCACTACTCGCTAGAGGCACATCTTTACATAATGAACCTCGTTGACAGCAATATATGTAGGTGTAGAACCGGTTATGAGGACATCGATCACGCAGTTTGGTATTGGCCGAGTAATGACGTCTCCAGAGCACGACTGTTGAATACCCTAGTGGCCCGAGGTAGACAACCCTTCCGTGAAGTAAGAGATGTATTGGGAACCCGTGATCTTTCCTACATGCAGGCATTCCACGAATTCCTTTGTTTGTTTTATATTAGAGTCTGAGGTGACCGTCCCCTCCATTCCAAACAATTTCCAGCCATTGTGTCCCATTCTTATTATCCTCCTGTTTCTGTGCTACTTGCCTCTGCCCAGCCAGGATTTGGACAACCGTCCGAGAGTAGTATCAGAAGGAGGCTACAGAAACCAGTTTCCTACCTAGCTCCTTCCAATCGAATTTGTTACCCTTTAACCCCGAGCCCGTCACGAGTAATTGGTACCCAATACTAACCTAGAACTACTGCTGTTTAAAATGTTAATTCAAACACTACTGATTGTTGGCACGGCAGAGTGTTACACACGACTGAACCTAGTAATTAAACGAACTGGTTAAAAAAGTCTTAAGGCTCAAATGTCAATAAAAAAAAAAAAACAAAAAAACATCATACATATTTTGGCAAAAATTTGGTGGTTGGTAGAATTGAAATCATGCAGCTTAAGGATATTACTGTATTTAAATCCAACTTTCTGAGCATGATTATAGAATCTATCCTTCAATCAATATGAATATGAATAAAAGGAGTTGACTCTACTTTCACTTGCTTTTCTTACAGAGCAAGCAAAGTAAATTCTTTTATTCATATAACCAAATCACACCATTAATGCATCTTAATACAACTTTTCCGTTTCCGCTTTATTGGAACTCTCTGAAATTAATGTTGGGATCATACGGAATATCATTCTGAAACCTACCTATCGGGCCCCATCAACTCATAGACCGGAGACCACTTTATGCCTCAGAAAATCCCGGCGGCGTCGACTGGGATTGAGCCCAGGCCTATTGGGGTGATAGGCAATCACGTTTATCACTACACCACCGGCACCGCTGTTCTGGGACTGATTGGTTGGTTGTGGATAGTGATATTTGGCAATCCCTCCTGGAACCGTAGTCAATCGTAAGACACTACAGCATTTTTTTTTTTAGAATACTGGAATGGTAGTCCATTTAATATATCAATAAAAAATGTAAAATGTACCTTAAAAGACAAAAACGAGCCCATAGCATATTGTGATATGTACCAATACAAAATAGTTTTTTTGCCCCTAAAAATTAGAAATTGCACCGGTAAATCAAACAAAAATCCCCTAAAATATTACAATTGTACCATAAATAAAGGTAGTTGTGCACATAGATTGTAGCGAGTACCAGATTTTGAATTTAATTTTAGACATTATATTCATTTGTCACCAGTTTTCAAATAATCAAATTAACACCGCCCCCAACACTAGTAATGGAATTCAATTACCAGGCAATGAGTTCGAGAGTGAATAAGTAGTCTACAAACAACAGTTAAATGAGTTCTAGTGCACTCTGAGAGGTGGAACGGGTTTGGGATGAGTTTTAAGGGCCTTGGTTATCTTCCAGAATGGTCTGGAGCGGTCGTCCAAATTCTGGACAACACGCCCGAAACTTTCATTCCGGAGTGAGTCCATTCTGGAAGCAATCCGCCTGTTCAGATCGGTCATTTCACATTTTTGCCCAGATCTCCAGTCCTCTGAAACTGGCGTCTACGAACATCTCTCAACCGAATCAGTAATTGGGTGTGGGAATCAATAGCAACAAACAACCCCATTTCGGAGCACGCACACAAAAAAAAAAAAAAAAAAACGAAAGAGATAACGCAATCACTATCGCCACGCAGTACATTCGGAGGTGGCGTGGTTCTAAGCGCAATTGCCACAGCGTGGCTTAATGTTGCAATTTCGGGTGCCGTGTCCAAAGTTCAGAAACCGTTGGTACTGAGTCGCATCGCGATGGCCGCCACGATATGGCTCCCAGCGGACGATGATGGAGTTCATGGAGCGGATGGCTTTCAGCGCGTTGAGCGTCACCGTTTCTTTGTGGAAGTGTACCAGGAAAATGCAATCCGGATACGCCTTCACATTTTCGTCGTCATGTTCGATAAACTTCGGGTAGAAGATTGGTAGGCCCCTGATGGCGACCATGAACGGTTTCTCACCGGGAATGTCGTGGGTGAAGTATTCCACCTTGGAAGTCAAATCCTCAGGTGGGCGATGACCAACCCAAGTAACAATTCAGGTTTTATGAAGGTTCTGTAGACCCTTATTTAGACTTGTAGAGTGCTTTAAAACTTCAATAAAACTTGCGATGTTTCTTGGGCAAGTCATACCGACTCTGCCCAACTTGAATTCGGCTTTGGCACCCAGCGACGCCAGATCCACGAGCTCATCGTAACGGAAGCCTCGCAACCTGCGAGATTTCGACCACTGAATAAGCTTCCTGTCTCAAAACGATTAGCTTAAGCGCCACCTCGTCACGGTTTGATTTGCCCGGCAAGAAACCCAGCCTCAGGGCGGGTTCATGTGTAGAAGAGACCGAAAATTAGTTTGAGGGCGATTCAGCAGACTGTTATCCCATGAGGGATTGAGATCCTCACAGAGAGAGGCTGCTTCAAACAGTCTTAAGAGAAAGTTGGTGCTAGCCACCGTTCTACCCAAACACAACAACACCCACGCACATTTATTATCACTGGAGGAACTTCCCCTTTCAGATTTCTTCCACCGATCGTGACACGTGAGTGCGGAGACTGTTTTCCCAGGTAGTCCAACCTGGAGGAAATTATGCTAACAACAAATAACGCAAAAATAGAACGACGTCAAATGTGAAAAACCTAGTCAACCAAAATTAACGTTACCTGGAAAGCTTAAACTTTACGTAAACAACATTTATTTTAGCGGCAAACAACGGAAATCATTATATAATTTATTAGAGTTCCTAACCTAGGTTTGTTCAAAACTTGTTCCTTTCCATATGTTTGTTTGTTTGTTTGGTAGCTCTCCTTAATCGTGTGTGCGGTTTTTTGATCTGGTTCTAGCGATGGCTAGCCTATCCTTTTACTTGTCTTCGAGCTCATGTGTTTGTGTGTGTGAAGATTTTCATGCATTTTGTTTCACACTCGATGTCGTCGCTGCTTTATCCGTATCGGCACATCAGAATCCCGTTGTCGGAGTGAGGTCGGCAAAGAAGCACTCTATTGATCGGTGTTGGTGTTGCGCATTGCACCCCGGACGGGTATGATGCGGAAATTCCCAATTGAATCCTCGAATTGGTACTGATACTAGCGCCGATTGCCGGTGGCGCAGATGTCGACGAGGGGATCGTCGGTTATGCACGAAAGCACATTAGTTCACGTTGTGGATGCTGGTGGATTTGGCCAACGCTCTGTCGGAGAATAGGTTCCGGATTCTTCCCAAACCGGGAATCTTGACGCTGAAGCGTGGGGTCTAGAGAGCGTGAAATTTCATCATGGGTGCGGTGTGCCGAGCAAAGCCATGTATCGCTAGAAGCGATGCGGTGCAATCTCCAATCTGCACAAAACGATCCTGCACAAAAAGCCGTCGAACGGCTGTTCGACATATTTAAGTAAAATTTCCACACAAAAGACGTTATCCACCTTACCTTTCTATACACTTTGCACATACAAAAATTTGGCCGCACGTTACTTCTAACCAGAGTTACATTTTTCTCGTGTGTGCAAAAATGTGCTGCCGAGACTCTTAACAAACCGTCTCCCGTCGCAACGAAAACAACATGTAACGAGCGAGAAAGAGACACGCAGGAATAAGATACGAGCAAGAAACAAATGCGACACCCAAAAATGCTGGCGTGCGCGAGGCTCGCGCTGATCTCATGTGCCTCATCTCATGTGCTACAATTAATGCTAGAACTGCAGAGCTCGAAGTTCTGGAATGTGTAGGTAAGTGAAATACAGGCTGTTGAAACTTGCTTGCTTTGACCGACATTCATTTGCGTTTGCACAAACCATTCCTATTTTAGAGGAAAGGTAGCATATATTTGCAGTGCTTAAATTCTTGAAATCCTCTAATAGCAAAAGCCATTAATTTGCCGGTCAATTAGAATATTCTTTGTTTATTTTTACCGGTTCAACACTTAACTGCACTTGCATGACTAACATCTTTTGACACGTTATTTTCAAAATATAGAATGGACAAAAATTCTACAAAAAGTGTATCGGTATTGTTTAGTACGGGGATTTGACCGTTGCAAGACGTTCACATTTTCAACGTAATTTAACCATTCATCGGCAACACAACTGGTATACATTGTTAGATGAGATTCAAAATACGAATAGATTATATCGGAATGCTACGAATGCAGCAATGTTATGATAATTCAATGGGTGAAAGAATTTTTTGCAGAACATTTTTTTTCTCTGCGTATTACCTTTACGCGTTCACTTGTACTTTGTTACCATTACTTTAAAAATGTTCAGATTTTTTTTAATGTGCCTCATGTGATCGAGCATTCAGATAAATTCTATAACAGAAGCGGTGACCAACTGGGTGATGGCGCGGTCTATGCTAAATAGCTGCAGCAAAATAGTGACATGGGCGGGCATCGTTGGCTTTAACTCAGATGAGCTTGTAGACCAGTGCAGTGATATATTTACCATTCCAATTATTAATATCACCAAGTCTACCGACCTTCTGTTCTGTTCCTTCAAATCGCTTTCTGGTTGGCACGGTACGATCTAGGTGGCTTCTGCTGACCATTGCTCTGAGGGTTTCGATGGCATCGTTTTCGCGTCGATGTCCGTAATCGCTTAGAAGAAATAACCTTTTCGGTTAGATAATGGGCGACCTTGCCTTTGTATACCAACAGTGTCAGAAGGAAGCGCCTGAGTATCGGCACAAATTCCACAAAGTGACCACCAAGCGCCACCATCTCGCTACAACAAACCAGAAAGTGGTACAGCCATTGCTACAACCTGCAACAGATCAACCAATCAAATCACCATGTTGCCACCATGTTACCAGAGTGTATGGTTTAAATTTGGAAAATACCGTGTTGAAAGTTGATCTATCCATTTGAAAAATTATGATATTCAAAAACTTAAGCACATTCTTAAGTCATCCTTTTTTTTAGCAACTCGCTAATTCAGATCAGGAGAACATCAGCAAATGCTAATCTTTTAAAACTTCCTGGCTATCTAGGGAGCATATCTGAAAGAATATCCTGTTACTTATGCCACGTTTCCTGAACATCTACAAAATTTCCTTAGGTTTTAGAAAAAGTACCTTGAAATTAAACGATGGTCCAAAATCTTCATCTTCAGGAAGTTCATTGAGATTTTTAAGATCCCTGACAAACTGCTATGAAGTTCCCTAAACTGAAACGAAGATACCTGAAGTATTCTATCTTTACGAAATTCCCTAAACTTTTTCAAAATGCCCTGTACTTCTATGAAGTTATACGCAGTTCCTCGAATTATTACGCAGTACACAAAACTTCATCAAAGCTTGCTTCACGTCTACGTTTCTCGTTGATTTTGCGCAAAGTTCGACGCACGAAATTTCCTGAATTTGTGCGGAATTCTCTGAACTATTTCAAGTCCATGAGGTTTCATCAAAGCTCTGAAGTTATAAAAAAAGGTCCCTGAATAATAAAGAGGTTCCCTGCCATTAAACAATAAACTTCTACGAAGATACCTAAACTTGTATAAAGTTCCCACTTCTACGATTTTTTCTGAACTTTTCCATGATCTCAGAACTTCAAATAATTTCACTAAATTTGGCACATGATTTATCTGACATATGTTGGTCTTAATGCATAAAACAAAATATAATAATAATAATACCAAAGAAACATTCAAAAACAGGACAGTGTTCTAGTGAAAACAGTTAAAGGAACATTAGGAAGCATAAGTGTTACTAATCACATTAGCAACAGTATGAACAGCCCATACTGTCAATTACGAGCGGCGAGGTGTATTAAGTGTGGTTGTCTTATAACTTTTTCAGGTACGTAGAAGAAGAGTTACCGAAGCAGTTCGATGAAACTCTACGAAGTTCAATGAAGTTCAGTGAGCTTCTACAAAGTTAACTGAACTTTAAAGAAAAATCTGAACTTCAAGAAAGTTTCCTGAACTTTTAAAAAGTTCCTTGAAGTACCACGAAGTTTCTTGAAGAACTACACAATTCCTTGCAACTCGGATAGCAGTTCTTACCCTGGTGTAGTGGCTGTAGGTGCATTGTCAGACAGCACCAGTAAATCAACAGAGGAAGTGGTAGAGGTGCTGCATGAAGAGGTGGTGATAATGGACGTGCCCTCAGGAGGCCGATAAAGCATGCAAAAACGAACATCAGCATCCTCGACAGAAAGGGTTTGTGGATCTGTCGAGATTCGATGCGTTGCATACAAAAAAAAAAATAATAAAGGAAATCGATTTAGATCTCCATTGTAATATTTGTTTAGTCCTTCGGCTCCACAGAGCTTTCAAAGATATTGAACCTACTAAATAAACATTTTGGAAACATGGTTTTCGATTCATATACTGACCGTTGAGTGTGACAAATATGTTAGATTCATCCCAAAATTTACAATCCAGTTTTCTTATTTCTCATCATATTTTCAGGTTGACTACTACTTGGGACGAACATACCATGCTTTTTGTCTAAATATATTTGAACAGTTCTCAAATTTAAGAAGATGTTTGAATTAACTAGTGATGTCGGCTACAGCTTGAAAGGCTGAAAATACTGATGGATGAAGTCATACGAATCAATTTCAACAACGAAATTTTTTTTTAAAGGGCCCTCCGAACTATTGGTTCTCTGCCAGCTGCAAAATACCTATCAATTTGATCCACCAAGATCAATCGGATCCAAATCTAGCTGATCAATATCCCAAAATTTGAGCTATTTGGTGGCGAACTGATTCTGCACTATAAGAAAAGTGTATTTTTTTGTCCTCATCGTTCTAGCCCTGCACCATAATGATTTACTGAAAAGTTGTCCATCGGAGCCCCCCCTCTTACGTGAAAATTTCCCAGCTACAACTTTGTTGAATGTCAAGAAAATTTGTTCTTAATTAATTTCCAAGTTGATAACGTGCTGGTAGGATTAATCGGCTGTTTTCAGGGCAACACTGCATCTTGCCCTTATGACATAATAGCATCAATTTTTTGTCTGCTGAATAGTAAATGAACCATGCCATAAGAACATTATCTTCCTAATCAATCAATAACTAATAATCCTAACGTTCAATTTTTCAATTCCCACATAAACTTCAAAGGGCCAAGTGCAGTTCGTGCAAGTGCATCCTAATGAGAACAAATTTTGTGATAATGATCAGGTGATTGGTGGAGCTAAATCAATCTTTTGAACCATGAAAATTCCATGCGCATGGATCGGTAGCAAATAACTCCGCCGGTAATTGGTTCGTAATCGTTTAACTCATCTTCCGTTTGAAATACTTCTATAAAACAACAATCTCTCAACTCTCAAAAACTGAATACCAACTGATTGAAATCAATCAGTTGTGCCAGCAACACGAGAATGTGACAGGACTACAACAGTGCTCTGCTGTTTTTTTTATCACCAACCAGCCACTTTAAGCATGCACGCAGGACGTAGGAGCGCTGCCGATCTCCCTGGAGCTCGCCGAGCTTAGCTCATGAGACACAGCACATGTGACACGAATCAGGCAAGTAGGAACAAAAAAGAAACGCGAAATAATACGTCTCGAAATGTACCAGGCACCTACGATCTTATAGAAAGCGTGTCTCTATCACGCGGGATGGATGCACGTGTACATTAACTCTGGTTAGAACTTCTAACCTAATGTTTGAACTCTACAGGCTAACGGAAAGGAACGAGAAATGTAACATTAAATTCAGTCTTTTAGACTTCTCACATTTTAAACTTCACATACCAAGAAAAACAAACCGCGACACTAAGTACTATTATGCCTTTTTACAAGTATGTAGGCTCGCGGCATAATCAAGGAATGGATGCGGTGTCCTCATCTGTTTATCCCAGAGAGCAGAAGAGGATCGCAGAACCTTGGGGAATTTCTTTTCCTTTTAGCGGTGTCCAAACCATGTTGGGCAGGAGAGAATCGCAATCCAAAGTGATTCTTTGATCGAAAGTATCTGTCCTTATTAATCAACTGCTTGGGTTTATATACGGAGTTATTGTCATAATACATTTTACAATTTGATGCATTGGCATGGTGTGATTTACATTTAATTACTGTAGGCAAAGTGAGATGCCTATAACGGTGTGACAATTCTATGTTTGTTTCATTGATGTCATTGTACTTGCTAGGCTATTAGCGTATTGAAAGATGTAACATGATCCGCGCATTCGGGTTCGCTGTTCTGGGTGTAGGAAAGGTAGATTAATAATTCGGTTTGGCAAGGCTATTCGGTTTGGCAAGGCTGAACGTATTGGGAACTCATTGCTTGTTGTATGACAAGTGTAACTCTATATGAGAGGACATTCCTTGGCGGGGAGCACATTTACGATTTAATTGTAAAAACGTAACTTCATGCAATTTGTTTAAATGAGTAATTGTTCTAGAGTACTGCTCTTTCTGCTTTCTCTCGGCAAAAAAATGTCACGATTTTTTCGGACGCTATCTACGCTCTCGCAACCTATCGCTTTTGGAGATTGGATTTTCGGTGAATCAGCGGATCTTCATCAACGAGAACCTTGGGCTCGCTACGAGGGGATTACGATCCAAAGCACTGGCGATGAAGAAAAACGGACAACTTTCGGGAGTCTTCACTAGAGATGGGATCGTCTTCGTCAAAACGAATGGAAGTGATCGTGCGGTTGCTGTAATGTCCGAGAGTGAACTGGAAGATATAATGCAACGTTGACCTATCCTTTCTTGCTATTGTTTACATCCTTGCCTCCGCTCCTTTTTATCCCGTGTCTCCCCTCCTAAAAGTTAAAGTTTTTAGTTGAACTATAGGGCTGATGTTGTTGCTGTTGCTGTTGCTGCTGTTGGGCCCGAGGACTGGGCGGTACGAGAGATGGAATGGAGCGTTGCTGTATTGGTGAATAATGCTATTCATAATTATTTGCGTCACATCTTGTAAATGAAGTACAAAATTTGAAATGTTTGATAACGTAGATTTTAGTTTAGTACTCAATTATCGTTTCCTCCTAATTGCTTCCGCGTTTTCTCATGCTTATGGCTGATAATTCCATCTATCACGTCTCAACGAACGTGTGTTTACCCGGAGTAGTACTGAAATCGGCATTGGTTCAAGGGAAGCTTTCAGTGTGTTGCATCAACAGCCAGAGTATTTGTGCTCGCAAGCTTAGTAAACTCGACGAATTACGCCAAATACTTTCTATAGCAAGAGTTGATGTTGTTTGTTTGACTGAGTCCTGGCTCAATGAGAGAATAGATAGCACCATTTTATCAATGCAAGGTTATAATCTCGTTAGACATGACAGAGTGGGACGACTAGGAGGGGGAGTTCTGATTTATATAAAAAAGGAATCAAATTCAATGTTGTCGGGAAATCGGAAAATCGAGCTAATGTATCGCAGACCGAATACTTAGCGCTGGAAATTTCAATACGAAATGATAAAATCCTCCTTGCTTGTTTCTATAATCCTCCTGAAGTTGATTGCACTGACGATATTGACAACATTTTACTGAACTTTGGAACTAATTACGGCCATACACTTTTACTTGGAGACTTCAATACAAACCTACTTAATATTAATGCTACCAGAACCTCTAGATTAATGTCAGTTTTTTCATCGTTCAATCTTTCTACTCTAGGAAATCAACCAACATTTTTCCATACGAATGGGTCTTCTCAGTTAGATTTAATGCTTTTTAATGATGAGTCCAAAGTTTTAAGATTTAATCAAATAGATGTCCCGATGTTTTCCAATCATGATCTTATATTTGCTTCGTTTGATTTTGACATGGAACAGTGCGATAACATAACTTCTTTTCGGTATTACAATTCCATGGATGTTGATGGGCTGTTGGATGCTTATAATGAACTCGAGTGGTTGAGTTTCTATCAAACTGCCGATTCACACACTCTTTTAGAGTTTTTCAACACTGCTATGACAAATCTGTACGATGATTTCGTTCCTACTCGTGTTCTCAATTCAGATAAAAAAGAAAACTCCTGGTTTAACAGTTCAATAAGCAAAGCTATGGTTGATCGTGACTTGGCGTACAAATCGTGGAAAAATTCAAAGCTCATTGATGATCACAATTTATTCAAACGACTACGCAATAAAGTCAACCAGCTCATTCATAATGCGAAAAAAAAAATTTTACAGTGCATCTAGATCCCAAATTACCCGCCCAAAAATTGTGGAAAAGATTAAAATCAATGGGTGTTGGTAAAACCAACTCTTGTCCGATCAACGGATTAAATTCCGATGAAATTAATGTAAGTTTCGCCAAGAACTTTAGCTGTTCTAGTAATTCGAATGAATATAATTTCCAAAGTCAAA
This sequence comes from Ochlerotatus camptorhynchus, assembly GCF_037179485.1. Lineage (NCBI taxonomy): Eukaryota > Metazoa > Arthropoda > Insecta > Diptera > Culicidae > Ochlerotatus > Ochlerotatus camptorhynchus. Next base: position 20,746 of record NW_027040843.1, read on the forward strand.
ATGAAGAACACATTCTTGAGAATGAATTCTACTTTGATATCGTCAGTGAGGTCGATGTAATAAATGCAATGTATCATGTAAAATCAAACGCAGTTGGACTAGATTTGCTTCCATTGAAATTTTTGAAAACTATTTGCCCCTTAGTTATAAAACCAATTACTCACATATTTAATTCCATCATCTTAACCAGCCGATTTCCCGATGGATGGAAAAAGTCAAAAATTATACCCATAAAAAAGAAATCTTCCAGTGATGCCATAGACAACCTACGTCCGATTAGTATTCTAAGCGCTTTATCCAAAGTTTTTGAACGTTTGTTGAAGCTGCAAATTTGTCAATACGTCGATCACAATAATCTTCTCAATACCCATCAATCAGGATATCGTCCAAAACACAGTGCGAAAACTGCGATGTTAAAAGTATTGGTATTGTCTTGGATAATAACAAGCCGGTAGTTTTGATACTCCTGGATTATTCAAAAGCATTTGATACTATTTCCCATAAAATAATGTGCAGAAAACTTCGTCAAAATTTCAATTTCTCTAATCATGTGACAACTTTAATTCAGTCTTATTTGAAGGGTCGAATGCAAGCCGTTTGCAATAATGGAATACTTTCAGCCTTCATTCCTATTTCTTCGGGAGTACCTCAGGGTTCTATTCTTGGCCCAATTTTGTTTTCCTTATACATAAATGACTTGCCCGGTGTACTAAAGTATTGCAAAATTCATCTTTTTGCCGATGATGTCCAATTGTACTTTGATTGTTCAGGAACCTCTCCGATATCTCGGAAAAAATCAATGCAGATCTAGCCAGAGTTTACGAATGGTCTTCTAACAACATGTTGTCTATTAATATTAAGAAAACACATGCTATTTTTATCAGTAACAGTAGAGGAAATTATGTTTTGAAACCCACTTTGGTATTTAACAACCAAAATATTGAATTTAAAGAGCATGCTACTAGCCTTGGAGTGACAATTCAGGAAAATTTCTCATTTGACAAATTTATCTTAAAACAGTGTGACAAAATATTTGCTGGTTTGAAAACACTAAACCTAGCCTGCTCATTCCTTAGTGTGGACACCAAGATTAAATTGTTTAAAAGCTTGCTTTTTCCTCACTTCATTGCATGCGATTTTCTTTTGTTCGAAGTTTCGTCTTTCGCTCTGTCTAGACTACGAGTTGCACTTAATTCTTGCGTACGCTATGTTTTTAACTTAAATAGATTCTCAAGTGTTTCACACCTACAACATCAACTCATTGGTTGTCCCTTTAATAAATTCGGTCACATGAGAAGCTGCTTGTTTCTGTTCAGTCTTGCTGCCACAAAACAACTCGGCTATTTGTTCAATAAATTGGAGTCTTTCAGAAGCAATCGATCGAGGAAGTACAAACTGCCGCGCTTCAACACATCAAGGTATGGAAAATCCTTTTTCGTTAGAGGCGTGATTCAATGGAATTTACTTCCCAACTATTTAACATTAGAAAAATCATTCTTAGCATTTAGGAGGAGATGTATTGAGTACTTTAACTAAACAAAAATGTTTGGTCAATTAATGAATGAGTCAATAATTAAACAAAATCAGTATGGATTAATATTAATTTGAATTAGTAATCGTGACGCCAATTCTACGTGGAAAAACATATGTAACAATTATAAAAAGACGAATGTCTTATGTTACAGATTAGTATTGAATAAATAATAATAATAATAATAATAATAAAATTGGAACGAATTCAATATTGTTGTCTGCGTATTGCTCTTGGCTGTATGCACTCAACGCATAACATGAGTCTCGAGGTTCTAGCAGGAGTAAAACCCCTCCAGAACCGTTTCAGGGAGCTTTTTCTCAGAATACTAATCAAATGCGGAGTGACAAACACACTTATAATTACAAATTTTGAAGAAATTCTTGGGCTGAACACACAATCTCGATTTATGAGAATCTACCACCACTACATATCGTCAGATATGTGTCTTCCATGTGACACTCCAGACCGTGCTCACTTCACCAATCGCAGTTCCTCAATTGAATATGATTTGGCCATGAAACAAGCAATTCATGGGGTTCCCGATCAACTTTGACCTATTATAATCCCGCGTATTTTTGCTGAAAAGTTACCAACAAGTCAATTGCAATAGAAAATTTTTCACTGATGTATCACGCATTGATGGATCCACTGGCTTCGGTGTCTTAAATGAATACTCAAGGACCTTCCGGAAACTTCAGGAACCTTGTTCCGTTTTTGTTGCTGAGCTAGCATTGGGGATGATTTCCGTCATGCCCACTGACCATTACTTCATCTTCTCGGATAGTCTCAGTTCGATGGAGGCTATTCGGTCGCTGAAACAAGGTAGGCACTCATCTTATTTCCTTTCAAAGGTAAGAGAGCAGATGAGTGTGCTGGTCGAAAGATCATATATGATTACCTTTGTATGGGTTCCCTCACATTGCTCAATCCCAGGCAATGAGATGGCGGACTCTCTCGCAAAGGTGGGTGAATTTTATGACAGGCAAATTTCACACGATGAATTTTACCATTTAGTGCGTCAGTGTACGCTTTCGAGTTGGCAAACGGATTGGGACAATCGAAATCTTGGACGGTGGTTATATTCAATTATTCCTAATGTTTCTTCGAGAGCGTGGTTTAAAGGCTTGGGCTTAAGTCGTGACTTCTTTCGCGTGATGAGTAGACTTATGTCCAACTACTACTCGCTAGATGCGCATCTCAATTGAATAAACCTCGTGGACAGCAACATCTGTCGGTGTGGAAACGGTTACGATGACATCGATCACGCAGTTTGGCAATGTACGGATAATGACGCCGGCAGAGAGCAAATTTTGAATACCCTCGAGGTCCAAGGAAGACAACCCTATGTTCCTATCAGAGACGTGTTGGGAACTCGCGTTATCTGCTATATGCAGTCGGTTTATGTGTTTCTTCAAATGTCTAGTAGAAGAAATTAATTCCTTTGGCTTTTGTCTCTCTTAAATAGTTTTTGTTTGTCTTGTCCCCCCGTCTCGATGAGTCTCATCGTCGCCCACTGGTCACCATGGCCGGTCGAACTCCAGATGAAACTAGAACAGCACTACCGTTCATACTGGTGACAACGCTCTGATGAGACAACGAAACCTTACCCCCAAGCTCCTCCCCTGATCCTATCCTTCGAAAATGTACCTTTCTAACCTCGGGTAAGCCGCGAGTGTTCGGCCCAACTCCTACTAGACATAGAATTAAATGAATTTTGTTACAAACAAAGAACACTGAACTACCGGCTCCGTAAAGCTAACGCGATTGAGCCTTCCAAATAAACAAACTAGTTAAAAAAAATAAAAAAAAGTATCTGAAAGTCACTCATTACTATCAGGAAACAGAAAAAGTATCAAAAAGTTACTTATTACTAAAGAAGTAATTTAAAGGAGCAGTGATGGAAAAGTTCGCAAAAAAATCACTATGACTCGCGAACTGTTCCCTTGGTGAACTTCACTGAACACTGTAGGAGAAATTTCCATGACTCTGGATCATAACAAGGATTCAGGATTCTGAGACAAGCAGAAACATCCGCAGCCTATAACACATAAAGTCTGAGAAATCGTAAAGTCAAGAAACCAGAATTAAAAAAATAAACATATACATATGATTCGAGAACCTAAAATTTAGTATCCCAGGCGTGAAGTAATATTTAGGAAAAAAAATATTGTCTTGTCATCTATTAAAAATCCCGATATATAATCATAAAGAACAGGGTGTCGTTTTCATGGTATTCCAAGGGTGTAGCAAGCCGTCACATCGTCTCTAGGATTTCATACGGCTACAAACTTATTATCCGTTCACTTTTATGCCGACCATCCAGCCACCCCTCGCACAGATCAACCAAAACCAAGAACCCTCTCCGAGCAGAAAGAAAAACAAAACACCAACTCGAAAGTGACGTGCTCGATGATGGCGAGAAAAATTGCTCAACTTTTTTGTTTGCACCTTCTTCTGTGACACGCCGCCGCCCATCCTGCTGGAAAACATCCTTTCCACCCCATTATTCCAATACTCTGACAAATTCTTAAGAAATGAACAACTTTCTGTCAAGCTTCCCTTGCTTTCCAGGCAGACAGTAGCTGGGTTTCCCCTTGGCTCATCTTTCGTTGTTCCGACGGGGAAGCCGACCAAGGGAGGTGAGTTGGAAAAAGATAACAGAAGGATAAAGTTAATAAATTGCGGTGTTTTATGGCTTAGCACATGGCTTTGGCCTTTTACTGCTGCTGCTTGCTAAGGTTGGCCAGATTTTGCCATATCAAAAACGATTGGGAGGGAGAGGACGCACAGGGATGAGAAAAGTTTTTAATTTGCAATCCTCGAATGGGATTAACAAGGGGAAACGGTTCATAATTTCATGTTTAATGGATTCTAAGCGATGAAAGAGGTTGAAAAGATCATTAGGAGGGTGTTGTTTTTTTTTACTGTGCATTCTAGGGGGAAAAGTTTGGGGTGGAAGGCATCACATAGCCAATCCAATCGAATGGAATCGTAATCGGTTGGTGATATCTGTTGGTTGGTTTCTTCGCTGCCAATTCGGTCTTTGGTGTGTGTGGTAAATGGGATGAAAAAAGCAAACGGAATTGACCTGTCCCTAGTACTAATTCTGGAAGCGATAGGAATCCTGGCGATAGCGAGAGGGGTTGGGTGTTTATGGTAGTCATTAGTAGCAATTGGTTGGCTGAGTGAATCAGAAACAATACAAAAGGGAATCTGGCCGGTGTCTGAAGGTTAAATTAGGCGTGAGTTATAAAAAGTAAATGAGCGCTAAATAGCAGCGATTTGGCTGTCGATGCATTTGACTGCATAGTGTTTGCTAGATGGAGCATTTGACCAGAATGGTTGACTTCATTAACAGCATTTTTGGATAAAGCGCAAAGCATTGAACTCAAATGGGATGAGAGATTTGATTTGATGAACGGTGTAGATTTGAGGTGAGTAAAATTCGTATACAATCATGCAATGCAAACATTTCAACATAGAGTGATACCCACCATTGGCGTAGCTAATGATGATGATGATGATGGTCCCACCTCTTACCCCTACAAAGGTTTGAGCTGGACGAGTTATCTTTAAGATAATTAAATATGACATTTTAACCAGGTTGGCGAACAAAATCGAACTGGTTTCAGTTACAGATATAAATTCCCTCTAGAGTTAACAGTTGCTTCACAGCGATATAAATGTGGAAAAGCTCAGGCGTCCACCTCTTAGTTCGCCATTTTGTCCACCTAAAATATTCATAAGCATTACAAGCGATCAAGAGTTAATGAACAATCAACAAAGCATCCTATTACACTAGCAACCCCGCAATCTGATGCTATCATAATTTTCAGCAATGTCAGGAATGCTCACGAACCCCCAACATTTGCCAGAAAGCTTACTACTAACTCAAGGTATCTTCCAAATAAGCTTCAAAAATGCATTTTTTTTTTATCATATGTTAAATTCAGTCCTCTATATCCATAATACGCGCGCGAGGCTCAAACCTTTGTAGACTACTATTTTTTTTACTTCTACTATTAAATCATATATCAAAAATCCATCATCACCATCGTGGCGAACAAAATAGTTTTTGCAGTGCTACAATAATTATTAAAAAGTCGTTACAACAGCTATCCATACAAAATAATCCGTTAAAAATAACTTCGTCAAGATACATAATTTGTCAATTCATAAAAAAAAAATCACTGGATAACCGTTCAAAAGACAGTTTTAACGTGTGAAATGCAATGTCTCTTAAATTCTGCTAATGTCGTTGAACGTTTAATGTGTCTAGGCATCGAATTGAAAACATTTATTCCTTAGAAAAATAATGAATTCTGTGAAGCACAAGTCAAGAAATGTGGTGTTCTTATTTCATCCGCGTTTCTAGTATTATATCTATGATAGTCACTTCCTCTTTCAATTCGATCACACAAATATCGAGGTAGCAAACCGTTAACTACTTTAAAAATGAACACCATAGTCCAATATACAATTCTTTGCTTCACCGACAACCATTGTAAGGCGTCTAGCATCAAAGTTGAGGAAGTGAATCTATTACATCTCAAAATCAAACGCATTATTTTACTCTGCAAGCGCTGTTATCTCGATATTTGTGTTGCATTGGACAGAAATAAAATGGAAGGGCAAAAGTCAAGATGAGGAGAGATGATTGATTTGTATAGCTGTATTTTACTGGCAATAGTTAAATCGTTTTTCAGTCGACATAGAATTCCATACTTCTTGGCAATTTTCTTTATGACATTGTCAATGTGAGAGTTGAACTTAAATTTGTCATCAATAATCGCACCAAGATATTTAATCTCCCGAACGCGATCAATGGTCTCATCATCAATTACAACAGAGATGTTCTCATTTAATCGATTCCGCGAAATCACCATAAATTTAGTTTTACTTGTATTCAATTTTAACAGCTTACACTTCAACCATCTACTTAGATACTGCAAATCTTCATTCAAGTGTAAGACGGCAACTTCTAAATCCTAAGCTGCAATGAATAACACTGTATCATCTGCAAAAAGATTAATGTCGCAAAACCGTAAAACAAGTCGCAAGTCATTAATATACATAATAAATAAAAGGGGCCCTAATACACTTCCCTGGGGCACTCCAAGGTTGTTCCCCACGGGACTGGAAACAGAATCATTAAAAACAGTCCGTTGAGTTCTGTCAGACAAATAGCTTTCAAACCATTTATATGCAGTACTCGTAATTTCAAAGCGCTTGATTGTACTTAACAGTAAGGGCCTAGAAATTGCTTCAAAAGCGCGTTTCAGATCCAAAAAAACAGCAACAATCGTATCGTAATCGTATTCCACTTTGCTAACACCGAATTCAATGCAGGTTCACAAGAATGCCCTTCCCGATATCCCGATTGTTCTGGTATCAACAAAGAGTTGCTATTCAAATACTCCAACAGCTGTCCTTTAACAACAAGTTCTAAGATTTTCTCTAAAGTAGGCAACATGTTGATGGGACAAAACTTTTCGGCTTTAATTGTTCCAGCAACTTTTTGAATAGGAACCACTAAGGATTCCTTCCAAATTTGTGCTACATGTCCATTGATTTATTAATAAGGTCCAGAAAGATGTGGCCAATGACATGAAAGCAATCTTGAATAACTCTAGCATTATTTAACATTATCTACTCCAACCGATTTTCCTATTGAAAAACAAATACCTCAAAGTTCATCTAATGTAATTGGGTGAAAAACTTCAAATCTGCAACTACTATTAACTGGCTGTTTTATTTCGTCAGGTTCATCGACCGATTCAATAGATTGATTGTTTATTGTTGCCATACATCAACAGGCTGGCTGTAGCCCAAATGATGTTAATAATACTAAACATAATAATAATAATAATAGTAAAATTACATGTTAAATAATCACAGAAAGAAAAACAAAGCAACATGGTCAGAATGTAAAAAAACATAAATGGAAATACACTAATTTTCTCTGTCAGTCACTGCGGCCAGCGAAAACAGATGAGAATCTCCGACGAAGCGCATCACGTGTGAGGTGAAAGTCGAATACAAATGCGACTCTGTTGAACACACGCTGTAGTCCGCAAATCGCACCATATGCCCCGTAGTTCGTGCGACGCAGTGGCAGTCTCAGCATGAGGTTGTTACGGAGTGGTCGGGTTTGAACGTTTAGGTCAATTTGCCTTAGGATAGCCTCACAATCTATTCGTCCCTGTAGAGTGTCGGCGATAATCAAAGCTCTGTTGGTGTCCCTTCTAATCCGGAGAGGTTCAAGGTTTATCAGATGGCAGCGACTCTCGTAGCTGGGCAGCCGAAGCGGATCTCTCCAGGGCAGTCTACGAAGCGCAAAACGAAGAAAGTGACGTTGAACAGATTCGATTCTCTCGGCACCATTGTTGTAATTCGGATTCCAAATCGCAGAACAATACTCAAGCGTTGATCGTACGAGGGAGCAGTAAAGAGATTTTAAGCAGTAGACATCGGTGAAATTCTTAGCTATCCTGAAGATGAATCCTCAAGTCCTAGACGACTTATTGATGACATAAGAAATGTGTTGCCTGAATGTTAGCTGTGAATCCAACACCACACCCAGGTCTTTCACCTGATTCACGCGTTCGAGTGTCGTTCCAAGCAGGTCATAGCTGAATACAATCGGTTGCTTTTTTCGTGAGAACGTTATGGCAGAGCACTTTGCTGGGTTCACTACCATTCGATTTAAAGTACACCAACTGGCGAAGACATTAAGCTGATGTTGAAGATTGTGGCAGTCAGCGATCGAGCAAATTCGTAAAAATATTTTGAGGTCGTCTGCATATGCTAATCGAGGTCCTTCGATATCCAGGTTCACGTCGTTAATCAATGAAACACTGTCTACGAAATAATCATTAAACTTAGCTGCAATTTCTTGTTCTGACTGTTCTAATGTACCATTAAAAGTTATGGACCGAGGTTTGCAATTACTAGGTTTTAATAAAGATTTTAAAAATTTTCATAACTCTTTGCTGTTGTTTTGATGCTGATCAATCTTCATTTGAACATATTCACAACGAGTTTTCTTTATCGATTGTGAATACTTATTACGCGCGATTGTGTACCTAGTCCAATGATTGTCATTATTAGATCTACAAAACTTCATAAAAAATTCAGTCAGCTTTGGAAAAGTTCGGAAAACTGCGTAGAAGTGGGAACTCTATTTAAGTATGAGGGCATCTTCGTAGAAGTTAAATATTATTTAATTTCAGGGGAACCCGTTATTGTTTGGTTATCTCTATATAATTTCTAGTCACTTCGTTTCAGTTTGTCAGAGATCAAAGTTCAAAAAACCTCAATGAACTTCTTGGAAGTTTTGGGAACTTCGTTACATTTCAAGGAACTTTCCAAATGTTCAAGAGTATTTATAAATGATGAGGATCTTTCCAGCAGTTCGAAGATGTTCAGAAATCTTCGTAGAATTAAGAGGGACGAAAAAAAAAATTATTAGGGATAAATTCAGAGCACTTCGTAGAAGTTGAGGATATTTTGAAAAACTTAAGCGAGTTTTGTACAGTGATGGGTTAGAAACTCAGAGTGGTCCAAAACATACTTGTGCTGCTATCAAATACGGGAGCGTGTCTCTTATCTTTGATAGGAGAAAGATACAAAGGAGAGAGAGATTTCATACCTGGGTGAGAGCAGTTGGACTGCACGGCTGTTACTCGCGCATAGTACAATCGAAAAGTGCACTATGTGTTGATGGGAGTAGCACTTTTCAATTGCAAGAGACGTGGTTTAGAGATTTACAGGAATGAAGACGATAGGTTGGGCGCAAAATATAGACACTCATGTAAAATATGTTGCGGTGGCTGCATGGTCTTCAAGAGTGTGACAACATACCAAATTATGTGTTTCTACTAATGTGACATTTTTATAAGGTCGATGTGTAATGCTCATTTAATTCGTGTCATGTAGATAGTTTAGGTCCATGCGGTCAATAAAAAAGCAGAGAACTTCAATCCATCTACCGAATGCCATTCGGTTTTAAAGGAGTCAAACTGTAGTTTTGCATGCAGAACAGCATCAGCAATTCAATTAAAAGTTTGCAACGATTAAATTAAATGTGGTTTGACACAGTTTCACTTATAATTATAAGGTTATCTGAGGCCCCGCTGTTTATTTCACCTGGTTTTTTTCCATAACAAAAGATAGTATGGCTGACAACACTCCTTAACAGGGCGTCACAATATCAGCTTCAATCGACCAAATCGATGCGACGAAGAGACTGCTGGCTTTCTTTTTCTGTTAAAGTCGAACAGCTTCGCAGCATTCTAGAACCTCAGTCGGCGTGCACAAACAAATGTTCAATCGCTTGTCTCTCTTTCTCCCGTCGCTCCATTGGTCTTCCTTTCAAGCTTCGTCGAAATGGATGAGCGAAAGAGCGCTCGACTTTGATAGTTTTCTCTTTCATGAAACACATCAACAGAGGTTTCATGACGTATATGACGGAAAATGAAATAACACATTTAAAGCATTTCTCACGTCAAAACACTTGAAGATTACACGTCATATTTCTAATTTATCTTCCATCGATATATTTATCTAAAAAAATGATCGAAAACGGGACATAACGCATTTTAAACAAATTGAAAGAGCGGCGATAGAGTGTTCGTGAAAGGGGATTGAAAGCCATAATGAAGTTCGTTTAACTAGAAAATCGACGTTATTTACATTGAAAGCGATGAGCAAAGCAACGACGAGAAGTTCCACAGCCAGCCTTTCCTTCCAAGCGTCCTTCTTTTTTATTTTCGTTTCTTGCTGATAGTCTAGCTAGGCGTTATAGAAATGAAGCGTCGAACACGTATGTATGAGAGAAACAAAACACGAGTTCATTTTAGAGCTTCGAAATTGTAGAGCCCTGCTCCTTAACACTCCGAATACGATGCCTCCGGTAAAATGAGTAAAGTCAAACTTGCAATGTTTGAAAAATATAGATAGACGAAGCTATTAGTAATGTTACTTGGATATTTTTTCAAGACTTAAAGTTAATCAAGTTCTGAAGATCTCCAACTGTTAGAAAGTACAAATGACGACTCTTATATATTCTAGCAAGACATGAAGTCTCGATCAGAAAGTATTTAAAAGTATTCCAAATAATCGAATCTGATGGAATCTTGAATGATAAATCTAGATTTTATGGACATGTTTGTACAATTTCTATAAGGAAGATTTAGCTATTTTGTCTAGAATTAGCACTCCAGGGTAGTTTGCATGGCTTATAAAATTTAAAAAAAAAATCGGTTCATATACGTGAAAAAAAACTACAAAAAAGCTTTTATCCGTATGAAGTACGAGTAAATAATAAATTAGTGCCGAATGGATTTAACCAAACTAGCTCAATTAAAAATACAATAAAAATAATTAACCCAATAGGCTTTTTCAGAACAAAATTCAAATTTTATCTAAGAGGAACAATCATAAAAGTTTGGAGTTCTTTTTTTCGATTAGAATTGAAGTTAAATTTGGGACTTTAATCTTGATTTTATATCTAATTCCGTGATCTTAAAAGTTAGTTAGTTTGAGGCATGCTTAATAGTTTTTTTTTCTCATCAAACATTAGAATTTAGACATTCGAAATCCGCTAGGTGTCTTAAAAAACTGAAGGAAATTAAATTATAACTTGAATTTTTGAATGACTGCGATTCCTGATTATTCGTTTTAAAATCTTAATTTTATTGTTATTATTATCACGAAGAATTTATCGCTCGAAAAATAATGTAATTATCAGATTATAGGTAAATTTTCCAAGATCTAGTCCGGGAGATTCAAAGCTGATCTATGAGTTTCGGATATTTAATATTTTTCTTTTTAAAAAAAAAATATTTCGACTATTTTTCAGGCATTTTTTTTTTTATAAATATCAAAATTCTCAATTAATTTTTAAATATTCATGTATTAGATTTTTCATGAAATTACATTCTTAGAAGGATCTACAGTTTTGTCTTAGTCTTAGAATTCTGATAATTCACCAAATTTCTGGATTTTTTTATTTACATTTGAATTTGAAGAATTTATATTTAAAATCTGTATCAGGGATACCTAGTTTTTGGATACAACATTTTGAAAACATATGGGTTTGGGATCTCTCCTAAATGTATGCAATTCATTCTATTTCAAAACCAGAAATTTCAAAAGAATATAAGTTCTAGAGATGTCTGAGATTTAATTGATTATTAAATATAGAACATCTAAAAAAATCTAGTTGCAAAATTAATAGAATTATGTAATTCTGAGAATTATCTAACATGAGACTTTTTCTTTTTTTTTCTATTATGGTCACTTTAACACTATTGGGTCATTCGTGACTTGTCCGGGGGTGAGATTTGAACTCGTGACTTTGGCGTGAGAGGTATGGATGCTAACCACTACACCGGGGTCGCCCCCAGACTTTTTCTTAATCCTTATGAGATAAAAATAATATGTAATTTCATTACAAAATGCTTGAACAAATGATCATTACTTGTTCAAAATCAGTTAGCTTTTAGGGCTTCTCAAGCGTTATTGTGAAATAAATATAATAAATTTCAACGTTTCTCCATTAAAATTCCATAATAGGTCATATTATTTGACGAATAAATTCTCAAATAGATTTGACCCTTTTGCTTGAATAGCAGTTCCAGTGTTTCTATTTAACCGTAGTTTAACAAAATAAAAAAATGCTACAGGCCCCCCTTTGGGCCCCTCCAGCAAAAATTTCTAGCTACGCCAATGATAGCCACACAATGAATACCAAAATGCTTTTAATTATCTACTGTCTTAGGGCCGTAGTGGTATGCATTTCATCATTATGTTGAGGGAAGACTACCCAAGAAACACAGAAAACATTGTCCATTCTTTTATTTTTTTTTATTTAAGTTGTTCAGAAATCCCTCAAATGGTAAAAGAAATACATATTGATACGAAACTGTTACAAGTTTGTTGCTAGCGGCGCCGGTGGTGTAGTGGTAAGTGTGATTACCTCTCACCACAGTAAGCCTGGGTTCAATCCCACACACTACTAAAAAGACAAATAAATTTCGGTTCCCTTAGACCGACACGGCCTTTTGACATACGAATCAGTTGAAAGAAACATGAAAATCAATTCAATCAAACGTTGTCTTCGTCGACTAGTTGATGTTTCGGTTTGAGAACTCTTAATTTTACATGGAATGATTGTTTACGTTCTATGATTTACGTCCAATATGGATCTCGTCTCGTGTTAAAGTAGTTATTTCCAAGTGTGCAGTCGGCACCGCCGGTTTTTCTGAGGCATAAGGGAAGTAAAGTTGTTGGTCCCCGGTTCATGAGTTGATGAGTCGATAAATAGGGTCCAGGTGTGGGAGCTGCCTCCCTGGTGTCAGTAGCATTGGTGCTCAGCACGGTAAACAAGATCGACGGAAAACAAATCAAAGAAAAAAAAAAAGATTGCTGCTTGATTTACTTTAGGTCTCAATAATGAAACCTAAACTGTTTCAATGTATTGCTTGGATAACCTCTTAAATCATGCATCAAATGGGAGGAGCAAGCATGTTACACTTAAATTGGTATGGAATTATAACAAATCTAACTTGTGTCCATAAAACATTGTTTCTTGAAACTTTGGTATAACAGAGTGTTAACTATATGTTGCTTGTACCTATTGAGCAACTTTTTCAAAATGTTACTAAAAAGTTTGCGAACCAAGATGTGTTTAAGAACCTAGTTGCAGTCTTGTTCCAATAAGGCGTATGACTCTATAAGTTTTCAAACCTCGTTTTGCAACGAACTGAATCAAGTTGTTACTGTAAAGGTTTGTTGCAACCATCTGGTATCTACCATGGTTAAAATATGTCATGTCACTGTTACGTTGTAAAATACTTTTGGCCTACATTGACGAAAGCGGAGAAATCGTAATGTAATCGTGTGCTAACATCTGCTCTTGAAAAGGAACTTACAAATTACTATGGTGACGATGGTGACTAAAGACGATGCCAACAGCGGCTGGCGTGGCCGTAGTCAGTTGAGAGGGTGTTCCAAAGGGCTAAAGAGAACGGTGATAAGTCTCATATATGCGGTGGGTGGTTCCGTCCACCCACCGCTGTTTCTCGGCTATCCTTCAACCCATTATGCTGATTATTTGTCCGTGATCAAAAAACTAGCCATCTACAAAAAAAAAATCAGCTCAATTGGTTGAAGGACATCCGAGAAATAGAAGTGGGTGGACGGTACCATCCACCGCATATATGGAGGGATTACAGTAAATTAAACACTTGCCCTTATTACCGTTGATTCAATCACACAAATTATCATGTTAATTTAGCCGATTGTACACGGGAAAAAAACCGTTCTCAAATTTGTCAACCTTCAGTCACGAATTTCGGAACAAGTCAATTTTTCGTTTACGAAAGTACACCATGAACAAAACTCATGGAAACGTGAACCTTGTTCCGCAAAATAAAAATAACGCCTGCGTAACGGCACTCCATGCACCAGCCCAGCCATCGTATGTCATGAAAACGTGAACTCTTCTCTTGAAAATCATGACTTAGTTCTCGTACTCATGATTGAAGTTCACGAATTTGGGTGATTCAGTTCACGAAAGCAGGAATATAGTTCATGGACTGTATTTGGACCGTGAATAAAGTTCATGAATATCGGAACAAAATGCACGAATTTAAACAACGAATCGTGAGAGTTTCTTTTTTCGGGACCTTCTCTTTAGTATGGAATTATACATGATGAATAGAAAAAGAAAGGCTTTACGTTTATAATACGCACAAATGCGTACAGTACTTTATTTTTTCATTGCCCATATGAAATAAAAACGAATTTAAAAGCAATAGTCATTCAACAATTTGAGGTAAAACAGGAAAAATTAAAATCAAGATTAATTTGAATTATAAATGATTGGGCGAAAATATAATTAAGAAATGCTTCTGATGACTTCTTGCGTCACCTTCGGCATTTCAAGAACGGAAGTGTGTATCCCGAATAAATACGATTGAATAAACGTCCAAACCGGTTTACAATCTGGTGCATACTTCAGGTTTAAAACAAATGACACCTGAAGACATAAACATACAGCGTGTAGTATATTATCGGCTTTGTATTCTGCGCCACCGAAAACAATAAAGAATCCAGGAGATTTGTTTGGTGACCCAACAATCACCACCTGTGGTTGTAACGAAACACTTTCGAAATGTTTCTCTAGGTATTCTATTCTTTCGTTGATTTTGCGTCGCACATCTGAAGGAGTCTGGAATATAAAAAAATATATATTAAAATACTTAACTTCAATCCGGTAAGATTTTATACATTTGACAACATGCATTTTGCTAATTAATTCCAAAAAAACAGTTTTCTGATGAAAGTAAAGTAATCGAATGACAACATCGAAGTTAATTCTTTTTTATCAATTTATTTCATTTTACTCCTACAATTTAGCTCAGCCTTGCAGTTTTAATAAATAAAATGGGAAATTTAAAACAGTTTGCACTAATTACTTACCTCAATAATAAATAGAAAACACGAATATATTTTCCAGCAATTTTTTTTTATTTCGGTGAAATATGTATGATACAGCTTAATAAAACAAAAACAAGTTAGTTTTTAATCCTTATAGCTTTTCTACCATCTGGTAGATTATGAAACTTATTTGGGTAGTAGCATATATCAGTGGCTTCAACTTTGACAATATCATAATCCATCGTTTCGATTATATAGCCATCTATGTGTTGGCAATACGCAACGTTTTTATATAAGTGACATATGAATACTATAGCATCTTCATGTTTTATTATGTGTACTACTTCTCGAAAAACGTAATTATTGTCGATCATACCTATTAGAACGGTTCCGTTTCTGATTTGTGCATTACCAATGGTAGATTTGTTTAGGATCTGAACAATAACATTAGCATCACAACTGATGAGATTACCTGGAATCGGTAAGTCTCCGAAAACACAGAAGAATCCTTTCCCTGCTTCTACAATCGTCTTATTAAAGTTGTTCTTTTTTGTCAGCAAACCATACGCCAGTTGCAGCTGATCCTTGATAGCTACGGTGAGCGCAATATTTTTCCTTGAGGATGTTGTGGATGCAACTTTTTTGAATGATTTATGCTTCATTTCTGGCATAAAGCAGCTTGTGAACTTAGTTGGTCCATTCCATTTAATTGACAAATGATAGTGTGTTAAAAAATGTCCTTTGGGTTTCAAGCGAGCCTGGAATAAACTTTGATAATCGCTTAAATTTTTCGCTATTAAATTGCGCATCTCTTCGATCGAGTCAATGGTAAATGATGGTTTCATGATAAAAAATCCTATTCTAATAACGTCGATCAGGAATGTCCATTCAGGAATATCCGGTACAAAATCAGCGAGCATTAATGGAATATTTTCGATAAATGACTTCATTTGACTTGCAGTCATCTTAAGTTTAGCTAAATCTAAATGTTCTCTTTTTATCGCCACTGGTATGTTTTTTCGATCGTTAATCTCATAGTCAAACAATTTCAACCTATCGTTGAGATCTTCCAACTTAAAATAGTGACGATTCAAAAAAACATTTAAACATGCTGAAACTGCGTCATGGGCGTAGCCTTCAAAGTAATCGTGCATACCATCCACCATCTTCAGCTCCGTTACATGTAGTCCTGGTATTTTGTTAAATACTGAATCCCGGTGAATTCCTGATTCTGTGAATGATTGATGCTGCAATGCGTATTCATACGATTCAATAGTTCTATACAGACTGGAATCATCAAAAACAGCTTTGCGTAGATTGTCTAAATCAATGGAGCAAATCCTACAGGGATGCTTTGCAACAAATGATTTGCTGTAATCGAGCATGCTATTTAATCCAAGATTATCTCCTCGTAGACCTCCAAACAGAAAGTAAATTTCAACTGTTTGATCGTTAACAGTAAACCTAATTGGATTGGATTCTAAATAGGAAATTTCCGAAATCAGTGTGTTCATAGTTTCCTCATTTGTGAACGTTTTCTCCACCTCCGAATACGAGAATTTGATTAAAAAAATATTTTCAATTCGACCAATTCGGCCTTGGCAGTGAAGGAAAATTAAGATAATAGCCTGTCAACGCTTGTTTTCCCGCCTTGGACCCAAGGGGATTATTTATCTCGAACGAATCGGCGAACAAAAAGTAGGGGATGCATATTTTGCCACTATAGCGCTTAATTTTGTCCTGCCAAAATTGTGCTTTGATGAAGTTATCCAGTTGCTCAATTGGTGTTGCGATGATGTTATTATAATGATGAATCAAATATGTGAGATTCTCTTCAATTCCAAAAAACTTTCGAAAGAAGTTTTCTAATCCAACATATACATTTGATGTTGAGCATTCGATTATGTTAACTCCTTCTCCATTCGTAGCTGGTCTTGCTTCAAGCTCACATGCGATAGGGTCCAGGCTGGGCATATCAAACAACTTATTTTCTCTAAGATAGGTCATGAATTTATGCTCCGTTTTTACTAAATCGAAGACCTGACTTATTTTCATAACTGTATTCAATGTTTTAACACGTTTATCTTCGGGAATATGGTCTTTGATGGCATCGCAGACAATATTTGCTATCGGTTCCAACAGCTTGCTCCGAAGTTCAGATATCAAATCGAAGACCATCGATCGATTGAAACTCATCAAACTGTGTGTGTATGTTCTAAACTGGATTCCAATATTATGCATAGCAAGCAGTGTGTTGTCGACGATGTCAGTTTGAACTTCTCTCCAGAAATCAGAATCTTCTTCGTTGTCATTTTCGTGAACGGCCATTATTTTAGGATGTACAGGCAATGTTTCATGTATCGTGCTATAAAATAATTGATTAATGAACTAATGCGTGAATATATCTAGGTGGGCACTTGAAAAGGTTCTTAGTACATTGATCAATTCACTTCAAACAATTAGTTATAACCTCGACCTTCTTCCGGCTATTTCGACACAGTTATGAGTAACTAACGTATACGACAAATAACACAGAAAGCGGATTTGTATTGCAGGACTATGCATTACCGAAAGAGACAGTCAATTAAGAGAATCGATCAATGCGCCAAACCTTTTGCGTGGTTTAAGTAGATTTTGATTACTGTTTTACCTTTCATGAGATGATGATTCATCAGCGTTTTTACTGCGAACTGTAGGGTGCTGGATACTGAAGGTATCACACTGGTCATTACGAAGACGTTTGGGAACCCATGGTTTTGTCAAATCGTTAGCGTGATCCTTTCGGATGTGGCGGACAAATGATCTGCTGCCAGCATATTCACGGAAGCAGCTAGGTTGAGCGCATTTATAATCACTGTATTGATTAAGGTTGTGAATTTTTATGCTACTCAAATGTTTCATCAGCTCTTCCACTTTCTCAAACTGGATTTGGCACAAGTAACACACAACACCCATTGCTGTTCTCCTGAAAAAGAATATCATGATGAATTCTTCAGACACCAGCTAGAGAAACAACTTACTGCAGTTCATTGGTCGGATGGTCGAATCACTATATTATTTTTATCAATGATTCTGTAGTCTCAAAGCTATGCCCCAAATTAGTAGGAAACATTCGGACCTAGCTATAAAAATTTCCGGATTCTTTCGGTTGCGGCGAGTTGTCCGTGTATGTTCACCAAATCTACTACTATCGTCAAATTAAAACTTATTTATTCCGATAACGTAAAATTCGATGCCATCTGTAATTTTAATTTTGTTATCTTCACTATTGGTAACACGACTGAATTCAATTTACGACGCTGCTAAATTGCATGAGGAAAGGAGTGAATAATAATAACAAACTAACCGAGTGGTAAACATTATTTTGACAGATTTTGACACATACACGACACGACGAATTATAAGAATGGAGAATCAAAGCGATTGAAGGTGAGTGATTACTGTACCCCAAAGATGGATCCAGATTTCACCAGTTCGTTTCCCAAATGTGCCACATTTAGTATGCACACTTCCAGAGCTGATGTCACTCCGCCTGATCAAAAATAATTAATAACAAAGCTATCAGCCAGAGCGCTATAAAGTGAAAGTTTGAATCCGGAAGGCCCAAGCGCAATGTGGGCGGAAGCGGAACGGAAACGGAAAGTTTGACAGTTGTCACAAATGACATCAAGGTGCCTAACCCAAGTCGATTTGGTTCTAACTATTTTTCAATCCGATAAGTAGGCTTACTCAGATCGGGCTTTTCCGCTGCCGCTGTCATTGCGCATGGGCCTTGAGGGATTGAAGCTAGAAAAGCATTGAAGTATCGATCCCATACACTAATATTGTGATCGATCAAAGGGTGTAAATGTAAGAATTAAATTATGTAATGGAATAGGGGAAGAGAGCGTCTCAAATTTTCATAAAGTTTCTTACAGCTGAGAGGGTTGACATTTTCATACGTACAAATTAGCAGGTGGAAAATCATTTTGATCTCAAGCGATTTAATGCCTAAACATCTCCAAATACATTAATGTAGCCAATTCATTTAAAAATTTACCCAAATCGATATCTAACGATTTCCACAAAATTTTAAAACTTAGGAAGATTTTTATGAGAAGGGCTGCTAACTGCAAACTATAACTACGTATATAATTTGTTCTTTCCTTTATTTAACGTCGGTCTCTGTTCCGCAATCTAGTGCCAATCACCGACGGACATCGATTGCCATCCATTGACGGCAATCGAATGTGCAGGAAGGCAGCTTCCACACCTGCGTAGGATATCGCACCCATTCATCAACACACATGGGCCGGGACCAACGGCTTACTTCCCTTCCGAAGGAAGACGTGACCAGAGATTTTTATGCCTCAGAAAAATCCCACCGACCTCGACTGGGATTGAACCCAGGCCCATTGGGGTGAGAAAGCAGTCACGCTTACCACTACACCACCGGCGCCGGCACATATATAATTTGTGAATGGACTCTTTTAAGAAAAATTAAAACGTGTCTAAAAAAAAACCAACCGGCAAACTTCCGTTTGATTTCTGAACCTCCAACGTCAGGAAATTGGACTTAAGCAGCTCATAATATTTTTATAATCAAAGATTATTTTAACATCCTGCAATGCTCATCAAATCAAGAGGAGTTTGCGGTTATTTTGCAATTTATAAATAAAAAAAAATCTATCCAAAAATTACGAAATTTTGAATGTTTCAGCATTTTTTAGTAGCAGACGTTGGGGGTTTGAATATTAAAGCCATTGTTTTCGTTATGCTCTTTTTTCATTCATTTATTTGCTCGTTGCATTATTGATTGAGAGATTTTTGAAATTGATAAAAAAAAAAAATTGAAATTTAATTTATTTTTGAATGAATTTTGTTTTGGTGCATAAAATACTTTTGTATTTTATTGAAATTTTGCGTTCAGAAAACTTTCGGTCAGCCAAAATCAAAATGTAAAGGTATAGGTACGGTGTAAAAAATGCATAATTGGCTAAAAGAAAGCTGAACAAGCACTTATTTGGCTTTGGCGATTTGGCGATGTCCATAATTTAGACCTTCATCTAGTCACACTAAGGCTGTTGTTACTCGCTGAGAAACAAATGGTGTTGCAAGGGTTGAAGATTCAGTTGCAGCGTAATAGCCATGAATAAGATAACATATCATAATAATACACCACTATTGATCAATTCCAGTCAATTCCAATCATTTTTCGTTCGCATAACTTGATTATTGCATCATTCGACATCGAAGCTACGAGCAAGAGATTCCAGTTTGTGTAGGTACCTAGCACCTACCTAGGATTAAAACAAATCTATCTTCTCAGCAACACCTCCCAATATGCAGTCGCCACTGACTCCGACCAGCTAGAGCGCCGGAAATAGAGCAGCAAATAAAGCTTGAAATCCAATTACAGCACACATTCCCACGTGGTCTTGGCTCGCGCCTTTCGGAGTCGGCTGCCGTAGCTGCCGTAGCAGACACACTTGATCATAGTTTTTCCTGTTTCCCCACAAAGCGCAGCAGCAATTCCAAAACTATTTCCGCACCACTATTTTCGCAATTCTGCTTCCCACTCACGTGAGACGCTACATTACACCACCAAGTGCTACCAGCAACCAATCGAGCATCTACCGCTACAGAAGCGTTATCCGTAGTTGGACGATGAAAGGAAGCCAATGCAGTTTTACCAAGTGTTGGGAAGAAATTTTCACCTGATTGCACTTTTAGATTCAACTCTGCTCAACACATGGTCTTTTAGATCGTCTTGCCATTTGCTGTTAGTAGTGCTCTTTCGGACAAGTGGCGTTCAAAGTTAATTTCACTTCGTCTACATTATATCCTCTGAGGATTCCGAGCACTGTTTCCCCTTTTCGCGAGATGTGGTGTTTGGCACTGAAAGAACAACGATTTCGTAAACCTATGCTCAGTCCTATATGCATGCTCCAAGTTGGTTGATAAAGCGGAGTGAATTTCTTCCCGATAGTTCTTTGGGTGCTGAAAGCTCATAAGTACCCTTCAATCTAAACTACCCGTATGAAATTTAATTTTTAAGTGTTATTAGCTTAATCGTATCTGTCTGCACACTTTGCAGTCTCAGTCCTTCGGTTTACTACTATAGATTTCCTCGACGAAAGGGTCGGTCAAAATAATTTGCGTTGACTTTTTTCGGTGTTCAGCGATGTGCAGCGACCGAACGTTGAGTCGCTAATGGTCAATGAAATTTGTTTTTTCTTGGATGATTGGATTTTTTGCGTGGTTTGCAAATGAGGAAGGATTTGTGGAATACCCCACTTTCTTATTATTGTTAGCTTATATAAATTAAGAGCTGTTAAAAATTGTACGAATACGAAGTAGGTCACGCCAGGACATTTTGCATTTACATACATAATGTATGATGTGTACATACAAAATGCATAATGTGTAGAAATAGGAATTTGAAAGGGGTTCTCTCTGTTTATACTCTTTAGTATGAGTATGATTGCCTTGAAAAGATCCTTTTGATATGAGTTTTAGTAGGCACATGTTCAGAAATTTAACTCTTTTGGAAAATCTTGGTGGCCGATGGTAGTCTTAAAGCCTTTGGAAGATGGTCATGACGTGTAGGTAGCTGGATCAGCAAATCGGACCGGACAATCCCATATTCTTCGGCTCAATGATCGAGCACTCGCAAGAGTCTCGGCCCGTCTGCTGCTGGGCAGGGGTTGAACTGGTGTCTGCGACAGGTTGGAAGGCCACAGAATATCAGTGTTCACCCAGCTAAAGCTCCTCCCCTTTTTAGTTTTTCTCGTTAAACTCTTTCTCTCAACAAGTTGGTAAATCTTAGCCTTTATCAGAAAGACGCTTAACACTTTTTTCGGCACATTCGCTCGTTATTGTAACTTTCGTTCTCGCGTTGACGCCGCTGTTAGCTACCACCAAAATGGTACGTCACCGTGAGGAGGCGCCGTCAACACCAGGCCCTTCGAAAAGGGTGCGCACTCAGCAGACGGTCTCGGAAGAGGTCGCAAATCGGCTTCTGGCTATCCAGGAGCAAGCATCGGATACTACTGTGGCAAAAACCAAGCTTCCACCAGTTTTCATCACATGACGGGACAGTGATGCTCTGAAAAATGAGCTGGAAAAATGTGACTTGAAACCACTTTTCAAGCGTTGCATCACCGGAACCAAAATTGTGTGCAGGACAACTGACGAATACGAAGCCGTCGGTAAATTTCTGCAATATCACAAGCAGGAGTTTTACACACACGACGTGGCTGCATCCAAGCCATTCAAAGTAGGAGCTGGGCCTCAAGCCAGTGAAGGTGTTCCGAATGATGAGACACAACACCGATGTGGACTACAGGGACGTTCTTTTCCTTGTCCACTTTACCAAACATTCAGCGAACATGGAAAAGTTGCGTAGCATCCGCGCTCTTGTTCAGCATGATAGTGGAATGGAAGCGGTACAAGTCTGTGCACCGTGACGTCACGCAGTGCACAAACTGCCATGGTTTTGGACATGGCACCCGGAACTGTCACATGCTGCCCAAATGTGGGTCCTGCGGTGGCGCACACAAGACTCAGGAATGCAAACTTTCCGACGAGGCAGAGCCAAAGTGCATCAATTCTCATACCGCACATGCTACACCTGGTTTCCCGCGCAGGTTTCAATGGTGACAAGATGGTGCATCCCTCCGTCCAAAGGAAAGTGAACCGTCGCTGTACACCTCTGCGGAAATGTGGAGTATTTTCACCGAGATGCACAACATGATGAAAAGGTATAAAACCCGCGACGACCAGTTTCAGGTCATAGGCTATCTTTCGTAAAATTATGGGGTCAAATGAGCCCCGCAACATGCGCTATGCAAATTTGAATGCTTGCTCAATCCGAGCAAAAAAGACCGAGCTAGCCTCATTCCTGAATAAACAAAACATTGACTTCGGTATATTTACCGAGACCCATCTCAAACCAGAAGATATCCTTGCCATACCTGATTTTCGATTGTTCAGACTCGATCGCACCAGCTCCAGAGGGGGAGGGATAGTGATTGCCACTAGAAGGAACATATGCTGCCGCCTGCTGCCGAGTTTTCATCTTCAAGTCATCGAAGTCATCGGTGTCGAATTTTCCGCTTGTGTTGGCTCTATCACCATCATCGTGTCATATTGCCCCAAGAAAGTCAACATAAACGACGGGTCGGCATCTAAACTGCGACAGAAGTTAACTCGATACATTATCGCCGGGGACCTCAACGCGAAACACCAAGCCTGGGGAAACAGCAGGAACAACAGGAACGGCATTATCTTAAACGACGACGTTCAAGAAGGTCACTACAACATCTTGAGCCCGGATTCTCCCACCCGGTTGAGTCGATCCGGAGCTCATTCAACCGTCGATTTCTACATCTCCAATTTGGCCAACATCTCTAAACCAGTCGTCGTTCAAGAGCTCAGCTCCGACCACTATCGGGTGGTAGCTGTGGTGGGATCCACCGTTAACCGATTTCAAGCTTTCCGGCGCAACTATCATCGTGCCGACTGGGGTCAGTTTCAACACTGCGTCGACACCGCTGTAGACTACGATGTCCAGCCGGAATCGTTAGAAGACGTTGACTGGTGTCTGCGCTCCATCGATGAAGCAATTTCCCGGGCCAGGGAGCTACATGTGCCAGTATCCAGACAAGTGAGTAATACTCTCAACCTTGACAGGTACGCTAAAGACCTCATTAGATTCCGCAACACGATTCGTAGGCAGTACCAGCGTACTTGTCTGCCTATCCTGAACACCAATTGCAACCGTTTGAACAAAATCATCCAAGCCAGGATGGTGGATCTCAGAAATATCGATTTTGCAAACAAGATTCGCTCTCTCCCAGATTGTGCTAAGCCATTCTGGAAAATGGCAGATTTTGAAAAATAAGCTGAGGCCCATTCCTCCCCTTTTCTCTCCTAACCAAAATTCGGATCCATCTTTGCTAATAACCGCGGTTGAAAAGGCCAATGCTCTTGGGCAACACTTTGTGAATTCACATAACCTTGGCCACGCCATGGTGAGTCCCCACGAGCCTGCAGTATCACAGGCAATGTCTAGAGTCGCTGCCACCTCCGCAGTTGTCCTTGACGAAAGTAGAATATCGACTGATGAGGTAATAGCAGCGATTAAATCAACCAAGAACATGAAGGCCGCTGGTATTGATGGAGTGGTCAACCTCGAGTTGAAAAATTTGAGTGTTGACTTCTTCAATCACCTTGCAGTGGTCTTCAATAAGTGTTTGATGCTTGGCTACTTCCCTGCATGCTGGAAGTTAGCCAAAGTCATTCCAATTCACAAGCCTGGCAAAGACCCTGCCAATGCCAAAAGCTATCGCCCCATCAGCCTCTTATCCTCCATCTCGAAGCTATTCGAAAAACTGATACTCAGCCGTCTGCTGGTGCTTTCAAATGATAATAACATCTTTCTCAAAGAGCAATTCGGATTTAGGAAAGGCCACTCTACCATCCACCAACTCGCACGGGTTAGTAACATCATCAAGCGGAACAAGTCCGTTTCCAATACATCTGCCATGGCATTGTTGGACGTTGAGAAGGCGTTCGACAATGACTGGCATGATGGTCTAGTGTACAAGCTGCATAGATACAACCTCCCGATCTTCCCTGTGAAAATCATCAAAAACTACTTGTCGGGCAGATCATTCCAGGTCTTCTTGAACAATTCTCCTACTGATACGTTCAACGCTGCACACTTAGAAATGACTAATTTTACACGTGACGGAATCCATCTCTGACATAAAGGATCAGACGTAAACAAATATTTCATTTAAAATTAAGTGCTCCAAGACTGAAAAGTTCGTTACTCGATGAAAAGTACGTTTGATTGAGTTGAATTTTGCGTCTGTTAGGACTAAATTTTATGTCAAAATTGACGCTCGTATATGTCAGTCTCAGAGCACTTAAATTTACATGTTTTTTCTAAGTGTGTGATGCTGGGGTTCCCCAGGGTAGCCTCCTTTGTCCTATCCTCTTCAACATCTTCACGTCAGATGTTCCTTCCCTTCCGGGTGGTGTTATTTTGTCACACGGATGACACTGCATCATGTATTAGGGTCGAGTGATCCGTGCTCTGACGAGAAAACTCCAATCAGGCCTGGATGTTCTGTCCGACTATTTCAAAAGCTGGAAGATTTGTATCAATGCAGCTAAAACACAGACCATACTATTTCCGCACTCCAGCTCACCTCGGCTTGTTCCGCCTGGTAACTCAAAAGTCCACATTGATAACACTCCCATTGAATGGTCGAGTGAAGTCGTCACCTTGGTCTCAGTCTTGACAGCAAGTTGCTATTCTGGTCCCATGTGGACAAAACATCCACCAAGTGCAACATCTTTATTAGGTCGCTCTACCCACTTATCAACAGAAAGTCCACCCTTTCCCTTAAAAATAAGCTTGACGTCCACAAGCAAATCATCCTCCTCGCCATTGAGTACGGAACGCCAATCTGGGAGAGTTGTGCTATGTGCCATCACCTCAAACTACAAAGGATCCAGAACAAGATCCTTAGGATGATCCTAAACAGTCCTCCACGGACCCGAAATTCTAAGGTTCATCGCCTGGCTGGCCTTCAGCCTCTCGAAGAGCGACGAACGGTCTCCTTCGAAAGGTTCAGAGACACCTGTCTGAGATCAGCTATTCGATCCAATATTTATCGAATTTTCCATTATTCGAGCGCGTAACCGAGATCCCTTCTTTTTCGATTCATTTGATTTAGCATAGTATAGGATGTAAATAAAAGTGTACTAATTTATCTGAACATGGAATAGATAAGAACCATGACGTGAAACAGAATCATTAATTCGCCGAAAAAAGTGTTAAGCATCTTTCTGCTGAAGGCTAAGATTTACCAACTTGTTGAGAGAAGGAGTTTAACGAGAAAAACTAAAAAGGGGAGGAGCTTTAGCTGGGTGGATACTGACATTATGCGTCTGCATTGCAACCTGCCGCAGACACCGACATTCTCTGCTTGATCGTCAAGCAGTTCAGTTCGGTGTTAGCTCGCTCTCTCGAGTTGTTTGAAAAGTTCGTGGCGATAGTGTTCGCGCTCTCTTTCGCGGTTTGTCGTGCGTGTGTGTGTGCCCCGAAATGGGGAAGCATCGGTCGCGAAGCCCGGCGAAGGTCCAGAACCCCGGTGAAGGAAGCTCCAGTGTGCCTACCTCGAACAGGTTTGCTGTTCTCCCCATGGATGGGAATATCCAGCCAGCTGTGTTGGAAAAACGCAGCAAGAAGAGAAAGAAGAATCGAGGCCAGTCCGATGTCACTGCGACGAACGCCAGCGACATCGGTGATTTCGGTGACGCCATCGGCAACGAAAATTCTGTCGGCCCGAGTGCGGCAAAAGTGAAGCTACCTCCATTGGTAGTGAAAAATGCTCATCTTAACGAGCTCATCGCCGATCTAGCGACGCTGGGCGTTAAAGCCGAATACAAGTTGGGCAGAGTCGGCACCAAGGTGGTGCTCCATACCAAAGCGGAGTATGACTTGGTCGTCGCCCACCTGAGGACTTCCAAGGTGGAATTCTTCACCCACGACATTCCCGGTGAGAAGCCATTCAAGGTCGTCATTAGGGGCCTACCAAACTTCGACCCGAAGGTTATCGAAGCTGAAATCAGAGACCGGTACAAGCTGGCCCCAAGTGCCGTCTATCGGATGACAAGGAAGGACGAAAATGTGAAGGCGTATCCGGATAGCCTTTTCCTGGTACACTTCCAGAAGGGAACGGTGACGCTTAACGCGCTGAAGGCCATCCGCTCCATCAATTTCATCATCGTCCGCTGGGAGCCATACCGTGGCGGCCACCGTGGTGTGACTCAGTGCCAACGGTGTCTGAACTTTGGACATGGCACCCGCAACTGCAACATTAAGCCACGCTGTGGCAATTGCGCTCAAGAACACGCCACTTCCGACTGCCCTGCGGATGGAGCCGTGGCGTTAAAATGCGCCAACTGTGGTGGTGCTCACCAAGGGTCCGACAGACAGTGCTCCAAACGCGAGGGCTTCAAACGCATCCGAAAACAGGCGGCAACTAACAACCAACCAGGACGCAAGAAGGACAAAGTCCCGGCATTTCGGACGGAGGATTTCCCGCCTCTTCGTGCTCCTCAGCAAAGGCAAGAAAATTCGCGGGTGCATTGCGCTCAAGCAACTTCTGGTGATTCTGCTGGCCAAAGCTCTCCATCCCCCTCTGGATTCTGGAGACAACCACCAGCGCAAAACAATAACCCCGATCTGTTCTCATCGGATGAACTGATGGAAATTTTCGTCAACATGACCGGTGCTCTTCGTAAGTGCCGCAATAAACCCGAACAGATCCAAGTGCTCGGTAAGTTCATCATACAGTATGGTGTCTAAACCGCTAACCATCGCTACCTGGAACGCTTGCTCTGTAAAAGCAAAACAGATTGAGCTTGCCGACTTCCTCCGCAAGCATAGCATCGACGTGGGTCTTCTAACCGAAACCCACCTAAAGTCCGGTGACAGCTTCTGGTTGCCTGACCACAACATTATCCGGCTTGATCGCACCAGCTCCAGGGGGGGGTGGTGTAGCGGTCATCGTCAGAAAGGGAATCAAGTTTTGCACTCTGCCCCACATCCGCACTTCTATCATCGAGGCCATTAGTGTGGAGGTGGAATCACCAACTGGAAACGTCCGGTTTGTCGCTGTTTACTGCCCACGCCAGTGCACCACCAGCAATGGTCTAGGAACTCAATTCAAGAACGACCTGACCGCCATCACCCGTACTAGCTCCCGATTCATCGTTGGGGGCGACCTGAACGCCCGCCATGAAGCTTGGCGGAACTACCAGCGGAACCGGAATGGATGTCTATTGTTCGACCACGCACAACATGGACTGTACACTGTGCAGTTTCCAGACGAACCAACTTTTATCTCTCCGGCAGGAAATCCGTCCACCC
This sequence comes from Ochlerotatus camptorhynchus, assembly GCF_037179485.1. NCBI lineage: Eukaryota > Metazoa > Arthropoda > Insecta > Diptera > Culicidae > Ochlerotatus > Ochlerotatus camptorhynchus. The sequence continues at coordinate 48,657 of NW_027040843.1, forward strand.
TGGACTTTTTCCTGTCAAACATCGTACTATCCAAGCCGGAGGCGCACAACGATCTCAGCTCCGACCACCAACCGGTGGTGACTGAAGTCGGTGTCAACGTGGTTCCTGCTAGAAGCTGCCTGCGTAAAGACTACCATCATGTTAACTGGGTGCAGTACGGACAAATGGTGGACAGCAACATCGATGAAAATCCACTGCTCGACACTGTAGATGACATCGACCGGGCGTTGGAAGGACTCCAACAGGCCATATCCGTGGCTGACAAGGCGTGTGTCCGACAAGTTCCTGTGAGGGGTAAGTTCGTTGCTATTGATTCCCACACCCAATTACTTATTCGGTTGAGAAATGTTCGTAGACGCCAGTTTCAGAGGACTGCCCAACAAACAATTTGTGCTGATTAAAAGCTGAATAAGCAATCTTTTAGCTGAAGAAGCATATTTTTGACTGAATAAGCTCTTATTCTACTTCGAATGTTTGTTGGGTGGACATCTGGGCAAAAAACGTGAAATGGCCGATCTGAACAGGCAGATTGCTTCCAGAATGGACTCACTCCGAAATGAAAGTTTCGGGCGTGTTGTTCAGAATCTGGACGACCGCTCCAGACCATTCTGGAAGGTAGCCAAGGTCCTGAAAACTCATCCCAAACCCATTCCACCTCTCAAAGTCGAAAATGATGACGATCGGCTTTTAATCACCCCACAGGAGAAAGCAAATGCGATCGGCGAGCATGTAGCTTCATCGCATTTGCTTGGCTCGACTATCCAAAGTCCGCTCGATGATCAGGTTGCGCAATGCGTTCAAAACCTAGATGTCTCCCCTTGTATCGGGCCTCCGGCGGATATGATTACTGTACAACATATTTGCTCAGCGCTGAAATGCACCAAGAACATGAAGGCTCCCGGGTTTGACAGTATATTTAACTTGATCTTGAAGAGACTCAGCAGTCTCTTCTAACCGCTATCTTCAACAGATGTTTGGAACTGCACTACTTTCCAAGCATCTGGAAAATAGCAAAAATCATACCAATCCGCAAACCCGGTAAGGATCCAACATTGTCTTCAAGCTACAGACCAATCAGCCTCCTTTCAGCGCTTGTTCGAGAAACTCATTCTCAATCGTTTGCTCAAGTTTGTCGAGGAAAATAACATTCTCCTTCCGGAACAGTTTGGGTTCAGAAAGGGGCACTCCACCAATCATCATCTAGTACGGGTGATGAATAACATCCAAAGTAACAAAGCTGTATCAAAGTCCACAGCCATGGCCTTGTTAGACGTTGAAAAGGCGTTTGACAATGTTCGGCATGACGGACTTGTGTACAAGCTTTGTAACTTCAACTTTCCATTACATCTGGTTAAAATCACCCGTAACTACCTTCAGCAAAGGTCGTTTAAGGTATCGTTGAATGGTTGTCTTTCAGACACGTTTTCCATCCCAGCAGGAGTCCCGCAAGGCAGTCTGCTGGGCCTCTTGCTTTACAGCATTTACACTTCCGACATTCCTCCCCTCGGAGACGGTTGCATGTTTTTCCTGTTCGCAGATGATACCGCAATAGCCGTCAAAGGAAGGATGCCTCGCGAAATAACGAACAAACTTCAACGATGCCTTAACGCTTTTGCTGATTATACCACCACGTGGAAAATCAAAATCAATGCCTCCAAAACACAAGCGATCATGTTCCTCCATCGGCAATCGCCCAAACTAAACCCAGCTCCATCTTGTACTGTAATCATGGATGGCACAAGGGTTGAGTGGTCTGCCGAAGTAACCTATCTCGGGATGTTGTTCGATGAAAAGCTCCTCTTCCGCTCGCATGTGGAGAAAACCGTAGTCAAGTGTTCCGCCTTGGTTAGGAGTCTGTATCCGCTGATTTGCCGCAGATCCCGCCTCTCAAGGGTGAACAAACTGGCCGTCTACAAACAAATCATAGCACCTGCGATCCTCTAAGCAGCTCCGGTGTGGGAATCATGTGCACAGACTCACAGGAACAAAATCCAGGTCGCTCAGAATAGAGTGCTGAGGATGGTACTTGATCGTCCTTTTGACACTAGAATAACAAATTTACACGAAGAGGCAGGCATTGCAAAAATAGATTTCAGAATTAACGAAATTAAGACTAAATTTGCACAAAAATGTAATTGATCAGAACGCTTTGATAAGCAATTTGTATATAGTAGATTAGGTGTATATAGTAGTTGTAGGTTAGTTGTAGTTGTAAATAGTAGTTATAAGTAGTCTCCTTTTTCAAATTTTAAAACAAACCAATCCCACCAAGGTGGTCATTCTCTAAAACAGGCCTGATAGGACTAGGAACTGTAATTAATAATAATTGAAATTTCACAGGAACTAAAGTTGAAAAGACCCATCTGTGTCACTTGATAAGTTATACATGTAAACCATACAAATTCAAGAAATATTTAAAGTCAAAGTCTGTCGCAGATACCAGTTCAACCCCTGTCCAGCGGCAGACGGGCCGAGACTCTTGCGAGTGCCCAATCATTGAGCCAAAGAATATGGGATTGTCCGGTCCGATTTGCTCATCCAGCTGCCTACACGTCATCATTATCTTCCAAAGGCTTTAAGCCTGTACTACTTTCGACCCTCGGGCTTACACCTTTCGGCCACTGAGAAGCTGTTTCGAAGCCAAGTAGCCTGACTATTGGCCATGAAAAGACTTACCAATGCTTTTCAAAAATAGACTACATACATCCGAACATTTGCTTATCTCATATCGAAGAAACACATTCCGCGCAACTACCATAAACCGGACTAATGCATGTTGATCTTCGTCAAGCTTCGTATACAATTTGGACTTCTTCATGAACACATGTCAGGCAGCCTTCAGGATTAATAGACTAAACTTGGTGAGTTCGTTCCGTTGTGTAAATTTGTATCTTTTCAAACCAGAATCGTTGGGAGATCACCTTTTTGTGGTGCGTTACTGGTATAAGATCTACCACCGAACTTTAAACTAGGGTGTCAGGATTTTCCAGTTATCAAAGGATCACATTTTAGTCCTTGTTACTTTTTATAACTTGATAATAGTGACAATACTCGGGGGGCGCCGTTATGCATTTCTATATTGTATATTTCAAATAAAAAATATTGTTTATGTTCATAGATTTCACATAATCCTTTTCGCTCTGTCCTTCTCTTTTTCCTTGCCCTCTTCTATTTTCAGAAAGCGAGTAATGGCGCTATAGCCATAAGTCATAAAAGGCTAGGACAAGAGTTAGTGCTCATGCCCTAACCGTCAGAAGAAAATGGAGCATCACTTAACCTTTCTAGCTTTGATGCTTCCAACGACCAATCAATCATATAATTACCAAAATCGGAACGTACGGTACGAGATGTCCACGTTTCATCCGATGTTTTCTGAATCATCTTGCCCCTTAAATGCTGCACAGTAGGCCTGGCCGTTTTGATGTGTGTGACGCATCTTTGATGTGAAACATATATCAAATATACAAGAAAAATGATGTAGGTATATGTATAACTTTCCAGGATGCTTTCAAGAACTTGCTGTGTTGGTGTTAGATTAGATGACCACCTTGGTGGGATTGATTTGTGTAAAATTGAAAAAAAAAACACATATTGATCCACCGGGCAGATGAATAGAACCTTTGTTATACAGAATAATCTCTTTTTTGATATTATTTCTTGATAGAAGATGCCTTAATAGTTGTTTTTCTTTTTATTGGTCTCAGTTTCTACATAGCCCAATTGAACACCAAATCCACATACGACACAATCGATCGAGATCATCTATGGCAGATTATGCACGAATACGCTCCCAGAAAGTTGTCCATATTTTCAGAATGTAAACTTTCCTTATGTTCCCGTTTCAATATCTTGAACTTGAAAATGGAATACGATCTAAGACTTACTAAAATTAAGTAAGTTTTAAACTTCAACGTTTAATGCAGATTATTGTAAAGCTGTTTTTTTTTAAACTGATTGTCACGTTTAAAAAATAGCTTTCTTATTATAAACATCAAAATTATCCGTTAAAATTCTGGAAAACCTGGAAAATTCAGGAAATTTTATTTGGCCAAATTAGTCGATAGAGAAAGATGATTAAACGTCAAAACACAACACCTTCAAATTTTTCGAAAAATATAACAACAAGTGGGCATGGATTGGACAATCAGATCCAAGAAGAATAATCTATCTTGAAATAAATTCACGTAAACAAAGTTGAAAATAGCGACTGATTACATGAAAAAGTGACTTTAGTGACTTAGCCTTTAAAAAGGAGACTTTTTAGTTTTTTTTTTTTTTTTTTTTTTCTTTATTTTAGAGATTTTTAGCCTGAGGCTAGTTCATCTCTTAAGAGAGACTTTTTAGTGACTGGCTTGAAAAAAGTGACCAAGTCACTAAAAAGTGACTCACTACCAGCCCTGCAACTGTGAAAGTGCACAAAGAACACTATGTTCAAGATAAGTGTTCAGCGTCAGTTAAGAGCTGTTGCAACATTATAGCCTAAGAAACGAAAAATGACATTTTCCTATTTAAATCAGAACCCAAATTCGATATGCACTCACCGATGAAAACTCCATCACTTTCAGTATCCACAGCGTCAGCGCCAGATTGATGATGATCATAATCATCAGGATCAGTATCACTGAGTAAAGGCATTTCTTGCGCCATCCATACAAGGTCAACTGCACCCCTGCCGCGTCACTACTCGGTGTCACCGCACCATGCTGAGGCACTGTGGTCACCAGAGCAGCATTTCTCCCTCCCCCACTGTCACCACCGTAACTGTTCACAACATTTCCGCTGTGATGCACATTGTTACCGGCACTAGTACTACTATGAACAAAATTATTATTCGCACTACTATTCGGAATGGCATTACCGCCCAGTGCACTACTTCCACTGTTTCTGTTTGCAGGCATTTGAGTTTCCACCGGCTGATGGGTGCCACTACCAGGCGCCGTAGAGCTGGGCGTCGTCGTAGCGGTACTACTCGTCGGAGAAGGCCGGAAAGCAATCTTCAAACTGTTTGCCGTCACGTCCGGTTCCGTGAATAGTTTATTCCCAGGAGCTCCAAAATTGGCACTAGTACTTCCGATAATCCGAGGCGGTTGCGAAGGGTACAGCAACGAAGCTGCACCCAGAGAAGACGTAACGGGTTTACTGCTTCCTATGCCAGACAGCGTAGATGTGTTGGGACCGTATAACGGCCGTTTGAACATTCTTCCCTTATCCAAGCTGGAAGAGTTGGAGGTACCTGACCCCTCGGGTTCCACCGTCTGGCGTTGCAGTGGTTCCGTTTCGGACCTGGTATTACTGTCTTGTGGCGGTGGATTGAAAAATACAGATCGGGGGCCATCTCTGAAAACGGGAGAAAATAGAACCAGATTAGGAATTTTGCTTTCGGCTTATTGGTAAAGTTCATTTAGTATTCCATCAATCTTCTTCGAGCGTCGTATATTTCCCTATGCTCATAAATTCAAATCAATCTGTCCCACGGGAGGTTGCAAGCCACAATGCTGAGTGCTGAAAACCAAGAGTGCAATTTGTCATAGAATCATCATTATCACCATACTCGCACGCTTGTGCAGCCACACATTTCCACAGTCGGAGTCGGTGATCATCGTCAGCTGGTTGCACTCCCCGCACGCTCTTGCCATCTTATGGGCCGTGTAACGACGCTGATGATGGACTTTTAGACTGACAGGAAAACGGCAGCATTTGGCATCGCATCCACTAAACTCATTACTGCTGCCCAGACTTCCGCCAAAACCGGAGCTCATTTCGAAAACATTCATTACTCATCCCTTTGGTAATGGTAATAACAACAGTACCCGAGCAGGAACGAATATCTCGATATGTTAAATTGGTATGGATTAGTCTGACATAAGAGGTAAGGTATTCTTTTGGTATCCAAATGTTATTTTTTGCTATTTATTTGTATTATTCTTTGGTATTTTTCCTCTTATGTCAGGCTGATCAACACCAAAGATTGTTATCAGAATCAGAATTAGGTATTAATAAATTATTTTCTCCTACTCGGGTATGTAGACTTACCACACGCACAGGGTTGAATCAGCTCCGATAATTAAACTTTTTAATAACATCGTGCAATTTACCGTTTACAACTCAACATCAATTCAATTCCTGTTTTCAAACAAATTAAATCAAACAACAGTCCAGCGTAAACATTCAAAAATTCCTTCCTGGAAGCGGGGCCTTCGCCACACTTTCCCCAGGGTTCGAGTCAATCATTTCATCGCACTCTCGTCCGATGCGTCGTTGTTGTAGTGTTGTTGCTACAACAAATCCCAGTGCAAATAAGCGTGTGTTTACGCTTGATGAAGAAGCAGAGCAGGCGGAGAACAAATGCCTTTCGGGTGCCGTTGGTCAGTCGGCCAAGTTGACCAGTTGAACGAACGGGGCGGGAACGGAAGTTGTGGAAGTTGCGGGTTTACGCCGCCCGTCGTGAGATACTGTATAGGGGTGATGCATATATTATGTCATGCTCTAAAGATATACGATTCTGTGACAAGTAATGTATTAGGTATAGGATACACGTGACGAAAGGAGGGAGGATAATGTTTCAAAAAAATTCGCGGATCGTAATTAATGCATGGCCCCATACAGACACATTTATGAGTGTATTAGGTACATACTGTAGTATCGAATAGTGATTAGGAAGCAGGGGAAGTGTAGCAGAGCAAATATACACAAAATTGTAAAATTATGTTTGGATACAAAACCCAGCTGTTGTCGAGATGGTTTGCGAGTACATCTCCCGAGGTTGGATTGCTACTTATTTGGTGAAACTGTTGATGGCTTTATAGACCTGGGGGTCTGCTAATCTTGGTTCGGAAATCATGCATTACTTTTGAACCATTTATCATAGACGATTCTGAAATTTTACGAAATGTACAACATATTTTTCAACCATGCAAATATAACTACCTAAGCTTTGATATTTATTTAATTACGCCGGGACAAATCATAATTTTTACGGATCGGATAGCGTATCCAATATCTTCACGCAGCACTGTACACCATCCATCGTAGCCTAAATCAATTTCGTCAGTTTTCCGGGAAAACCGTTGTCGTCCATAATAGTAAATGTTCACAGTGTATAGTATCGTTAGTGACTTTAAAATCTATGAATAGGTGGTGTGTAGGAACTTGGTATTCGCTACACTTTCGGAGAATCTGCCGCAACGTGAAGATTTGGTCTGTTGTCGATCGCCCGTCCACAAAACCGGCTTGATAACTTCCCACAAATCTGCTTGTTAGCGGCGATAGACGGCGGAAGATACAACTTCTGCAAACCTCTTCGCTGATTTCTTCCGAAGCGTTTTTGAACTCGATCAAACTCCTCCGCAGCAGTAGTACATCGACCAGTTACCGAACTACAACATTCGTCAACAGCAGCTTAACTTCAGCCATGACGCTCTTTGTAAAGCCCTTTGCTCGGTGGATGCATCGAAAGGCCCAGGTCCGGATCGCATTCCATCGTCATTAATCAAAAAATGTGCAGCATCGTTGGTCACACCCGTTATGTCTATCTTCAATCTAAAAAATTCCAAAATTTTAAATGGCTTGCGTCCCTGATAAAAACGTTCGGGAAAAAATAAAGAAAAGCTTATATCTGACATGGCTTGCACCCATAGTAAGCATGTTGAGAATGATTAAAATCATTTTATTTGAAAAGGCTAGCGCTCTGATACACACGTTCAGAGAAAAATATATAAAAAATGAAAAATATTTTTTTTTAAATGACTTGTGCACCTGATATGCATGATCAGGAAAAAGTTAAAAAGTAATTTTTAATTGGAAATGGCTTGCGCCCTAGATAGACAACGTCAGGAAAATTTGAAAAATATGTAAAATTTGAAATGGCTTGCGCCCCTGGTAAACAAGTTTACGGACAAATTGAAAACAAAGGTTAAATTTAAAATATGTTGCATTCATGGCAAACATTATCGAGGAATAATTGATAAATAATGTTAAATTATAAATGGCTTGCGCCCCTGAAAATTTGATCTCAGAAAAATTAAAAAAAAATGTAAAATGCTAGCCCCCCAGGTAAACATGTGGAGGAAAACAATACCGTGGACCCCTGCTAATCTGAACGACACCTCATTCATATTAACGGGGTTCATTTTTAATTTGAACTTCTAGTAACCCTATCAGCGTGTTTCTGGTTGCCTTATTTGCTGTTTTGTTATGATTCTGCGTTCCGTTTTGCAATGTTCCATTTCGCTTTACTTCGTTCCATGTGCAAAATGACGTTTAGGCAATTTTTAGTTTGCAAGCCGTGCAGATAAGCGGGGTTCAAATTAAAAAGTGTTCAGATTAAAACCGGTCATATTACCGGGGGTCCACGGTATTAAATTTGCAATCAGGGTTCTGCATTTTCGAAACAAAGAAAAGAAAATGAACTCTCGACAGAATCGCTTCATTTCGAGAAATCATTGTTTTCCTGGTTCCCAATCACGATGAACATTCGCCCTGTTGAACATGACTTGACTATCGCTTGTTTCGTTGATCCAGTGCATTAGTTCACTTCATTTGAAGCAAAGACTTGTTCCAATTGACGCAATGAATAACTCGAAAATTGTTTCCTTCGTTTTTTTTTTCAGTTTCACTTCAATTCGGGGTCCATTCGACTTGTCACGCGTCGCGTCGTTAGGCATCAAAATATAGTATCCGGATAGTATCCGCACAGTATCGGTTGCCAATAGGGATGGCATCCGGATTATATGCAGTAAATAAATATGATTTTATATTAAACCACAGACAAACAGACATAACTCTTTGAATAAGTTTTTCTTAAAAACAGTGTACCTCTATAAAAAAAACCTTAACATCAGTAACGACATATCTCAAGCTTCTCGCGGAGATATCCCACTATTTCTGAAACCAGAAGTTGCCATATTGGATTTAGAGATGGCGTCTGACATCGATTTTCGGCATCTACGTGTCATTCCGTTCTGAAAATACCCAAATTTTAGGGTATTTGAAACATTTCCTCAAATCGGAAGCTGCCGTCTTGGATTTCAACTTCCCACTTTTTCTCATTGGATTTCAAATGACGTCGGTCATCGATTTCTGGCCTCTAGACGTCACCCTGATTCCAAAAATACCCATATTGATAGGCAAACAACAATGATAAATTTGACATCCACGTGCACAGATCTTTGCGCATACGCTTAAATGAACCAAGTGAACAATCAACAAAAGTCAGAAAAACTGAGCGAATTGATATCGAACAGCTTCGCATCAATGCGACAATGACAATAAAAAACAAAATGAACACGAGTCAAGCCAAAACAAACAGCATGAAAACTGATCGAAAGAGGTACTTTTGATGTTGAAGGGGATCTGCTCGAAGAGAAGACAGAATGACTTTCAATTGAAAGTGATGGTTGACAGCTTCGGCGTCGCTTGACGATTTTCGATTGAAAGTGACTTTGTTGGACCCTGCCTGCAATGAATTGCGCCCATAGTAAACCTTTTTATTTTAAAATTGATAAAAATCTTTGAATTCGAAGTGGTTTGCCCGTGATATAAACGCGCCCCTAATAAAAAATGTCAGGGAAAAAATGATTAAAAACGTAAAATTTGGAATCGCCAGCACCACTGATAACTGATGGGTAGGGCAAGAATGACAACTGAAAATCTCTTGAGGCAAATTACTTCTCAACCAGGACGCAACGTAGAAAGCATTTTGGGAGTCCCCAGTTCCTCTAAATCAGTCGCGCCTATTGCAGCCAGCGTTCATCCAAGTCGTCCTGGCCCTGAGTTTAGATGTGGATTGAGGGTCTCCCAGCTTGGTATATTAGGCAAGTACACACTTACTAGCGAACTTTCACTGCCTGATGATGATCATAATTCCAGTGCCTTCAACTCACCTCAAACATCTGCCAGTCGGCAACATGGAGCCACCACAGTCAACTGCACTCCGGGACGCATTCTTGCCGTCCGCCCTGAGGAAGCCCCTATTCCACTCATCGCAGTCGAGCCCCTCCTGCCAGCAACCAGCAGTCGTCCCGGCCCTGCGTTTGAGATGGGAGAAGGGGTCTTCCACATTCCTGTTATTGGCAAGTATGATCAACCGACGAATATATTATCGCCTGAAAATATCTTGGTTTCCAGCGACCCTACTCGAACATCCTTCCTCCGTCAAGTGACATCTACCAGCTCCCAAATGCAACTACACGCTGAACCTTCCGTTGTTCCCGAACAGCGGAGGTCGGACATAACGATTTACTATCAGAACGTTGGTGGTATGAACGGCCTCGTGGAAGATTATCATCTGGCCGTCATGGATCACTGCTACGACATTTTAGTTTTGACCGAAACATGGCTCAATTATCGAACCATTTCAAACTATGTCTTTGGTGCTGGCTACGAAATATTTCGCTGCGATCGAAACACGAATAATAGTAGGAAAACTATTGGGGAGGCGACCTTATCGCAGTTAATTCCAAGCTGAAAGCAGAAGTTATCGAGGACGATTCCTGGAACAGGGTTGAACAAATGTGGGTGGCTATTCAACTTGGTGATCGTCAATTGCTTCTCTGTGCAGTGTACATTCCTCCAGATCGAACCCGTGACTTGGAGCTTATTGACGCACATTGTCGATCCGTCTTGGCCGCTTCAGACAAAGCAGGCCCTTCCGACGAAGTTATTGTTCTTGGCGATTTTAACCTACCGGACATTGCATGGACTCCAACCCATAGTGGTTTCTTTTGTCCTGATCACGAGCGTTCATCTTTCCACGTAGGAACCATCCAGCTCCTGGACAGTTATAGTACCGCAATTCTGTCACAAATCAATGGCCTGTTGAATGAAAACAACCGCACCCTGGATCTCTGCTTTGTGAGTGCTCGTGATACAGCTCCTTTCCTCTCCACGGCACCCGAACCTTTAGTCAAGGTAGTGCATCATCACCCTGCTTTAGTTATCGTGATCGAAAATAATATTGTCCATGATTTCACCAGCACTCCAAACGCTGTGTCATATGACTTCCGTAGAGCTGACCATTGCAGTATCGTCCATGTGCTGTCTAATCTAGATTGGGAGCATATTCTAGATCCTGTAGACGTCAACATTGCTGCACAAACCTTTTCTCACGTCTTGGCATATGTCATTGACACACGTTTCCAAAAAGATCATCCATATCGACTCTCGCGTCCCGTGGATGACGAAAGATCTTCGCTCGTTGAAAAGAACTAAGAAGGCTGCTCTCAGAAGATTTACTAAACTCCGCACACTGCCACTGAAATGCTACTATGTCAGACTCAACCACGAGTATAAGCGGTTAAGTCGTCTCTGTTTTCAACGCTATCAAAGGAGGATTCAACGGCGGCTAAAATCACACCCGAAATCCTTCTGGAACTTCGTAAATGAGCAACGCAGGGAAGTCGGCTTACCCTCTTCCATGATTTTTAATGGTGAAACTGCTGGAAATCAACAAGACATTTGCAACCTGTTCTCAGCCAAATTTGCTAGTGTGTTTGTAGCCGAGCAACTCTCCGCTAATATCATTACTTCCGCGGCCAGTAATGTTCCTTTGATCAACCAAACGCTCAGCATGGTCGAAGCCACTACAGATACGATTTCTAGAGCAGCATCTAAACTTAAGACTTCAACTAAGGCTGGACCCGATGGTGTTCCGTCGATTATTCTTAAAAAGAACATCACTTGTCTTTTAGATCCACTGCGCCGCATATTCCAGCTCTCTCTTTCCAGCGGCATCTTTCCGTCTTGCTGGAAGACTGCGGATATGTTTCCTGTTCATAAAAAGGGAAGCAAACGCGACGTAAACAACTACCGAGGAATCACATCGCTGAGTGCTGTATCAAAACTTTTTGAATTGGTTGTCATAGAGTCCCTAAATGCGCATTGCAGGCAATATCTAAGTACAGATCAACACGGATTCATAACTGGGCGTTCCACAACTACGAACCTGCTGTGCCTAACGTCTTACATCACAGACAGTTTGATTGCTCGGACCCAAACGGACGTTATCTACACAGATCTTACGGCAGCCTTCGATAAGCTGAACCACGAAATTGCGATCGCTAAGCTTGATAGACTAGGGATCGGTGGAAATCTTTTGAGATGGTTTCGTTCATACCTCACGGAGCGCCAATTGACAGTAACTTTGGGTACTTGTCGCTCAGCAAGCTTCTGCGCAAAGTCCGGTATACCTCAGGGCAGCCATCTGGGACCATTGGTATTTCTCCTCTACTTCGACGACGTTCACCATGTTATCACAGAGCCACGATTATCGTTTGCAGACGATCTGAAAGTTTTTCTGCGCATCAGCTCACTCGCCGACTGCCGTTCTCTCCAAAATCAGATTGACATCTTTGCTGACTGGTGTAGTCTAAACCGACTGGTGGTCAACCCAGCTAAGTGTACAGTTATTACTTTCTCACGCAAGAAACAACCGATTATTTTCAACTACAAACTACTAGGCACGACTATCGAACGGGTGCACTGCGTGAAAGACTTAGGCGTTTTTCTAGACTCAAAGCTGACATACTCACACCATATATCGTATGTCGTCGACAAAGCGTCCAGAACGCTTGGCTTTGTCTTCAAGATTACTAAGAACTTCACGGACATTTACTGCTTGAAATCGCTCTATTGCTCTCTCGTACGATCTACGTTGGAATACTGCTCTGCTGTCTGGAGCCCGAACTACAATAATGGGGCCGAGCGAATTGAATCTGTTCAACGACGTTTTCTTCGCTTCGCGCTCCGTAAGCTGCCTTGGAGATACCCACTTCGTCTTCCAAGCTACGAGAATCGCTGCCAATTGATCAATATCGAGCCCTTACGTATCCGAAGAGATGTTTTCAGAGCCTTAACCGTCGCCGATACTCTGCAAGGAAGAATTGACTGCGAAGCAATTCTGCAACAAGTGAACATTAATGTTCAACCTCGATCACTACGCAACAGTCTTATGCTGAGACTTCCACTTCTTCGAACTAATTATAGCATAGGGAGCGCTATTTACGGCTTGCAGCTAGTGTTCAACCGAGTAGCGTCAATGTTCGATTTCCACTTGACACGGAATATGCTTCGCCGAAGATTCTCTGCCTTTTTTGCTGACCGAAGGCGCTTGATACCCAACAGCTAAGTGTAAAATTTAAGACTTATAAATTTTTAGTAACTTGACAATGCTTTCCAAGTTATTTTCGTTTGTAACTGTAGTAACTGTAGTATATGTATGTCGTCTGTATAATCTGTATTTTTTACAACACATCATTGGGACTATTTCTAGTCTGTTGATGCAAACATAACAAATAAACAAATAAACTGTAAAAAAATCGAATAGGGGAAATGTATGTAAAGTCGGCCTAAGTGTCTCTAATTTGGGCCCATACATAAATTCAGCAATCGACTAAATTTTCAATTGCAACCAAAAATATCCATTAGTACCGTTCCAATGACGCGTTCATCTAGATACAATTGATAAATAGCAGATTTTTAGCGATGGGCCCTGATTAAGCGGGGTCGACAAAGGCGCGAGAATCGGTGGCAATCGAACACTACTTCTTTCCGTTAGCAATAGGAAAAAAACGCGCGGTTCAAAAACGATACGAATCAAGATTTATTTCAGTCTCCCGGTTATCGTAAGATAGAAGCGGACGACGTGTATATAGGTACGTTTGGATTGAGGTGTATATTTCGACTGATCTGTTGGTCCAGCACAGAGATCTGATCCCTGCTGGGAGAATCAACATGTGAAACGGATTAGCAAAAGGCCTTTCCGATCGATCACTGCTTCGATAGGCGAAAGCATTGATAAGCTTGTCTAATGTGTGTTACTGTATATAATGATCGAATGTGTAGTGTGATACAGAGGACGGAAATTCATTTGTATGCTGAATCTAGTGCACGAGTATTTTCTTGTTAGGGTGGTGCTCTAACATATGCCGGCCCCCGTTGAAAGTGTCGCCTATCAACCAAGGAACACGATATCATCGGCTGCCGATGTCGATGTTGTCCCGCTGTTGAGTCCATTTCGTACGTGGGTGTAGGCCAGAGAGATAATCGGTGCTATAACGCTTCCAAATGCGTCGGAGAAGTTCGTTGTTCTCCTGCCAACGGTCGAGGCGGATTTTTGGGATCTCGAAGAGGTCGGGTTCAGGAAATGAGGTAAGTGGTCGATGTATTAAAAAGTGACCCGGAGTAAGGACTTCCAGATCGTTAGGATCAGCAGAGAGTGGAGTTAACGGTCTGGAATTTAAGCAAGCTTCGATACGAGCCAGCAGAGTAATGAATTCATCCTGGGAGAGCACAGAATTTCCGATCGTGGCCCGCAAGTGCTTCTTGAAGGATTTAACTGCCGCCTCCCACAAGCCACCAAAGTTCGGGCTGCGGGGCGGGATGAATTTGAACGCAATGCCGTCGTCTGCACAGTGGTTGATCACTGCTGCTTGGTGTTGTTGGTCGTAGAATTGCCTTCGTAGTTTTGCCAATTCTTTTGCTGCTCCCTTGAAGTCCTTGGCGTTATCGCATTCGATGAGCTTCGGCGTCCCTCTGCGAGCGGTAAATCGATGAAGTGCAGCCAGGAACGCGGCCGTGCTAAGGTCGTAGACGAGCTCTACGTGGGTAGCTTTTGTGACAAGGCACACGAAAATAGCTACGTAGCATTTGACCGCTGATGCTCGCGGTGAATTGCGGTACTGTAACGGTCCGCACAGGTCAACTCCAGTGTTGAGGAATGGCAGCGTTGGCGTGACTCGCTCAGGTGGGAGATCACCCATTAACTGCTCGAGGTTGTTGGGCTTGCAGCGGTAGCAATTCACACAGAATGCACCACCTTCCGTGCCAGGTTACGGATTCGAAGTGGCCAAAACTTTTCTCGAACACAGGCGACGAGCAGTTGCGGCCCTGCGTGGAGATGTTTTTCGTGGTAGTGGACCAATATTCGTTCTGTGAGCGTGTGACGAGCGGGCAGGATCATTGGGTGTTTTCTGTCTTCCGAAATGGCTGCATGCCGCAGACGTCCACCCACACGCAGGATCCCGTTGATCAGAATTGGTGAAAGGTTTTTGAGCTCGGAGCGAGAGCTAACATGTCCACTGGTGCTGATTTCAGACAACTCTCGGGCAAATGATTCTTGCTGAGCGATCCGAACGAGAAACTGTGTAGTGTCATTCAGCTCGAACGTGGTGAGATGTCCAGTTTTTCGGTTGTTGTGGTTCTGGTACGAAACGTTGTGTTGGAAACGGCGTAGATAGGTGACTAGCCGCACCAGACGAGGAAATGAAGAACGAAGTTCAAAGAGTTCGTTGGGTGGTACTGCTTGTACCGGCAGCGATATCGGACGTTCCGCTTGGGCGATGTTTGGTAGATTGTCAGGAATTGGTTGATTGATCGGTGGCCAGAAGTGAGATGGTTGATTCAGCCACTGAGGTCCAATCCACCAGGCAGGTGTATTTCTCAGGTCCGCAAGACTCATACCACGTGAAATAATGTCCGCTGGATTCTCGGAACCGGGAACATGTGACCAGATACCTCCAGCGGTAAGACGCTGGATCTCCGACACACGATTGGCGATGAACTTCTTCCATCGAGCAGGTGGTGAACGAATCTGGCAAAGCACTATCATGGAGTCTGTCCAGAAGAAGGGCTTTGTCTTCAGGCTTATGCTCAAGCTGACCTTGTCGTACAGATGAGCCAAAAGAAGTGCCGATGAGAGCTCTAGCAACGGCGATGTGAGCAGAACCAAGTTCTTCGACTTTCCGCTAGGTGCCACTCTCGATTTAGCACACAGTAGTCTGACGGAGATGCTTCCGTCGATAGATACGGTTCGCAAGTAGACGCAGGCACCGTATGCGCGTTCAGATGCGTCGCAGAATCCGTGTAACTCGACGAGGACAGGATCTCGTGCGAACGCGGCCCATCGTGGGATGGATATCAGTGGCAAGTCGATTAAGCTGTCACGCTATTCCCGCCAATATTGCTGTTGCTTGGGTGTCAGTGGTTCGTCCCACGAAGTAGTAGTCTGCCAAAGTGATTGTACGAAGATTTTGGCCAGCACTACGACAGGACCGAGCAATCCAAGAGGAAGAAACAGTTTGGCAAGATCAGAGGCTACGACACGCTGAGTTGACCATTCGGGAACTGCGTAGCTGTACGTGTCCGAGGAGGGCTGCCATTGGATTCCGAGAGTTTTGATCGAAGTAGAGGGTGAATCCAGGGCTAACACTGATCGTTCGTCACGCAGTTCAATGGGAATTTTCGAGAGGACTTCAGTTGAATTTGATGCCCACTTGCGAAGGCTGAAACCGGCGGACTTCAGAAGCGCCAGTAATTGCTTGCAGAGTTCTTCTCCTTCTTCTTCGTCGTAGACACCTGTCAACATATCGTCCACATAAAAATCTTTTACCAACGTTAGCGACGCCAGTGGAAAATCTTCAGCACTTTGTTTAGACAGCTCTTTTAGGCATCGAGTAGCCAAAAACGGGGCTGACGCAGTACCATAGGTGACTGTCATAAGTTCGTAGGTGCGTATCAGTTCTGATAACGATCTGCGCCAGAGAATACGCTGGAGTGGGTAGTCCAAAAGATGAATGAGAATCTGGCGGTACATCTTTTCGATATCTGCAATCAGGGCAATACGATTCATACGAAAGCGAAGGTGTATGGCTAAGAGGTCATCCTGGACAACTGATCCAACCATCAGTGCCTGGTTCAGCGAAACTCCACTGTCCGTCCGACAGGAGCCGTCGAATACGACGCGTAGTTTTGTGGTTGTGCTGTCCGCTTTCTCTACTCCGTGAAGTGGTAGGTAATAGGACGGGACAGCAGGTGAACATGTGGAATCGTTGACTTCTCGCATGTGACCCAGCTGAAGATACTCATCGATAAAGTTGGTGTAGGCTTGCTTCAGCGGAGGATTTGCATCGAGACGACGTTCTAAGGCGAGAAATCTTCTAGTGGCAATCTGGTTGGACAGAATAGATGTATGCTTGGGAAGGGTGACTACGAACCGTCCCGAATCATCCCGATATGTGTTTGCGACAAAATGTTCTTCACACGCGACTTCCTCCGCAGACTGGGTACTTGCTGACCAACATGACTCGACTTCCCAGAAACGAGTGATTAGTGAATCGAGAGACTGGTCACTGCATACCTAGGCCAATTCCCCCACTGGATCGTCCCGGCGACCCAGTGGTTCATCTGATAACTCCTGAAGAGAAGGCTGCCGCGATAGGTCAACACTTCGTCAGCTCCCATAATCTCGAACAAAACATCGTCAGCCCTCACGCTTCGTGAGCTGAGGTTGCTGTAAACGCAACCAACTCCATCAGATTCCTAATATTTTCCCCGAGGAATCCGAGATTACGGCTGACGAACTGTTGAAGGTTCCAGGTATCGACAACATCCTGAATCTGGAACTCAAACACTTGAGTTCCACATTCTACAACCATCTGGCACTGATTTTTAATCAGTGCCTCAGACTTGGCTACTTCCCCTCGTGTTGGAAGTCAGCTAAAGTCATACCCATCCGGAAACCTGGGAAGGATCCACCCTCTCCTTCAAGTTATCGACCAATCAGCCTTCTCTCAGGGTTATCAAAACTGTTCGAAAGAGCACTGTACCACCGGCTCCTAACATCTGCCGCTGAAAACAACTTGTTACTCGAGGAACAGTTTGGTTTTCGGAAAGGTCGTTCGACCGTCCACCAGCTGACTCGAGTAACAAACATTCTCAGACGGAACAAGTCTGTTTCGAAAACATCTGCCATGGCGTTGTTGGACGTTGAAAAAGCGTTCGACAATGTTTGGCATGATGGCCTGGTGTTCAAATTGCAGCAGTACGGTCTTCCAATCTTCCTAGTGAAGATCATAAACAACTATCTATCAGACAGGACGTTCCGAGTCTCTCTGAATGGCATCACATCGGATGCATTCAACATCGGTGCCGGGGTTCCACAAGGAAGCATCCTTGGCCCCATCCTATTCAACCTGTTCATCTCCGATATGCCGGCTCTCCATGATGGTGGATCGTTGTCTTTGTTCGCAGATGACACATCCATCGTCTACAAGGGTAGGGTCATCGGAGCTCTGACTGCCAAACTTCAGAGAGGCCTGGGCGTCATATCTGAATATTTCAACAGCTGGAAGATCCGTATCAACGCGGCAAAGACCCAGGTCATTATCTTTCCACACTCAAAATCTCCTAGACTTGTTCCGTCGGAGAATAACAAGATCTGCATGAACGGCACAGTGGTGGAATGGTCCAAAGAGGTCGTGTACCTCGGGCTAACACTAGACAGCAAGCTTCTTTTCAGGGAGCACGTTGAAAAAACAAAACAAAAACCAAGTGCAACATCTTGATAAGATCGTTGTATCCACTTATCAACAGGAAGTCAACCCTGTCCCTGAAAAATAAGCTTGTTGTCTACAAACAAATCATCCTTCCTGTAATCGAGTACGGTATGCCAATCTGGGAGAGTTGCGCAAAATGCCATCACCTTAAACTCCAAAGGATCCAGAACAAGATCCTTAGGATGGTCCTAAACAGTCCCCCGCGGACTAGAAATTCTGAGATCCACTTCCTGGCTGGAATTCAAACATTAGAAGAACGGAGAGTATTCATCCTGGGAAGGTTCAGAGACACCTGTCTGAGATCAAATCATCAGATCATACGTGATCTAGCACGTTAGGTTAAGTTATAGTCGTAGTTAGGTAGGTTATCACATTTTTCAATTCAAATAAAACACATCCCCAAAGGGATATTCTGTAAACTAGTTGAAAAACGCAAATATTAAATTAGAATATCAAATTAAAAAAAGATGAAGAGCCAAGTAGGCTAATCAATTAAAATGATAAATCAATGTACTACCATAATCAACAGAAATAAACATAATTTTACTACATTACTACTACAAGGAACCAAATGCCACTTTTGCCACCTGTAGAGTATGGTGCTGCTCATCGTGCAGCAGTTATAAAGTGCAAATGTTTTGCAAAGTACCATATCAACTAGATAATACACTATTTGAAACAACGGCATCAACGTCAGGAGCGGACGCATCGTTATTTTTAGACAGATTTCTATTTCAAGGGCGGTGGGTTGGGTGCGACTACTTAGCTTAAATTTTATGAACACAGCACTGTATGGGGCCTCCCTTAGCTCAGTCGGTAAAGGCGCAGCTACAAAGCAAGACGATGCTGGAGGTAGCTGGGTTCGATTCCCGGTCTGGTCTAGGAATTTTTCGGGTAGAAAAATTTCTCGACTGCCCTGGGCATAGAAGTATGATTGGACTTGCCACACAATTATACCAATGCAAAAATGGTACAGGCATCGAAAGCTCTCAATTAATAATTGTGGAAGTGCATATAGAACACTAAGTTGAGAGCACGCAATAAGCTAATATGCGATATGCAATAAGCTTGAAATGCGAAGAAGAAGAAGAAGACTGTTCGAACGTTTCTTGAAAATGGAGTACAAATCTGGGCTCCATATCATGCTGAGCACATATCGCGCATCGAAAGAATCAGGAAACGTTTTGTAAGATTCGCCTTACGATAGCATCCATGGACCAATCCCGATAACCTATCACCTTACGATCACAGATGTGCGCGTATTGGACTGCAAACACTATCGGGCCACCGAATTTTCCTGCAGAGACTATTTGTTTTTGACATGATTAGTTATCAAATTGACTGCAGTAGTGTGCTCCGAGATATCAACTGCCACGCTCCAGTCCGACGTACTGATTATGGCTATAGCAATCCACTCGACCAATGTTGCAGACTGTTCAATAATGTGTGTGATGCTTTTGATTTTAATACTAATAAACTAGTTTTTAAGAATAGAATTAAGTCCCGATAATTCAGTCTCTGTGGCTCCAATGCCAAGGATGGTGATTATAAATAAAAGAATGTAATACTGTTACCGAAAACCGGTAACACCGGCCTAAAATCCATTACCGAAGTACTAGTTTTGCATGGCTGAAATAACCGGTATTCTTATCCTATGCCAACGTAACAACAACAAACAAAAAAAATCTATTGCTTGCTTAGCTTTAACAGTTTCATATGTGACATCCCAAACATGCATCATGTTTTATCGTTTCCCAACCACCAATTGCACCTACTCCCTCATGGCTGCCAATTGAATCGATATTTTATAGTTCTACAGCCAGTTCCGCCTAACCAGTAAACAAATTGTCCCACCGCGATACTTTTGCCCTATTCACCTGCAAATATTCCCACTAGCTTACCGTCCTACGAAAGTTTATTTTTATCCGTTAAACCAGGCCGTATGTCAACGCATCTCGCGAATGAACGATGATCCACCATAGCATCGCCAGAGACCACGATAATTCCCCCCTGGACAGTGACCCACATTTGCCGGTCAGTTGACAGCAGCATTCTTCTGCAAAGCATTGAAAACGCTCCACTTCGTTACTCGACCACAAAACGTAGGTGCACGAAAGTAGACAGACAAGCCAAACAGACAGAGCCCGAGAGAACTCTCGTAAAAGTCAGTATAAGTTTATTTTTAGTTCAAAGTATTTGCCAACTTCGAGAGGCATAAACATGTTTTCTACTCGCGTTTTCCACGGTCGAATCTACTCAAACGAGAATGTGTGTATCGCCACGACCGATGCTCTTCATTCATCCCTTATAGATCTATCAACATGTAAACCGCGATCCGATAGATAGTATTTGACGTCACGACTTGGCCATAAATTAGAGCGTGTGCGACCTCATCACTGCACCGTGAGCTCAAGAACAGCGAACGTCATATCATCTAATAAATCGTGTAAAGTTCGTCTTGGACGGCGACGGCCGGCGTCTTCTAGTTTAGTGATACGGTCGGTGTTGGCAGCTGTGTTACTAAGAAGTGTACATGGCTCCGTAATATAGGAACATTCCGAATCGGACCCGATCACGTCAAACGCCCGTGGGAGAATGCCAAGAGGAAAGGGATTTTATGGCCGGTTCAAGCTGGTATTTCCCACTCGGAGCTGAAGGTGTGAAAAGAGAAAACCGTGAAATGGCGCTAAATGTGCCGCTCACTACGAATTATCGATGCCATTCTAGCGCTTAATAGCAAGCCCCGCATGTTAGGGAGTGATAAATTTCGATTAGCTTCCAATGCTCCGTACGAAAGTCGCGTTGATTGCCGTGTGCTGACCCGATTTCTGGAAGGTGCTAGGGTTTGGATGTAAGCAGCGTCCGCGCTTCTATTATCATTTTCTCAGCGTCACGCACACGTGTGACGTGTTTGTTTGTTTACATTTATTCGCTGCTTGCTACACTATTCATTTGAAACGAAGGAATTGTTTAACACTGTTCGAAAGTATTTTTACAACACTCCAAACTTCTCAGGTGAGTGTGACTATTGTCGGCAGCCTCCTTTTCTTTGGCAACCTTTCCATTTGAACTACGTATTAACCAGCTGTTCTATTATCGGCAACTCGAAATCAGCCGCATTTTGTAGAGCGTATATTGCATGTAAAGAAAAATCTGGCATGACAAAATTTCTAAGTTGAAAAATGTAGTCAGATTAAAGCTGAAAGATTAACGAATCGTGTGAAAACGTTCAGCGAAGTGTTTTGATTGGCAAACATAGTGAAATTAACGTTTAAATTTTGTTTGCCGAAAGCAGTACCTATGATTTTAATATCACACAATTCAGTTCCCTCTAGTTAAAACCTGGGTGATGGAGAGACGGACCTCAAAATCGAACCATTTTCGAGCTGTCAAATCGAACCAATTTTTTACTTTCCTAGTATTGATAAACGAATTCAAGTACTGCAATTCCATCAATATGAACGATATTCATGTTTACCTCGAAACCACGCTTGCTGTCAACCGATGGCGATGCATCGATTATTTCAACCCTTTCAACGTTGAAAAACAAAAATAAAAATAACTACTTAGGACCCGTACCCTGCCATGAAACGCAAAAATGCGAAATTTTCCCAATATTGATTTTTGACGTAGGACTACGTCTGTGATTTCTTTATGGTGGTAAACTTTGTGAAAACCGAAAATGGAACATGTAACAAAATTATGTAAGATTTTGAACATTAATAACTCAGCTGCCCCTGGACGAATTTAAATAATTTTATCACTTATTGATCATAAATATTTCTACGCATCTTCTGATGATTTTTTAACAATAAACTATTGAAAAGAGGTATTGTTAAGCTTTGTCCAATGTACAAATAAAAAGTGATAATTTTAATAAGCGTTCCTCCCAAACCCAGTCGTCATAATCGAGAACCACTTGGTTCTACATCATACTGTTTTAACCTGATAAGATATATAAGAGCGCTGCTGTCTAGCCTCATCTCATGACTTTCTCAACGAACGGCACATCCACATTGTCATCATCACCGAGGCTCACTTGAAGCCCGAGCTGAACGTCTTCATTCCCGACTTTCGGCTCGTTAAGCTTGACCGCACCAGCTCCGGGGAAGGAAAAGTGGCCATCGCTGCGAGACGGAACATCAGTTGCCGGCTACTACCAAACTTCGAGCTGAAAACTATCGACGACATCGGAGTTGAGGTGAGCACATCGCTTCGTCCAATCACCATCATCGCAATCTACTGCCCCAAGCAAACCAACATTAGGGACGGCTCGGCCGTAGACCTCCGAAGAGACATCATCAAGCTAACACGACGACGACAAAATTGCATCATCGCTGGCGACCTGAACGCCAAGCATATATGGAAAAATAGTCGGCGAAACCAGAACGGCACAATCTTGTACAACGATCTTCAGGAAGCCCACTACAACATCCTGTGTCCGGACATTCCCACCTGGTTGAGTCGATCCGGAGCTCATGCCGCCATCGACATCTTCATCAGCAACATTGGCGATAACATCTCTCAACCTATCGCCTATCAGGAACTGAGCTCGGATCACTATCCGGTGGTGGCCGAAGTAGGTTCCTCGGCCAATAGGTTTCAAGTTTCAGCAATCAACTACGACGTCCTGCCGGAGTCGTTCGAAGAAGTCGATCAGTGTCTGCAAACCATCGAAGAGGCGATATCCCGTGTCAGGGAGCAACACGTACCAGCATCCAGACAGGTGAGTCATACTCTGAACCTTGACAGCCCAACCAAAGATTTTATCAGGCTCCGTAACACTATTCGTATGCAGTTCCAGCGTTCTGGGCTGCCCCACTTGAAGACCAATGTAAATAGGCTAAACAAAATTATCCGTGCCAGGATGGTGGAACTCTGAAATAACGATTTTGCCAACAAGATTCGCTTTCTCCCAGATTGTGCAAAGCCATTTTGGAAAATTTAGAAAAATAAGTCGAGACCGATCACTCCGCTTACCTCTGTTGGCCAGAACTCGGACCCATCCCTACTCATAACCCCAGTTGAAAAGACCAATGCTCTTGGCCAACATTTTGTGATTTCACATAATCTTGGCCAAACCATGATGAGGCCCCATGGGCATGCCGTACTGGAGGCAATGTCTAGAGTCGCTGACACCCCCGTAGTAGTGCATGATGATAGTAGAATATCGACTAATGAGGTGATAGCAGCTATTGGAATCACTAAAAACATGAAGGCCGTGGGTATGGATGGTGTGGTCAACCTCGAGTTGAAAAACTTGAGTATTGACTTCTTCAACCATCTTACCCTTATCTTCAACAAATGTTTGGAGCTTGGCTACTTGCATGCTGGAAGTTAGCCAAAGTGATTCCAATACACAAGCCTGGCAAAGATCCTACCAGTGCCGAAAGCTATCGCCCCATCAGCCTCTTGTCCTCCATCTCTAAGCTATTCGAAAAGTTGATACTCAGCCGGTTGCTGGAGCTCTCCAACGAAAACAACATCTTTCTCAAGGAGCAATTCGGGTTTAGGAAAGGGCACTCTACCATCCACCAACTTACACAGGTTACTAACATCATCAAGCGGTACAAGTCCGTTTTCAATACATCTGCCATGGCATTGTTGGACGTCGAGAAGGCGTTCGACAATGTCTGGCATGATGGCCTAGTGTACAAGCTGCATCGATACAACTTCCCGATCCACCTCGTGAAGATCATCAAAAAATACTTGTCGGGCAGATCATTCCAGGTCTACTTGAACAATGTTCCCTCTGATGCGTTCAACGTTGATGCAGGGGTCCCTCAGGGTAGCTTGCTTGGGCCTATCCTATTCAACATTTTCACGTTAGACGTTCCTCCCCTGCCGGGTGGTGGTATCCTGTCAATGTTCGCAGATGACGTATCCATCATCTATGAGGGTCGAGTGATCCGTGCTCTGGCGAGTAAACTACAATCAGGCCTATTTCAAGAGCTGGAAGATTTGTATCAATGCAGCTAAAACACAAACCATTCTGTTTCCACACTCGAATTCACCTCGCCTTGTTCCGCCTGCTAACGTCAAGATCCATCTTGATATCACTCCCATTGAATGGTCGAGTGAAGTAGTTTACGTTGCCTCGATAGCAAATTGCTATTCCGATCCCATGTAGACAAGACATCCACCAAATGCAACATCTTGATCAGGTCGCTCTACCCTTTGATACATAGGAAGTACACCCTGTCCCTCAAAAACAAGCTTGCTGTCCACAAGCAGATCATTCTGCTGGCTATTGAGTATGGTATGCCAATCTGGGAGAGTTGTGCTAAGTGCCACCACCTAAAGCTTCAGAGGATCCAAAAACAAGATCCTCAGAATGATCCTTAACAGTCCACCGCGAACTCGTAATTCTGAGATTCACCACCTGGCCGGTCTTCAAACACTCGAGGAGCGAAAGACGTTCGTAGGATATCAAACTTTTTAATTCAAACAGAAACAAGCCCTTAAAAGGGTATCCTGTAAATTAGCACTAAACGCAATCATCACATTAGAATAACCAATTAAGTAGAACAAAGTTGAAGAGCCAAAGGCATACCAATTGAAATGTAAAACCACATTTTGAAACTTTTAAAAAAAAACAGCAAATAAACGTAAATTTTACTACTACTAGCCTCATCTCATTTTCGCTTCGGACGGCGTGGTGAGCAGGCAGCAGTAGGAAGGTGGTGGCAGGTTAGGTAGTCCACTTTTCTACCCAACAAGCAACAATGACTGATCGTGGCAAAGGAGGACAAGGTCTTGGTAAAGAGGGCGCCAAGCGTCATCGAAAGGTTCTTCGTGGTAACCGCCATCCGTCGTCTGGTTCGCTGTCGCGGTGTCAAACGTATCTCCAGTCTGATCTACGAAGTTTGCTGAAGGTGCTCCTGGAACATGAGATCCGTGATGCTGTCACCTACACTGAACACGCCAAACGTAAGCGGCCATGGATGTCATCTACGCTTTAAAGCGACAGAGGCACACTCTGTATGGTTTCGGAGGTTTTTCTATATTCAGAACCACACGTCCCCAACGACCACACAAAATTCTCTCCAGAGTTGTAATCTTGTAACCAAACATGGAAGCAAGTGATTTTGATCGATTCTCTTCATCAACTTTCTCTTTGAAAAAAAAAATACTACAAATTTGGTACGCCTACAATTCAAAACCGGAAAGAGTTAAGATTATAGATGATCGATCAATTAAAAGAACTAAATGCTCTTCATATTTGTTCCGTCCACTAGCGGTCCTACGTCAAGCTTCTGTTCGTGCCCCTAGGTGGATCAAAACACGGAACAAATGTGGATTGGACTTGCCATCAACGCATCGAAGACGAAATACATGAGAGGAAGAGGTTCTAGGGAAGACAATGTTAGCCTCTCACCCCGAGTTCAGATTGACGGTGATGAAATCGAGGTGGTCGACGAGTTCGTGTATTTGGGCTCACTGGTGACCGCCGAAAATGATACTGGCAGATAAATTCAACTCCGGGGGACGCTCATGTCAAATAAAAATCGCCGGCGAACGAAGTTGAAGATCTACAAGACGCTGATTAGACCGGTGGTCCTCTACGGACACGAGATCTGGACTATGCTCGGGGTGTTTTTGAACAGAAGGTGTTGCGTACCATCTACGGTGGAGTGCAGATGGATGACAGAACGTGGAGGAGGCGAATGAACCAAGAATTGCACCAGCTGTTGGGAGAACCATCCATCGTCCACACGGTGAAAATTGGGCGACTACGGTGGGCTGGGCACGTCGTAAGAATGCCAGACGACGACCCAGTGAAAATGGTTCTCGAAAGCGATCCAACATCAACAACTAGAAGAGGCGCGCAGCGGGCAAGGTGGATCGACCAAGTAGAAGGCGACCTGCGGACCCTTCGCAGAATACGAGGCTGGCGAAGTGTGGCCATGGATCGAGTAGAGTGGAGACGAATTCTTAGGACAACAGAGGACAACAAGGCCTTAGCTTGCAAGCAAGCACGCCATAAAATTGATCCAAGAGTTCCGCGGTTTTTTTTTTTTCGAAAACACGTGGAACTGTGATATTAGAATGAATTTGTGGTCTTAACACAAACATGGACCCGAATGACCATGGGACCGTCCACTAGAAGATCCGTAAAAGTGATCCATCCATGATACTGATTCTAGAGCTCCTTAGTTTTCTCGAAAACACTTCGAACTGTGATATATGAAAGAATTTAGAGTCGAGACATCAACATGAACCTGGATGGCCATTGGACCGTCCTTAAGAAGATCCGGATCATCCGTAAAAGTGGATCATCCATGAAACTGTGAAAAAAACCGTGGTTTTTTTTCGAAAAATTTTTGGAACTGCAATTTAAGATAGAATTTAGGGTCGTGACATACACATGGATCCGGATGGCCATGAAGCTGTCCTCCAAAAGATCCGGAACATCCGTAAATTTGTCAATCTGTGAAACTGATCCTAGAGCTGTGCAGTTCTTTTTAAACACTGTGATATAAGAAACCACTAGACCTCTTTTACGGATTTTTCGTATCTTCCGGAGGACGGTCTATCCAGGTCCATGTTTTTGTCCAGACCACAAATTCTGTCTTGTATCACAGTTCCTAATGTTAAAAAAACGCGGAGCTCTAGGCTCAGTTTCGTGAATTGACAACTTTTACAGATGTTCCGGATCCGCCGGAGGACCGTCCCGGTATCTTCAGCATCCATGCATAGAAACCATGAAGGTATTCTAACTTATTATGAACATTTGTGCCTATTAATGTACATTATAGATCTGAAGCCATTTGCAAAACCCATAAACACACTTAATTAAAAAAAAAACGTGTAACGACTCTTTTCGCATTTTGAAAAAGTAGACGACTCTATTTTCAATGTTTTTAAAATCAAAATAATCTACAGACCCTAAAAATACTAGAGCTATGCCATTGCAAACTTGCCGTTACACGTTTTTCGGAGGCATCGTATTCGGAGTGTTAAGTAGCTCTTTTTTTAAGTGAAACTACAGTCTATTTCCAAAATGTCAACCGTATGCGTAGTGGGTATAAAATAAATGAAATTCAAAATAAAATAAGCGGCTGCACATATGTTATAATAATTGAAACAGAAACTAGTTGATCTGACAATATTAATAGTGGAGAGGTTTTTGGTAGAAAATTTAGTTTGTTTTGATGTGACCGCGATTTATCAATATGAGGTAAAAAATCAGGTGGTGATGGACATATTGCTGTGAATGCTACATTTCAAGCTGAACAAATTGCTAGTGAAAGACAAAAAGAATTTAAAGATGTGTAGGTTAAAATTTTAATAAACGATGAAGAACATCTTTTCGCTTCTGTATACTTTCCTCCACACTTTTCCAGAAAAGCAGCTTACGAAAAGTTTTCCACTACTGCAGAACTGAAAATGCAAAGAGAAGATCCAAGGACCAAAATTCATATTTATGAAGATTTTAACCAGAATACTGTTAATTTTATACAGGATAGTGATAATGATTCTCTGCTGTTACCAATTGTAGGTGAAAACGATACTTTGCAATTCATCTTTGATAAGAGCAGCCACTTATGACGTAACCAGCTCAATTCTTATTTGGATTTTATGTTTACTTATTATACAGAAGTTTTTTGTATTGTAGAAGCAGCAGTTTCATTATGGAAGAATGAAAAAAATCATACTGCTATTGAATACTCAGTGTTCACAGACTCGCATCAGTCACGCCCAAGCGTTTCTTATTTTGAATTAGTTTATGATTTTAAAAATGCAATTGTTCCTGACTTTCACAGCAGAATTAATAACATAAATTGGCAAAACCTTTTAAAAGATTTAAACGACTTGGACAAGGCTGTTGAAATAATTTATACTAACTTATACAGTATCATTGAAGTATTCGTTCCTAGAAGACTAAAGAGAATAGTGAACAGCACCAAATATCCTGTGTGGTATACACAAGAAATCAGAAATATTAAAAACAGGAAGCAAAATGCACATAAGTCGTATTAAAAGTTTAAAACATCACAAAATTTAGAAAAAAAACCTTGAAATTTGCAAAGCACTTGAGGCAGAAATATCGTCAGCATATGAGAATTACAATTTAAGAGTAGAGAACAATATAAAATCTGATCCCAAAACGTTCTTTAACTTCGCGAACGAAAAAATGAAGTCATGTACATTCCCATCACGCATGCAGTTTGAAGAGTGTGATAGCACTGATAGTGAGGATATTTGTAACCTATTTGCTAGTTTTTTTTCCAAAACACTTCTTATATGTGTCCAGTAATGCTCTCGATTTGAATTATTTTTCTTACCTAAATGAAGGGGAAAATGACGTATCAGTTAATAATATCACTGTTCAAGAAATTTTTATGACTCTTGAAAGTCTCGATGCTGGCAAAGGACCTGGTCCTGATGAAATACCTCAATTTTTATTGAAAAAATTAACAACTAGTTTTGTTAAACCATTGTTTTGGCTTTACAATTTATCTCTCAAAACAAGAGATTTTCCAAAAATTTGGAAGAATTCATTTTTAGTCCCAATATTTAAATCTGGCAAACGGTCAGACATTAAAAACTATAGAATATTGCAATTATGTCATGCATTCCTGAAATGTTTGAAGCAATTGTTAACCAGAAAATATTAAACCAAGTTAAGCATCGCATTTCAAATAATCAGCATGGTTTTTTTTAAAGGTCGGTCAACGTCTACTCTGTTGGAATTTGTAAACTTTTCTATTGAAGCAACGGATAGAGGTAATACCGTTGAAACCTTATACACTGACTTTAGTAAGGCCTTTGACATAGTAGACATTCCCTTACTTCTTTTGACGTAGGACTACACTCTTAGAAAAAATAATGTAAATTTAGGTGCTCTGAGACTGACATATACGAGCGTCAATTTTGACATAAAATGGAGTCATAAAAGACGCGCAATTCAACTCAATCAAACGTACTTTTCGTCGAGTAACAAACTTTTCAGTCTCGGAGCACTTAATTTTACATGACATATTTGTTTACGTCTGATCCTTTATGTCAAAGATAGATTCCGTCACGTGTAAAATTAGTTATTTCTAAGAGTGTACGTCTTTGATTTCTATATGGGGGTACACTTTGTGAAAACCGAAAATGGAACATGTAACAAATTAAGAAAGATTTTGAACGTTAATAACTCAGCTACCCCTGGTCCAATTTCAATAATTTTATCACCAATCGATCAGAAATATGGCTACACATTGATAACAATGCTTCCGAATGTTGATTTTCAACAAGAAACTATTGAAAAACTGGTAAATGTTCAACATTGTCCAAAAGCGTCGAATTAACTAACAAATCCACCAATTACCTACATGCATATGCTGCTTCCCCAGCACAGTCGTCAGAGAGAAGTAAGTAGACGAAACAAGTCGAAGTGGCATTCGCGTCAGATCCTCGGGCGCGTGCGAATAGGGAGGATGGAATAGCGTCATATTTTGCACACTCATCGCCATATTCAGAACCAAACGCAAATTCTTCAAGATAACTACCATCCGTCGTCTGGCTCACCGTGGCTGTGACTGACGTATCTCCGGTCTGATTTACGAGGTGTGCTGAAGGTGTTCCTGAAAAATGAGATCCGTGATGCTGTCACCTACACTAAACACGCCAAGCGTAAGCGGCCATGGATGTCATCTACGTTTTTGAAGTGACAGAGACGCACTCTGTTTGGTTTCAGAGGTTAAATCATCACCAACATTGGAAACAAAACGGCTCTTTTCAGGGCCACCAAGCTTATTACAGTAAAGAGTAGGAATAGAATTCATCTGCCTGTTTGCCCATATTCAGAACCACCGACCACACAAAATGCTCATGTGATCAAACTGGAAGCAGGGATACAAATTGTTTTGATCAACCTTGATCAACTTTGAATCGCCACGGCCGGATATTTTCGATGGAAGAAGCAACAATCCAGCATCTAATTCGACGAAGACGGCAGGAAACATTTCTGGATCAACAATAGAATAGGGCCCATCAGCATTTGTAAACAAACCGTTCCAAAGCCTCACAAATCGAAGGCCGCTCACACAAACCAACACCAACATCTTGTAGGTAGAAGTTTCCCCTATCCGATGATGGTGTTGGTTTGTGTGGGTGGCCTTCGCTTTGTGAGTAAAGGGCTTTGGAACGGTTTGTTTTCAAATGCTGATGGGCTCTTTTCTATTGTTGATCCAGATTTGTGTGCCTTAGAACATGCCGATGGCGCCGACTGAGATTGGACCCAGGCCTGCTGGGGTGAGAGGTAATCACGCTAACCACCGGCGCCGATATCTATCACGGCGAATGAGAACGACCCAAATTTGAGTTTAGTTATCTCAGAAATATGTGCAGGAACTCAGCGATGCGAAAATATTTCTCATGTTTTCCTAGGTTTTTCCAGGATTTTCCAGGGAAAAATTCCCGAATTTGAGAAAAGTAAAGATTGGATTCACTCAGTCTATTGGTACTACTCCGAGACTGAATAAAATTTTCGTCAATTTCCTCATTTTCTGGCAGATTTTTTAGGTTTTCCACAGGAAATCATGAGACAAATTTACTCTTCGCTGAGTTCCTACACTTTTGGCGATTAGGAGTGAACTAAACTCAAATTTGGGTCGTTCTCATTCGCCGTGTACGCAAAAAGAAAATAGCCAGTGTCGCTACTTGATAGCAAACTACTCATAATGGGAGGAGTCTTTGTAGCTTTTATACCACTTGGTTGCACATCATTCTGCTTTAACCTAAAAAGATATAAAGCAGCGCTGCTGTCTGGTATCAGCTCAGCTCATTAGCTGCTTGAACGTCAAGCAGTAAAGTTCGGTCTTTGCTCGCTCTGTCGAGTTGTTCGATTAACCTATAGTTTGTTACAAACGTTCGCAGATATACTGCACGTCGCGTCGTCAGTAGTGTCGGTCGCATAGCGTGATGGGAAGACAGCGCTCTCGGAGCAGACTTCGTGACCAAGCGGAGAAGAAGAACAGTGGTGAGGGTAGCTCGGTACCTACCTCAAATAGGTACGCTACCCTGCCCACCGATGTTGGAAATACCAACCCAGTCCCGGTGAAGCGGACGAAAAAGAGGAAGAAGAACCAAGGACAGTCCGATGGTACGAGCAGACGCGACGATGTTACCGCGACGAACGCCAGCGACATCGGTGATTTCGGCGACGCCGTCGAAACCGAGAATTCTGCCGGCCCGAGTGCGGTGAAAATCAAGCTTCCTCCACTGGTGGTGAAGCAAGTACCACTCAACACGCTGATTGGCGATCTCTCATCGCTGGGCGTTGCCGCTGAGTTTAAGCTCGGCAGGATCGGCACCAAGGTGATGCTGCGAACAAAATCGGAGTACGAAGTGGCCGTGAAATATCTGAAGGATTCCAAGGCGGAATTCTTCACGCACGACATCCCCGGTGAGAAGCCCTTCAAGGTAGTCATCAGGGGTCTACCAAATTTCGACCCCAAGATGGTCGAAGCTGAAATCAACCGGTACAAGCTAGCCCCAATCGCTGTATTCCGAATGACAAGGAGAGACGAAAACGTGAAGACGTACCCGGATTGCCTCTTCCTGGTGCACTTCCAGAAAGGGACGGTGACTCTCAATGTGCTGCAAGCCATCCGATCGATCTACTCCATCATCGTACGATGGGAGCCATACCGTGGCGGCCATCGTGACGTAACGCAGTGCCAGCGGTGCCTCAATTTTGGTCACGGTACCCGCAACTGCAACATCAAGCCACGCTGCAGCAACTGCGCTCAAGAACACGCCACTTCCAACTGCCCTGCGGATGGAGCCGTGGCGTTAAAATGCGCCAACTGTGGTGGTGCACATCAAGGTTCCGACAGACAGTGCTCCAAACGCGAGGACTTCAAACGCATCCGAAAGCAGGCGTCAAGCAACAATCAACCAGGACGCAAGAAGGACAAAACCCCAGCATTCAGGACGGAGGATTTTCCGCCTCTTCGTGCTCCCCAGCAAAGGCAAGCGAATTCGCGGGTGCAACCCGCCCCTCCTCAAGAAGCTTCCGGTGATTCTGCTGGCCAAAGCTCTCCATCCCCCCCTGGATTCTGGAGACAACCAACAACGCAAAACAACAACCCCGATCTGTTCTCAGCGGATGAACTGATGGAAATTTTCGTCAACATGTCCGGTGCTCTTCGTAAGAGCCGCAATAAGCCCGAACAGATCCAAGTGCTCGGTAAGTTCATCATCCAGTATGGCGTCTAAACCGCTAACTATCGTCACCTGGAACGCTTGCTCCGTAAGAGCAAAAAGGATTGAGCTTGCCGACTTCCTCCGCAAGCACAGCATCGACGTGGGCCTTCTAACCGAGACCCATCTAAAGTCCGGCGACAGCTTCTGGTTGCCTGACCACAACATTATCCGGCTTGATCGCACCAGCTCCAGGGGGGGTGGTGTTGCGGTCGTCGTCAAGAAAGGAATAAAATACCACACTCTGTCCCATATCCGCACCTCTATCATCGAGGCCCTTGGTGTGGAGGTGGAGTCGTCGACTGGATACGTCCAGTTCATCGCCGTCTACTGCCCTCGACAGTGTGCCGCCAGCAGTGGACTAGCGGCTAAATTTAAGAAGGACCTGTCCACCATCACCCGTACCGGTTCCCGCTTCGTAGTTGGAGGAGATCTGAATGCTCGCCATGAGGCCTGGCGGAACTACCAGCAGAACCAGAACGGTCGTCTCCTGTTCGACCACTCACAGCATGGGCTGTATTCCGTTTGGTTTTCGGAAGAACCAACATTCATCTCACCGGCGGGTAACCCATCGACGCTAGACCTGTTCCTGACAAATATCGGCTTGTCCAAGCCGGTAGCCTTGAACGAACTCAGCTCCGACCACCAACCGGTGGTGTCTGAGCTGGGCTGCAACGTGGCTCCTGCTTCAAGCCTGCGCAAGAACTATCATCACGTAAACTGGGCCAAGTTTGGACGCGTGGTAGACAGGCACATCATCGACAACCCGCCGCTTGACACCGTGGAGGACATCGACCGAGCGTTGGAGGGACTCCACCAAGCCATAACCGTGGCTGACGAGACGTGCGTCCGACGAGTTCCTGTGAGGGGTAAGTTTATTGCTATTGATTCCCACACCCAACTCTTAATTCGCCTGAGAAATGTTCGTAGACGCCAGTTTCAGAGGACTGGAGATCAAGCGAGGAAACGTGAAATGGCCGATCTGAACAAGGAGATTGCTTCCAGAATGGTCTCACTCCGGAACGAAAGTTTCGGGCGGCTTGTCCAGAATCTGGACGACCGCTCCAGACCATTCTGGAAAGTTGCCAAGGTCTTAAAGACGCACCCTAAACCCATTCCGCCACTAAAAGATGAAAATGATGACGATCGGCTCATAATCACCCCTCAGGAGAAAGCAAATGCGATTGGTGAGCATATTGCCAAATCGCACTTGCTTGGCTCCAACATCCAAAGTCCGCTCGAAGTTCAGGTTGAGCAATGCGTACTCAACCTTGATTCCTCCCCTTGTGCCATCCCTCCGGAGGATAGAATCACAGTGGAACAGATTTGCTCAGCGCTGAAATGCACCAAAAACATGAAGGCCCCCGGGTTTGACGGAATATTCAACCTAGTGTTGAAAAATCTCAGCATGAAGGTTCACTCTCTGCTGGCTGCTGTCTTCAACAGATGCTTGGAACTGCACTACTTTCCAAGTATCTGGAAAACAGCGAAAATCATACCTATCCGCAAACCCGGGAAGGACCCAACGCTAGCTTCAAGCTACAGACCAATCAGCCTCCTTTCAGCGCTGAGCAAATTGTTCGAGAAACTCATTCTCAATCGTTTGCTCAAGTTTGTCGAGGAAAATAACATTCTCCTTCCGGAACAGTTTGGGTTCAGAAAGGGGCACTCAACCAATCACCAGCTAGTGCGGGTGATGAATAACATCCGAAGTAACAAAGCTGTATCCAAGTCCACAGCCATGGCCTTGTTAGACGTTGAGAAAGCGTTTGATAATGTCTGGCACAATGGGCTTGTATACAAGCTTTGTAACTTCAACTTTCCATTACATCTGGTTAAAATCACCCGTAGCTACCTCCAGCAAAGGTCGTTTAAGGTATCGTTGAATGGTTGTTTTTCAGACACGTTTTCCATCCCAGCAGGAGTCCCGCAAGGCAGTCTGCTGGGCCCCTTGCTTTACAGCATTTACACTTCCGACATTCCTCCCCTTGGAGACGGTTGCGTGTTTTTCCTGTTCGCAGATGATACCGCAATAGCCGTCAAAGGAAGGATGCCTCGCGAAATAACGAACAAACTTCAACGATGCCTTAACGCCTTTGCTGATTATGCCACCACGTGGAAAATCAAAATCAATGCTTCCAAAACACAAACAATCATGTTCCTCCATCGACAATCACCCAAACTAAAACCGGCTCCCTCTTGTACTGTAATCATGGATGGCACAAGGGTTGAGTGGTCCACCGAAGTAACCTATCTCGGGATGTTGTTTGACGAAAAGCTCATATTCCGCTCGCATGTGGAGAAAACCGTAGTCAAGGGTTCCGCCTTGGTTAGGTGTCTGTATCCGCTGATTTGCCGCAGATCCCGCCTCTCAAGGGTGAACAAACTGGCCGTCTACAAACAAATCATAGCGCCTGCGATCCTCTACGCAGCTCCGGTGTGGGAATCATGTGCAAAGACTCACAGGAACAAAATTCAGGTAGCTCAGAATAGAGTGCTGAGGATGGTTCTTGATCGTCCCTTCGACACTAGAATAACAAATTTACATGAAGAGGCAGGCATTGCCAAAATAGATTCCAAAATTAACGAAATTAAGACTAAATTTGCACAAAAATGTAATTTATCAGAACATGCTTTGATAAGCAATTTGTATATAGTAGGTTAGGTGTACATAGTAGTTGTAGGTTAGTTGTAGTTGTAAATAGTAGTTATAAGTAGTCTCCTTTTTCCAATTCAAATTAAACCAATCCCACCAAGGTGGTCATACTTTAAAATAGGCCTGATAGGACTAGGAACTGTAAATAATAATTAAAATCTCAAATGTACTAAAGTTGAAAAGACGCATCTGTGTCACTTGAAAATTCATACATGTAAACCACACAATCACAAGAAATAAAGATCATTTAAATGGCAAAAATGGCTGGTATCAGCTCATTTTCGCTTCGGACGGCGTGGTGAGCAATAGTAGCAGTAGGTCGTGCCAATCGTCATCGCAAATTCTTCGAGATAACCACCATCCGTCGTCTGGCTCGCCGTCGCAGTGTCTGACGTATCTCCGGTCTGATCTACGAGGTGTGCTGAAGGTGTTCGTGGAAAATGAGGTCCGTGATGCTGTCACCTACACTAAACACGCCAAGCGTAAGTGGCCATGGATGTCCACTTCAATAAAACGGCCCTTTTCAGGGCCATCAAGCTTACATCAGTAAAGAGTTGGAATAGAATTTATCTATGCTTGTTTGTCCATATTCAGAACCACAAGCCCCCAACGACCACACAAACTTGGAAGCAGCGGTGCAAGTGATTTTGATTGATTCAGGGTGGCCAGCAAAGCGGGAAAACCGGGAATACCGGGAAATATCCGGGAATTTGGAAAGTAACCGGGAAAACCGGGAAAAACCCGTGAATTCTGCAAGAGAACCGGGAAAATCAATTAACCATATCATAGGAACAAATTTTTACATCAGAATTTCAGAATAAACCATTAAAACAGAGTGATCCTTTAGCAAATGAATGTCTTGCTCTATTTGTTGCATAATTTTCTTCAGTATACCATCTTATTGTTTTTAGAATTTAATCACTCAGCAATAATGCAAATTGATTTTTGTCGTTTCAATTTCAGATGTAAAGTGCATGGTCCTCTAAAGAAAATATTGAAGATGCTGGAGTTTGGAAACAAATATTTGTAAAAACCGAAACTGAATTATTTTTTTCCGGGGTTTTAATTTTTCGTTGTTCAAAATTCTCATGATGAATTCCAGAATTAACTTGGAATTCTGCTCTGAATTATCTTGAAATTGTTCTGAAATAAACCAGAAAACACTCCGCGTAATAATTACCGTTGAATTCTTTTAGGAATTTTCTTTCAACCCCTTCTAAGAATTTATTGGAATCCTTCATATAATTCCCGTTCCCGCCTATCCGGAGACATTGATTCCTTTATAAATCTTTTCAAACATTCCTTTTAACTCTATTCAAAAAAAAGAAATCTTTCGAAAATTTATTTATAAACCCCTTGGAGTATTTTAAAGAATTTCTTTCTAATTATCAGCAAATTTTTTGGAATCAATTTTGTTTGGGTTATGTGATGAATCATTCGCACTAGGGTTGAAATTATTCCCAGAACATTTTAAGAACTCTGTTTCTTGTTGAATTCCGATCATAATTCTCTTGGAATTCTTCTTAAAATTCATCTGTCATGTTCCTCACGATGCCCATACAAATCTCATCAGAACCACGTAGGAATTTTCTGCAATGTTTTATTTTTATTTTCACAATTCTTTTTTAAATCTACTAAAATTACCTAACAGTTTAATTTAGAACTTGCATTCTTCTCCAAAGAAATCCTTCCAAATTCATCTAGCAATTTCTATGGATTTCATGTAAGAATAATTCTGGAATTCTGCTCTTCTCCTTCGAAAACTGTGTGGGAATCCTTCTCAATATTTGTTTTTAATCAACAGTTTGAATTCTTTTAAATTTTACTAAAAATTTCAGGGTTTGTCCGCCAGATTCTACAGATTGCTATGTAATATAAAACTATGTCTAAAGATACAGTAAGGAGAACACTTTCATCTCGTTAAGTTTAAAACAATTTTTATATCTTAGATATTTGTATAAATATGCAGTCTACATTTACTGACAATTTCAAATAAAACGTATGTTTTAAAATAGCATGTAAGGTAACATCAACAGTAAAACGGTCTACACTGATTGACAACAAATAAACAATAAAAAAAGCTCCCTTTTTTAAATTCAGTTGATCTTCAAATTTCTTAATATTCAAAAAACAATTTTCTTATTATAGAAAATAGAGACCGAAGCTCATAGGCAAAGTTGTAGCAAAAGTAATTTCAAGCTACTTTAGAAAAAAAAAATCTATCTCTTAACGTTCTTAGTTTAGAACAATTTTTTTCAAAATTGTTATAGTGTTTTCCGGAAAAATTGTGTTTCTGAGCTCCACTTTTTTTGCTTAAAATTTCTCAACAACGAAGCCTGCAGATAGCTTTTAGAGTAAAAATGGACATTTTTGTAGAATACAGTTAGTTGATATCTCTAATCAATCATGCAATTTTCAGAAATTATGACTTATTAGGCACTCAACTTAGTTATTATTATTGTTATCTCTATTTAGGAGATTTTCAGCCGAGGCACTCAACTTAGTGTTCTTTTAAGCATTTCTATAGTTATTAATTGAGCGCTCTCTAAGCCTGTACTATTTTTGCATAAGTATAATTGTGTGGCAAGTACAATCATACTCTATGCCCAGGAAAGTCGCGAAATTTTCCAACCGTACCGCCTCAAGCATGACTGTGCCTTTACCGACTGAGCTAAAATAGACCAATTTTTTTCCTTGTCGGGTATTTTCATCACTGCGACCATTTTTCTTTTCTATTGTGATATATTCCCCTTTTTTTTTCTTTAGCTATATAAAGATGCCGTATCACTATTATTATGAGTGATCGCCATCGTTTGGCTAATAGCATTTTCCCAGCACGGCATTATACTTCGAATAAAGTGCACTGCCGTACTGGGAGTTGTTCTCCAAATGTCAAAGGGTTCTATCAGTCCCTTGTCGAAAAACTTACGCCTTTTATTGAAAATTGCCGGACAGTGGCATAGCAAATGTTCCGAGTCTTCCTTTTCTATGCCACAGAAGCGACATACATCATCTTGAAGTTTTCCAATCAGCTTCAAGTGATAACGGCTCGGACAATGACCTGTTATAAGACCTGCATATATACTAAGATCTTTCTTAGAAAGTTCCAGGATTTTGTGGGTCACAGAAATGTTTGGATTTATGAATCGCTTCGACTGCCTAGCAATAGAAGTATTTTTCCAGTTTTCCTCGACTTTCGAAGATTTCCACGCTTTTAGCTCCATTCTAAGAGATGCAGCCGGTAAGCCACGAAAGGGCTCTGGCCGGATAAATTTAGGAGAAGATCTGAGTCTTGCTAGTGAATCAGTTCTTTCATTTCCCTCAATCCCGCAATGACCAGGAACCCAATATAAGTTGACTTGATTATGACAAGACAATTTTTGAAGTGATTGAACACACTCCCCGACAAGTTTTGATGTACATGTCACCGACTTTAAAGCATTTAGAGCAGCTTGGCTGTCGGACATGACGCATATATTTGAACTCTTATAGTTTCTACGCAAACATATAATGGAACACTCTAAAATTGCTTGGATTTCAGCTTGGAACACAGTTGGCCATCTGCCCAACGGAACCGATATTTCTATCCCTGGGCCAGTTACTCCTGATCCCACTTGATTGTTCAATCTTCTGTATAAAAAAAAAACAATCGATCCTGGACGAAGAACCGGGCCACCAAATTGCCATGAATTACGCCCAGGGTCAAATACTTGAAAAAGTCGAATGAAACTGTATCTTTTTTCCATCCAGTTTTCGTTGTTCCTTACTAGAGAGTTGATACTAACAGTTTTTAGAATCCTAAGATGTCCTCTTAGGTCTCCTTCGAAGAGTTTCACTGACCTTGTAATCATTAGAACACACTTTTCGGCTTCTAATTGTACAAATTGATGCAATGGTAGCATATAAAGCAAAGCATCCAATGCCTTCGATGGTGTACTTCTAATTGCACCTGTTATTGAGAGAGTGGCTAACCTTTGGTGTTTTTCTAATTTTCTTTGAGTAACACTCTCTTTTGTTTTTGGCCACCAGACCAATGCACCATAAGTAATTCTGGGTTTCACAATTGCCGAGTAAATCCAATGGATCATTTTCGGTTTCAGTCCCCACTGTTTACCGAATGTTCTTTTGCATATCCATAGAGCATAAGTAGCTTTGTTTATTGCCTGCTCTAGATGCATATTCCAATTAAGTTTACTATCAAGGATTACTCCAGGATATTTGACAGCATTAGAAAGTTCCAAAAGTGTGCCTTTCAATCTTATGTTGTCTAATGAAAATTTATTCCTTCGCGTAAATGGCACAATAGTACAGTTTTAGAAGGATTTATGTATAATCCTTCCCTATCACACCACGATGCGACAAAGTTTAAAGCAATTTTCATTCTGTTAGCGATAATACAATCATATTTGCCACGTACAATTATGACTACATCATCTGCGAAGCCAATTATTTCGAACCCTTGGGCTATTAAATTTTTGAGAAGATCATCAACTATTAAAGACCACAATAGAGGTGATAACACGCCTCCTTGCGGGCATCCTTTGGTTGCTCTTACACTGATGAGTGAGCTTCCAAGGTTTGCTGATATTTCTCTTTTTGATAATATTTCATTGATCCAATTTACAATGCTTTGATCGAAACCACGTTTCATCATAGCTCGAAATATCTTTGTTAGAATAGGTATTAAAACCGCTTTTCCCTTCTGTAGTAGTACAGGAAAAATTCCATCCCTACCTGGTGACTTGAGAGGTTCAAAGGCGTCAATCGCCCATTCAACTTTTCTTTCAGTAATCATTTTGTTGGCCAAAGTGCAAGCATCAGCTCTTGATCGGTCTAACTCAGTCGTTTCATTCAATATTTCATGAATATCCGTCCTGGTTTCATCGATACCAATTGCTGTTGTCGTTGCGTTTTGGTCTTCGTTTGAATTAATAATAGAACATGGAAAATGCGTTCTCATCTTCAATTCTAACGTTTCATTTGTAGAAGTTGTAAAAGAGCCATCCTCTTTTTTCAAAGTGCCCAGACCATTGGAATGATCTTTAGCGAGTATTTTCTGCAACCTA
Organism: Ochlerotatus camptorhynchus; assembly: GCF_037179485.1. Lineage (NCBI taxonomy): Eukaryota > Metazoa > Arthropoda > Insecta > Diptera > Culicidae > Ochlerotatus > Ochlerotatus camptorhynchus. Next base: position 88,907 of record NW_027040843.1, read on the forward strand.
GCAGTTGCTGGAGTATTTTCAATGTTCTCACATGTATGCCTCCAGTGTATCCCGTTGGATTCTCACATGTATGCCTCCAGTGTATCCCGTTTATCATGTATGCCTCCAGTGTATCCCGTATTTCCTGATTATAAGCGGGGAGTGATTCCTTATATTGTTCCCACTGTTGTGTTCGTTTAGCCCTATTGAAAAGCTTGCGGGCTTTTTTACGAAGTTTGTGTAGCCTGTTACATCCTGGTACATTCCTGTTTATAGAGCATTCCTTTTCGATGCAACTCTCATAAAAGGCATGTTGGATCAAATTTGAAAGTTGTTTAGAACTATTCTCAAGTTCTTCACAAGTGTTTAAGCTAACTGGTATCGTCCAATCCATTCAACCATGGCAGTTCGCAATTCAACAAGTTAGCTTATTATTCTGTCAGCTACAACTTTGTCGAAGATCATGTGTCCCTATTTTTAGAAATAAGAAAGTCAGTTTACGAATATCAATAAACTTACGGAACAGGTGGTTCTCAACGGCCAACAGAAGGATCTTTACATTAAAGTTTACTTACAATACCAATCGTCTAAAACTTAAGACAGAACCACTTTCACTGTTATCTTGCTAAATCATATCCTGGTCCACTGTGCAGTGTGATAAATATTGCTCACAGTTGTACATTGCTTATGCATACAACCAACCCTGTCATGGTGAGATTCCTTACTTAATATCTTCAATTTCCGGTGAAGAAACTCAAAATCCGCATTTTCCTCAAGCGAGTCCTTTAAATTCCGCATCCAATCCATTTCATCCCAGCGAGTCTGCTACCCCCGGCATGTGGAGGAGTGAACAAACGCGGCAATATTAAATGTCTGAAACGTGACCATGAAAATAATTTGCTGTTTTGAACATTAATTCAGAACGGTACTAGCGGTGGCTGACGTGGTTCTGATGGTGGTCATGGCGGGGAAAGGGATATAGCGAGAGGATGTCCCGAAAGGAAAGAACCGACGACGACAACGACAACGGAAATAAGGTCCATGCTCGGTTCGGTGGTAGATAATTAAATTAGAGTAAAAATCTTTCCAACTCCTAAGAAAAGACTAGGGCCCTTTTAGTACTACTTTGAGTTGATATTATCTGCTGAGAGAATCTAAATGAGGAGGAAAACATGATGCTACGTGAATTGGATGCTGTTTTCTTTTCCACGGTGACGGACGTGTCTTCTTGAGGTGGAATTCTACAAGAGTAATTTTTTTTTCCCTCAGTGCAATTAGCGTGCACCGTTTATCATACAATTTTAGAATCATTAGCATCACCACTAATTACCAGCTGTCAGCTGTTATGCTGCACCATAATTCTCGTTCTCGTTTTAGCTACGGAAAATTTACGGCTTCTGTTGGTTGTTCCTTAGATTTATTTCTGTTGGCACACGTTTTGATTCGTGAAAGTGATCTCTACGACTAGAAGAAAGTTTACCACAATGGATTCACCCAACCGAATCTTTGATCTCTAGTGGCTTTAATGTTTGTCAAAAATGTTGTTTTAACTACATCACGACATGCTGCTAAATGTATCTACATACCTCCCGCCTTAGATGAGCGTCAAAAATATACGAGCCGTCCGTCGCCCCATTGGCATCGAATCAAAAATTGTACGGGTGGTCAAATGCTAACGAGCGAAATTTCAAACCACATTCAAAACAAAATACACGGATGACTCCAATGAGAACGGCACATTTCGACCGATGCATTCGATAACTTTGTTAGAGTTAATTTCCAGTGAATTACATTTACAGCCCCGGTTTGGAATAATTGTTCTCACATTTGTCGCGTCCGGAAAATGTATCTCATTTAGCGATTATCATGTCCTTCTGAAAGCGTCGACAAACCACAATTCGAGGTAATTTTCCCATATTTTCACCCTGGCGAAAATGTTCTCACGCAGAGATTTGAGACCACACTGAGCTGGGGTGCAAGCCACCTCTCATCGAGCAAAGAGTAAACCCAGAACCGGTGGATTATAGTTGAATGAATGCAGCAAGTACGTACATATATACATACATACATACGGATGATGTACTGCCCATCCGTTTAGCATCATTAGCCAGATGTTGCCATCAATGGATACAGAATAGGCTCATTTTCCAGAATTATTTTGTCATTTTTCAACAAAATAGTGCTAATTGACACTAAATCAGCCCAAGCGCACGCTCCGCTGGAAGTAGTAGCGATTGATCGTAAATATGGGAACATAAAGCGGTGATACTGTGACAGGTGAAATTGGAAGCATGCAGCGTTATGCATTATTTAATTGTTAATTCAATGGGCCACCGTGAATTTTCATCCGCCGGAAAGTACCGTGTATTTCGCTGGCTATACAGATTAAAGTTCATCTTTCGATGAGCGATGCAAAGGCTTTATCGATTTAACTTGGAACGAGTTCCCTTACCATGACGTACAAGTCTAAGTTGTGCATGCGTTTTTTTAAGCACGTCGAATGAAGAATTACAAGTAGTTCGGTTCGGTGGGTGTCGATACGCCACTACCTAACACTTACACTCCAAAGGCCTCCAAATGACCAAACTTCGTTATAGGCCCCCCGAAACGGCCCCCGCGCATAACCCAACCTCCCAAGATACCGAAGTCTCTTCGGTTATCCATGGAGCCACCTTATGATGTCTGAATGGAAGTTGTTGCTTCCAGGGCCCCAAAAAGACTTTTTCAATCAAAAATCGTCAAGCGACGATGAAGCTGTCAACCATCAGTTTCAATTGAAAGTCAATCTGTCTTCTCTTCGAGCAGATCCCCGTCAACATCAACAGAACCACTTTCGATCAGTTTTCATGCTGTTTGATTTGGTTTGACTCGTATTCATTTTTTATTTCATTGTCAAATGAACTTACTTTTGCATTGAAGCGAAGCTGTTCGATCCAAATTCGTGCAGTTTTTATTACTTTTGTTGCTTATTCACTCGGTTCATTGTGTTGAAATAAAAGATGTCGGCTTTCAGTTCAAGAAAAAGTGAGAAATGCTGTCAAATACTTATCAATAAAGGTATTTTGGGAATCGTGATGATGTCTAGAGGATGAAAATCGATATCCGACACCATTTTGAAAGCGGAGATGGTGGCTTCCGATTGCCGAATTTTTTTTAGATTAAGTGGGAAATACCGTCAAATGCCCATCAATATAGGTATTTTTTGAATCGGGATGGCGTCTAGAGGCCGTAAATCGATATCCAACGCCATTTTCAAACCCAGTATGGTGGCTTCCTATTTCCTATTTCAGGCTTCCATCAATGTGGGTATTTTTGGAATCGGGGTGACGTCTGGAGATTGGAAATCAATATCCGACACCATTCTGAAATTCATGATGACGGCTTCCGGTTTGAGAAAAAGTTTTTTTTAGAATCAGGGTAACGTCTAGAAGCCGGAAATCGATATCCGACGCCATTTTGTAATCCAAAACGGCGGCTTTCGATTTGCGGAAATGTTTCAAATATCCTAAAATATGTTTATTTTCAGAATGGGGATGAGACGTAGATGCCGAAAATTGATGCAACGCCGTCTTGAAATCCAAGATGGCGGATTTGGTTCAGAAAAACTGTGAAATACTGTCAAATACCGATCAATGTGGGTTTTTTTTTTTTGAATTGGGCTGACATCTAGAAGAAATCGATGTCCCGTCCGACGCCATCAAGATGGTGGCTTCCGATTTCAGAAGAAGTGTCAAATAGCCTACAAACAGGGAAGTGGCACCCCTATATCTACTAATAACAAGTAGCCGTAGCGAGCATAACCGCGGGCCCAAGCGTGGGCCTAGCTTTGATTGCTTTGTTTTAACTTTTTATGCTGCCTACGAAAAGATGGCTGCGTGCCAGTTCCTTGCCTACAAATGGCATCGAATATCGATGTTCAGCATCCACGCGTCGTCCTCGTTCCGAAAATACCCAGATCTTAGGGTATTTGACACTTTTTGTGAAACCCGATGGCCGCCATATTGGATTCCAAAATGGCATCGGATATCGATTTTTGGCATTCACACGTTGTCTCCATTCGGAAAATACCCAAATTGTAGGGTATTTGCCACTTTCTGAACCCTAATGGCTGCCATATTGGATTCCAAAGTGGTATCTGATATCGATTTTTGGCATCTATGCGTTGTCCCTGTTCCGAAAATAACCATATTGTAGAGTATTTGACACTTTTTCTGAAACCCTATGGCCGAGTCCAACATAGCATCGGATATCGATTTTCGGCAGCCATGCGTTGTCTCCGTTCCGAAAATAACCATATCTTAGGGTATTTGACACGTTTTATGAAACTTGATGCCCACCATCTTGGATTCCAAAATGGCGTCGAATATCGATTGTCGACATCCCCGTTCCGAAAGTACCCATATTGTGGGATAGTTGATACTTTCTGAATCCTGATGGCCGCCATATTGGATTCCAAAATAACGTTGAATATCGATTTTTGGCACCTTCACGTCGTCCCCGTTCCGAAAATACCCGTATTGTAGGGTATTTGAGACCTTCCCTGACCCCGATGGCTGCCATCTTGGACTCCAGAATGGCCACGTTAATTTAATTTTCGTTTAATATAAAATAATATATTACTACTACATATAATCCGGATGACATCCCTATCAGTAACCGATATTGTGTGGATACTATCAGGATACTATATGTTGATGCCTGCGTCGTCAGGTTTGACAAGTTGAATGAGCCCCGAATTTTTTAGTGGAAGTGGAAAAAACGAAGCGTCAATTGAAACAAGTCTTTGCCTCAAATGAAATGAACTGAAGCACTTGACGAACGAAACAAGTGATAGTTCAGTCATGTTTGAAAAAAAGGAATGTTCATCGTGACTCGATAAGAAGAAACGCGATGACTTACACGAAAATGATATTGCTCGAAATGAAGCGATTCTGCGGAGAGTTCATTTTCTTTTCTTTGTTTCGAAAATGCAGAACCCTGGTTACTTCCTTTCAACGGCTACTGAACACTGCCTGACATCCCCAATGGCCACCCAAAAAAACAACTTCACCGCAATCAATCAAACATCACCAAACCGGTTCGACTTCCGTCTCGGGTACGCGAGGCACCGTTGAAATGGAAGCCAAACCTCCACTAGAATCTTCGGACACCCCTCCGAGCGAACCGAGAATACTATGCCTCGAGTACACGGAGCACCTGCTGTGTGGACGTCATTCCCACACCAAAACTGCTGGACCATCCCCTGGCTCGCTGACGAACAACCCAGTGCGCTTTTCCCACACCGGAACTGACTGTACCCCCAGGCACCGGGAGGGATCTGGAAGAGGAACGGACAAGGATAGAAACACCTATTCCCCTTCGGACAACGAGGGAATTAAGTTAGTTCCAGATATCGCGACGGACAACAGATGCAACACCCATTCCCCAAATGACTCCGTGGGACGCAAACGTTCGATCGTCTCATCGGAACCAAATAGCGTCGCCCAAACACAACTAGCCAACACATATCCTCTCGCCGGTGAGACATCCCTGCCCTGGGTGGGTGGAAAACCTCCTTTGGTGGAGCTCGGTCCCACTTGACTTGTAGTTCACCCATTGAACTGGAGCCAAGTAGGGTCGCTCCAATAACTCAGCTAACCAAAACAACACATCTGCTTTCGTTGGGACATCCCTGCCCAGGATATGTGGAACGCCTCCACCTGCAACTGGTGAGGCTCTGTCTCATTCGGCATACGAAATCGGCCTTTTGTTCGTTTCGCAGCACTACGATGCATCGAGCATGTCCGATATTAGTCTACCCGACGACCAGAGCAGCACCCATCACCGTGACAAAACTGAGTCATCTGGTTCTTACAGCTCGTACCCCCTACCGGTTTTGCCAAAGACGATAAACTTCCTGTTGCAATGGAACATCAACGGTATCTTGCATCAGGCAGCGGATTTAGAGCAGCTATGTCAAGCCAATGTTAAAACTCCAGGAAGTTAACAAGGTTTCAGTCGAGCAGATGAACCGTTCGTTGGGCGGTAGATACTGCTGGACTGTTAAACGCTGGAACAATTTCTGACACTCCAGCGACACTATCGACCTTGAGTCAGAGCTTTCCATTTTGGGAGTTCGCTTGGAGGAACCAGCAAACATCGCAACAGCATGCGCATACCTGCCTTGTGGGAGATTAACAAACCTTGATGGTCAAATTGACAGCATCTTTGATAACGAACCTGAACCGCGTAGATTTTTGGCAGACTTGAACGCTCACCTGTCTAGCTCGGGGTACCCCCGCTTCGACTCGAGAGGTTCCACACTGGTAGACATGTTCTAAAGGGAGGATATGGTCATCCTTAATGACGGATCGCCGACCTTTTTCAATGGACGGCACACCACGGCGATCGACGTAACTGCTGTTAGTCGTTTCCTCCCTGGAAGAATGCAGTGAAGTGTCAATCCGGACCTCTACGGTAGGGATCATTACCCGGTTCTTTGCCGCCACTATACCGGCAGCAACGCGTAGACCTAGTTGGCGCTATGACTAAGGCAATTAGGATAGTTACGGTGAAACCTTGCAGTCCATCCAGCAACCATCCTGAAAACCAGCAGCATTCCGGGACGTAAAGCTCTCAGAAGGTGGAACGATGAAAGGAAGATGGCAGTCAAGGCTCGGCAAAAAGTCATTCGACGAGTCAAACGGCTTCTCATTGATGATCCGGATAGGGTAAACGCGCTCTGTACCTATCGAGAACGGCACAACCAGTGTCGCCAAGAGATGCCTAAAAATCCAGTTGGACAGACTTCCTCGAAAGCATAAACGCTTCACAGTCTTCGGTGGAGCTCTGGAGTAAGGTCAACGCTCTCAGTGGCAAGCGCCACACGTCCCCACTACATATCCAGGTAGACGACGATGCATTCTCCGACCCCGCAACCGTTACACATAAGTGTCACTAACCTCTCGGCGATTTCCAAGTACGAGGAGACCTTCCAACGGCAAGCAAACCCATCGACTTCGTCCGTGAGCAGTTTTCGCGTTTCTCCGGACACGAACATCCTGAGGATCAACCAGGATTTCACCTGTCAGGAGCTTTAGTTTACGCTTAGTAGAACCAGCCGGCCCAGACGAGATTGGCTACCCGCTGCTCAAGAACCTGCCTACTCCGGGTAAAGAAAAAATGCTGAAACTCTGTAACCAGCTTTGGCGGACAGACTCGTATCCAGAGCATTGGAGGGAGAGCAAAGCAAACGAGCCAACACGGGACGTGGCAAAGATTCGGCCCACTGCGCTCACCTGCTGCATGGCAAAGGCGTTCGAGTGGATGGTCAACCGACGCCTAACGCAGTTTCTTGAGCCTTGCGGCCTTCTAGACCATCGACAAGACGCATTCCAGTAAGGCCACGGTACATCCATGTATTTTACGACGCTAGGAGAGCTCCTCAAGGACGCCAAGGATAACCCAAGGTCTTCATACGGAGTTGGTTTCCCTGGACATTGCGAAAGCTTTCTACCGTACATGGACGCCCTTGGTACTGAAGCAACTCGTCAGCTGGGGCCTTTGCGGCCATATCATCCATTTCGTCCGAAATTTCCTGACTGGCAGATGCTTCCGAGTCTCGGTAGGAAATACCAAATCCCGCACTTTCTGTGAGGAAACTGGCGTTCCCCAAGCTTCAGTGATCGCTGTCATCTTGTTCCTGGTAGCCATGAACAGTGTCTTCGAGCGGTTACCAGCGAACATCTATATATTCGTGTACGCAGACGACGTCCTAATCGTAACCATAGGTCAGACTTCGGGACGAACGAGGATCAGGGCCTAAGCAGGGGTTTGCGCCGTGGCCAGATGGGCCACTTCGAAAGGCTTTCAGCCGTATGCTGTAAAGAGGACTAGATGCTACGTTTTGCAGTACCGACATCGGGTCTGCGGACCTCCCAAAAAGATCGGTAATCAAACCATCCCACTGAAACAAGCTGTGAAACTGCTGGGGGTTGTCATTGACCGGTCGCTGAATGTTCGCAGCAAAATCAACCTCATCCGCACAATCTCCCATTCCCACCGCACCAACAACAGAGAAGTACATTTCCATGTACTGTGGACTCGAGCTGACCTGCATCGCCACCGACAAGGCAATACAGACACTCGCTCAGGTGTACAATAGTTACACACGTATTATTTTCGGTCTCCTGTCCTCGCGCCAGCCGATGCCAGGTATGCCGAAGCCGGCACTGTCCCTTTTCACTCTCCCTCCCATCTACGCAGCCATTGCCAACAAAGCCACTGCATTTTCTGCAAATACCTCCGGAAACGACAGAATATGCGAATATGGGGGACAGAGTTCTCCGTACAATCGCCAACGCAGAGCTCCCCCCAGTGGCCAAGATTCAATGGTACGAAGATAAGAGTTGGCAATCTCCCGCAAGTTCAGAGCCGGATACAATTCCGTAGCCCTTAGGAGATCGGTAGCAGAGCTGACTGGATCGTACCCCAACTCGCTACACGGACGGGTCAAGATCGCCAAAACAATATACGGTGTTTTCGGTGTTTGTTACCTGTCAAATCGTATGGAATATTTTTTAGTACATCATCAGTTTTGTAATTGCACATCTGAAAACAAGTTTTACCCAGGGTGACCAGACCTACCGATTTATCGGTAGTCCTACCGATTCCCGGGATGCCTACCGATTCATAGACGAAAAGTTAAAACTACCGATCAGTGTTGGGAAAATATCAAAAAATCAAATCTCATCAACGCCCAAGATCACGCTTGATTTTCGTAAACAAAAATCAACAAGCAAACTACTGCGGTTGATTTTGCAAGCTGTGATATTGCAGCTCGGAATATACAACTAACAAAACTCACCAACTGCAAATCTCACCAAACTGTGGTGAGATTGAGTTTAATGATTTTTGCTTTACACCCGAATGCAACCGAAACGGCTTGCAGCAGTCCCTTCGCGTCTGCCATCGGTGAAGATTAAAAGAGATAGCAAACTGTGCTTTCTCTTTCTAAGAAAACGATGTGCAATGGAATCATTTTTGTGTCGAGTCAACTCTCAGCTTGATTTTTGCATGTTGTGAATAGTCTCGCAATATCAAAGGAGCTTGTAAAATCAATATCAAGCATGATATTTTGTTCCAATATCATGCGTGATATTGCGAGCGCATGAGAGCGGAAAAATATCAATTGATTTCTGATTTTGCCAACACTGCTACCGATTTTTCATTTTTCCTACCGTTGGAGGCAAACCAGGCTCAGGCTGAAAGCCTCCTTAATAAAGATAAATCAATCAATCAATCAATTTTCCAACCGAGAATCACAGATTTTTTAGTAAAATGATAAATTTTCAATAGGGGAAATGTTGGCTCCGGCAATACCTTAACCTATTATCGTCAGGGGGTAAACACAATCCTAGAGCACTCAAATGTTGCCAACAGATGGTCTGAAACACATGCCAAAATTGAGCTCTCCAGGACGTTGTTTACCCCACTGACGATAATATAATAAAGTATTGCCGAAGCCGTCAATTGCCCTACCTATGTTTTGTTTTCCGTGTGGTCAGAATTAGTATTTTGAATTAGGAATATTGATTTCGACACGTTTAAAGCAGAAGAACTGAAAGACAGTGCATTGTTATGGAGCAGCCATCAATCTGGGTGATCGCACACTATTTCTATGCACTCTTTATATCAGAATTATTTAGCAATTTAAAAGGAATTAAGGATTACGTTGGCGTTTATAGAATTACATCCCAAATTACGAAAAGAATAATTTTCATATTTTTTTTAACTTGGTACAAACAAAATATCCATAATTGTATGGGAAAACTGTAATATGATACAGTTAAGAATAGTTTTACAAATGGACATATCTTCTAAGCAACTAACACCATCATCAGAAAGGGTAATGTATCCACAACAAGATAGTGGTGTTAGTTTGCGTGTGCGAGCAAAGAGTTTCGACAAATTGATGTTTTAATCTTTGTTATAAAATCAGATACGTCCTTTTGAAAAATCATCCTTGCAGTGTTATATGTTGTTTTAAAACCTACGCATACCCAAGTGCACACAAACACCACACCATAGCAAACCCCTCACCTCTCTCAATTCCGTAAGCGTGATTTGGCGAAAGTGTCATTCGCAATTACCCGTCATTAAATAAGCAAACGGCGACCGCACGCATTTTATAGTGCAAATAGAAGCGGATATGCACGCGGTTTCTCATCCACCGGATACAGGCTTAAATTTTAAACATCCGGGCCACAGCAGATTTGCTCCCGTCTCGCAGGTCATAGCAGTGACGGGCTGCAAGTGTGAGCATGTGTGTGTGTGCGCGATTGTGTGGGGATGGAATGATAATTTTTCGTGGTGCCATCCTAAAAACACGTCCGCGCGTAAATTTCATGCCGGATGGAGATCGGATATTAAATGACAGGGGAACAAAGCGGGGGTGATGCTCAGTTTTGTTTGCATCCGACGTCGGTAGTGATTAGAGAATTCCCACGTGAAAACGGAACACACGGTCGATTTGAAAAACTACGTGTTGAAATCGGTTTTATGAGCGCATTAAACGGCCGGAATGAGATTTTGGGATCGAAGTTTTTTTGTTCAATAGATGCCGCTCGCCTGATGGTACATTTTCGGTATCAATTTCGCAACAGTTTGGCATGAGGTCGTCTACTGCTTTCAAATAAAAACCTCAACGTTGACGACAACCAACCGCATACATTCTGCACGTACAACCATCCCGATTACTGCACCGCGGCGCGATGGTGATTGCACTCGATTTTTGCCGCGTCTACCGAAAACAATCAAGTTCCGCAAACTCAAAATCAATAGAGTTTCCATTTCGGAATCATGCTGATGGAAATCAAGCGCAGAGGACCAACATAAAAAATAACACATGTTTGTTTCATTTCAAGTGTCATCGACGAGATATTTGAAGAGGCGTGAAATGTTCGCACTACATTTGAACGACAGCAATTCATCGAACTTGTCGAGCTCGTTTCGGCGAATGTAAAACCTATCACATACGGAAATGTGGGTGGCCGCAGCTTGCGGTACTGTTTTTTTTTGTGGAATTTGGAAAGGCTTTAGCTTGGTAAAAGGCGAGATAAGTTCAAAGTAAGCGTACGTTTTGTCCGAATGTTGCGTATGGTATGCCGTATTTATATGAAGCGTGTCTAAATTTAGAAGTTGCTTCCTCTTTTCTATGTTTTTACTTATAACATCTCTACACTGTAAGAAAATTCATGTCGAATATCGAATGATTCAGGCTCTGAACCATTTGGTGGATTATTTTAACTTTTGGTTAAAATTTAACAGATGAAAAGTTATCGATTAACCCTGCTATCCGAGCGACAGACAAGAAGTTAAATTTTGACAACCTTGGCGAAATGTCACTTTTAACCACGAGTTAAATTTAACTCGGCAAATGGTTCACAGCCTCAGAGTGTTGTTAAACTCCAGATTCTTATTTTCGAATGAAAAAATCAACATGTAATACGGGTGCCTAGCATCAAATGAAAATCATCCTTTAATGAACAATAATCTTATATGATTTAACGTTTGATTTGCGCATAATATCAAATCAAAACAGCATCATTTAAAATCTGAGAGATTAATGAATCATTTGATCATTGTTATTTTTAGGGCGAATGAATGAAAAAAAAAACGAGCTGTAAATCAAAAACAGAGAAGAACCTGCCTGGCGGAGCAAGCCTTGGAGCGCATTTAACATTTTTTAAAAATTAATGTGTCCAGTTTGATTGATTGGTAATACATGATTTTAATACCTTTGACATATATGATTTTAGTATCGTTGTACATGTTTAATCCAGTGTGTTGATTGTACTGAATTAAAGAAGTACAACGGTACTACAATCATGTCTGTCAAAGATATAAGTAAAAGTGAAGGTCATGATGTTTTGTTATGATTTTGATTGAACTCCAGATCATCACATTACAGTGCAGTGGAATCTCTAGTTAATCATCCAGGTAAATTGAAAATGTCGGTTGCGTTCCAACAAGGCATTAATTTATTATACTATACGCACTTAGAAATAACTAATTTTATACGTGACGGAATCCATCTTTGACATAAATGATCAGACGTAAACAAATGCGTCATGTAAAATTAAGTGCTCCGAGACTGAAAAGTTCGTTACTCGACGGAAAGTACGTTTGATTGAGTTGAATTTTGTGTCTGTTATGACTCAATTTTATTTAAAAATTGACGCGCGTATATGTCAGTCTCAGAGCACCTAAATTTGCATGATTTTTTCTAAGTGTGTACTTTTTATTTCAACATTTATGTATCTTTAATTTTGATCTTTCATTCTCAGGAGATGCAATGCTGAACAACTGGTGTTTCAGAGAATATAATCATGGAAAGAGCTTACATGTGCGCGACTAATGAGATGCGTGTGGCATTAGAAAAAATATATCTTAGAACAGAAACAAATATTTTTTCTTTAAGAAAATTACGAGAATAAAGCATGTTTCGTATTCAAATTATTTTCCTGATTTGAGGAGAAGCAATGGCAAACTAAAATTGAAATAACATCGATAATAAATAGTGTCTAATGCTGAGATCTTTTTTTAAAGTGAACTACGAAGAAAGATCCCTTAACTAATGTTAGAAGTGGGATCATCGTGAGTGTAACGAAGACTTTGAAATACTCGACTATAGCATTTTTTTTTTCGCCCCGGTAGAAATAGCTAGCAGATGCAACAAAATTATCCGAGAAAAGTACAGTAAAAATCTTTAAATTCAATATTCTTACATTATTTCACCAGATATCGTTTCAGGTGCTGATCAGCAAGAGTTTATCCGGAAAGCTCACAATTTTAATCATGAAAATTACAAGTTAACATCCGAGGAAGTAAGAAAATCTTTCTACTTTCCTGGTACGTTAAGCAAAATTAAAGCATTTGTCAAAAAGGGCGAAGGTTACAAATTCTCAAAATATGAACGAAACCCTTTTAAAATGCCTGTTTCTAGAAGAATTTACGAGAAACCGTTTGAGAATGTGTTCATCGATGTGTATGTGAAAGACCATCATAATTGACCCAATAGTAATCATCCCGATAGGAACAGCTAAAATCAGCAACAGTTACTTGAGAATTGGGCATCATATAAATCTTAATTCACTTGCAGAGACAATCCAAAACCTAGACACAATAATCGAAAACCAAATTTCTAAACAGCAAATGTTAAGTCCAATATTAAAAGTAAAGTCAGGAAAACTCCATTCAAAGTACAATAAATTGAGACCCTCTAAACAAAAGCTGTGGGAAAGTTTAGGCCGCGCTTGGAAATATATAACCGGCAGCCCGGATGTTGAGGATCTAAAAATTAACAGTACAGTTAATTCTCTCATTGATCAAAGCAAAAGACATGTTCAAATGCAATACTAGAGACCAGAATGAGAAATACCACAGAAGCAATCAATACATTCGTTAAATTTCATGATAGATTTCAAAATAAAACCATTGAAGGTTTGAAATCAGTTAATTTGATATTTCTTTAGATGAATTAATCAATCAGTTAGGACTAATAGAAGAAGCGATCACACTAGCCCGACGCAATATCCCCAGCAGCCGCATCATTTCACCAGACGAGATAACCATAGCCCAGGAATTCCTCAGATTCAGTGGTCTTAAAGGGTGATACGGTCAAAATTTGGTCAATATCAACTTGACGTATTTCTTTCAATTTTGCATTTAAAAAACCTGAACACCCCTCATTTTGAAGGTGTGTGTGTGTGTAGAATGTTGCTCCTATTTTGATTTTGGAATTCACTCTTCAGTTGTCAAAATGCCGTCCAAGCAAGAAGAGCAGCGTATCAAAATTTTGCTCGCGCATCGCGAAAATCCGAGCAACTCGCACGCAAAGTTGGCAAAATCGCTAAAAGTTGCCAAATCAACCGTTACAAATGCAATTAAAGTGTTTGGGGAACGTTTGTCGACAGCCAGGAAGTCTGGATCGGGGGGAAATCGAAAACCGGAAGCCGCTGAGACGACAAAGAGAGTTGCCGGTAGTTTCAAGCGAAACCCTAACCTCTCTCTCCGAGATGCCGCAAATAAGCTGGGTGTATCGTCTACAACCGTGCATCGAGCCAAAAAACGAGCCGGACTATCGACTTACAAGAAGGTAGTGACTCCAAATCGCGATGATAAACAAAATACGACGGCCAAAGCGCGATCCCGGAGGCTGTACACGACGATGCTGACGAAGTTTGACTGCGTGGTAATGGACGACGAAACCTACGTCAACGCCGACTACAAGCAGCTTCCGGGACAGGCGTTCTATACGGCAAAAGGAAGGGGAAAGGTAGCAGATGTTTTCAAGCACATGAAACTGTCAAAGTTCGCAAAGAAATATCTGGTTTGGCAAGCCATCTGTACCTGTGGCTTGAAAAGCAGCATTTTCATAGCTTCCGGGACTGTCAACCAAGAAATTTACGTGAACGAGGGTCAGAACGCGTCCATTGCAGCAATGGACGCAAAACGTGGTCAGCACTCACACACTCATCACGAAACGGTTGCTTTCCAAAGTCGACGACGCATCGACCGAAAGAACTGCTGATGAAGAACAATGAGGAGGACCACACAATGGTTGCTGCCGAGATAACAGACGATCGCGTAGCACACATCCAGAGTGGCCTACTTTTGTCGACAGCCGAGTGAACACTGGATAGCGGAAGATAAAATGTTTATTGTGTTGTACCTTTTGACTATAGTTTTAAGAACAATAATCCTCGGCTCTGTAAAGTTAATTCGGTTAAGCCTTATCAAATAAATTAATAAAAAAAAAAAATCAATACTTCACATTGATTGATGTTTTGGCTCCCACTGACAGTTTGTGATAGCTCATTTCTGGCTTCACTTGACATTCGCATTTTCCGAGTCTGTTTTTCCCTCCCAGCTCCTCCCTAATTGAAGCAAACCATTTGTAAACATTGCAGATTTTAACTACTTTTGACAGTTCGATTTGAATCATAACAGTGTCTCCGCTGGTCTCTTATTCCAGTGTTTCTAGTTACTCACTGATTTCTTATAGCGAATTCGTTTATTATCAGTGCGAAACCGAACTTTTTGTCAGTGCGAACCTCAACCTGAGCTAGGTTTTAAAAACAAACGAGCAAACTGACGTTTGTCAGAAAACAAGCAGACCCAATCTTGATACCCGATCCAGGTTGGAACTGAATAATAAACGAATTCGCTATTAGATGCACGCTCCCCGCCCAACTGAAAGTCATGCGCCCTCATGCAGAAACGCCGTTTATTCCAATATAGAGCGATTCCATACACGGTAAAAAAAAACATCATGTTCATGTAAAGTGATTTGCTGGTGAATTTGCACTACTTGCCAAATATTGTAATTCGATGTGCAAATCCCTTGGAATAAATCATATCGAAGCACAAAGAAAATAGCAGCAAATCACAGCAAGTTGTTGCTGTAGTCAATAAAAGTGTATTATTCAAATAATTTCAATTAGAAAACAGTGTCAAACTTATCAAATTTATTGCTCAATGTCTCACCTTTTTTCTACTAAAAGCCTTCCGATGTTGTTCAATGTCACTTAGAAACATGTGATCTGGGTAGTAATATGATATGGTCATATTCTGAATAACATGTAACAAGGCTTGCAGTATGAAGAGGCTATATATTTATTTAAACCCATTTTCAGCAAAAAATTAATCCAAGGATAAATTATTTAAAATTAAAATGATAGATTGTTAATATCAGTATGGTTGACATTTCGAGTTCAAAGCACAGCACATCAACAACAATGTGCAATACAATCTAAAATGAAGTGATTTGCTGTTAATTTCACCGTGCTTCGATATGATCTCTTCCAAGGGATTTGCAATTCGAATTGCATTGTTTGGCATGTAGTGCAAATTCAACAGCAAATCACTTCACATGAACATAATGTTTTTTACCGTGTAAACTTTAAAAAAAATCACCTTATAAAAATAAAAGCTTAATAATAGTGATAATTCGATTTTTGTAACTTTTTATTTTTGATATGTTTTAGGGTGTTGCATTCGATACAGATAAATTGAATCTGGACACACTGGTCATGGGAGGAGAATAAAAGAAAGAGTCAACCAATGTAAACGCGTGTGTTTTGATTCAATTCGATAATCTAATCCCTGGTCAAAGATACAACATTTGGCGACGAGGATAAAAATAAAATCCAGAGTGAAAACGGTCCGGAGGTTGATAAAATTCGTTCGGAAGATTAAGTGGAACTTGAAATCAAAAGAAAGTAGGCTTCGGAAATTGCGTTTCATCAAAAGCTGCATATAAGGAAATGGTGGAGGAACTGCACGAAAAATAAACTACACGAAAAGGCCTGAAGAGGAGTTTGGAAATGCTTTGACGCTCACGCCAACCCTACTGCTGCGAGTTGTAAACAATACAAGGAGAGAAGAGAAATTTAATAGTGCGCGAAACGGTCTGCATAGTTCAGTCCGTCGGAAGATAAGTAAAAATGGAAAATCCTGCCACGTCTAACCTCCCGAGATTCGATCCCAGTGACACATCGACAATATGTAATCGCTGGAAGAAGTGGAAACGCTGTTTCGAAATTTTCCTTGAGGTAAACAATGTGACGATACCCTCCCGGAAACGCATGCTACACTATGCGGGCAGTGATGTTCAGAATATATTTTTCAATCTGCGTGGTGAAGAAGAACTTCCAATACCGGAAGGATCCGATTTGTATAAGGAATCGCATGATCAACACCTTATAGAACAAAATTAAAATTCATTCTATCTCCAAGCTTGGTCGCGTATAGTTGATTCGTTCGAATAAACCTGGAAGTCCGTAAGGACAGGTATTACTAAATTACTTCCCTCTTTGTTATTCCAAATTGTCGAATTCTCGGTATAAATACAACTTAGCAATTTTAAGTCAAATGAGCTATCGGTGCATTTAAACATTCAATAAATGGTTCTCATAGCATCGATGTTTTTTTTTCCTTGATTTGTTTTCTGTCGATCTTGTTTTCCGTGTTGAGCACTAATGCTACCGACGCCAGCGAGGCAGCTCCCACACCTGGACCCTATCTATTGACTCATCAACTCATGAACCGGGGACCAACGGCTTTACTTTCCTTCCTTTCCTAACACCTCTACTGAGGATTCATATTTCTAAAAAAAATCATCTATCAATGAAACAGTCATCGGTCGTCATTGGAAAGCAATGCACCTATGTTCTGTCAATCTAATTGAAACTTTTATTGGCTCTGTTGTCTTGTGAATTTTACCTATAACGTTCGTAGAACAAATACTTTAACATTCTACTCTTTTAAAGATATCTTCGAGCATGAAACTTAGTCAAACTTCAATGATTTTAATAGTCAACCTTTAGTCACAAAGTTGGAAGATAACACATTAAGCTTTGCTATGTAACTGTACATCGCGAACATTTCTGTTAAAATGAGCAGGTCTAGTACTCATGCTATAATATCTCACAAATTAAAACTATAATATATGGTGATGTTACGTCTCGGTTGAACAAACCCCTCCTCCCCCGTTTGTCACATTTGGTCACGTTTTCTTAAACGACCTTTCTCCCCCTCTACACTTGACGGAATTAATGCGTGCTCCTTAGCTGATGATCAATATCATGGATTTCAATCATCGGCTGTTAATCTCAAAACACAACATGTTCTATCACATCTCCATAATGTAGACAAAACAATCAATCAATCACATGTTCAGACACGACGACACAACTCAAATCCAATTATTATTTTCTTTTAGCCACCTCGATTGATTATTTTAACTTGCATTTTTTTTCTTTCCGTTACAAGGGCTTTAACATTTATCAATAAACGCTTCGTTCTTCTTCACTTCCTGTAGATTAACCACCAACTAACCTTAAATAATAGGACATATTGTCGGTTCGATTGGCACCGTCGCCGCAATTGTCGTTGTCCTGCAAAAAAAAATGAGAAAGCATAAAAAATCAGCAACATTAATTGAAACCGATTTCGAATCCGAATGGTTGCGAAAAAAAGCCGTTAATTCGATTAAATTCCCACCATAATATCCCACATTTGTGCCCCATCAACTGAAATCAACATTTGAATCGAAAACATTGAACTGCAGAAGCGAAAAATAAAATTATATTGCGTTTTCCATTTTTTTTTTATCTCCTCCTTCATGTGCAACTATGCAAAGCTCAAAAGCGACCAGTGATGATTGCCGTCCGCTTCTCACTTTTGATGAAATTCAATTTGAGGATCACCGACATAAATATTTAATTTGAATGCTCTCACGTTAAGCACGGCTCCACGCCAGGTGGAGGGGATTGTCATTTACGCACAAATGAAAAAAAAAAAAAGAAATGAATCTAAGGGGATAACCGCTTACCACGTGTGATTTCGAGACCAAAATTCAACCGGGAAGCTGCTGCCTCAATCCAGCCACCAGACTATCACATTCCACTGCACGCAAACAGAGGCGCGAGAAAAAAATGCCGTCGTCAATTTTTCCGTGTGTATTTTTTTTTATTTGTATTATTTATTTTTCGTCAAAGTGGACACAAACCGGCGGAAAAATCGTTGTGGTCACGCGAACCGAAAGATTGAAACTGAGCGGGAGAGAAAACGATGTCTCAAGGCAGCCAGCAAAAACGAAGACGTGAAAAGTGTGGTGATCCTCAGCCGGGGAAAAAAAAAACCTTGAGACGTTGGATTTTTTACCTCTCCTACGTTTGCCGGCCAGTATGAATGCGTGATCGCACATTGGCCGGTGTGCGGATGGGCGATGTTGCGATTCTTAAGAGGGAGCGATTTTTGGTTTTTCGGTTTTCCTAGCGGCCTAGGGTGACCAGTTGATGGAAATGTAATGAAGGTGGCATTTTGGGCAGCTGTGTGAACATAATAAATTGTTTTGGTGATTTTAAGCTGTTAAATTTAACTCGCTAATCAAGGATGGCATAAATTGAACATTTATGGCGGTAAGCTCCAACTCGGATTAATTTTCAATGCCGTTCCTGTTTGGATAATCTGCAAAGTGTTTGCTTAGGGGCTGTTCATTAACTACGTATACATTTTTTTTTGGGATTATTGACCCACCCATCCTGCGTAGACAATTGTCCATAAGCAATTTTTAAAATTTGTATGGCCCGTGGATAATTGCCAACGACCCATTAGGCCCCTTATTGCGGTAAACTCTATCGAGGATAATACCATAGAGGTAACTCTAATACCAGAAGAACTCAAAGAAACGAGCTCAGCTTTTTGGCTCAGCTCTGGTAATCTCTTCGGTCCCATGCTAATCGATGCACCCCTCGAAAATCCACTAACCTCTCATTTTATCTGTCAAACTTTCATAGCGAATCAAAACAAACATAGTGTAGTACTAGAACTTCGACTAGAATGGGGTACGTTAATCGATTTGCTTGGGACCAATAGGCTAGTCAAGTAGTGAACCAATTTAAAATCGTTAATTTCCACCTGAGTACTGCGAACTAACTCAAAATGCTTGTCATCTGGGAGCCGATTCGAACTGTCAAACGGGAGCCAAACATTCAAAAGAGCTCAGAAGTCATGTAGGTAGTTACTGTTTGAACCACAAGGTAAAGGTATTGCCACCTACTGAAAACAAATTAAGAATAATAATACCTATATAATGCCACCTACTGAAAACAAATTAAGAATTATAATTATGAAACTGTCGAAACATCAACCATAGTAGGCGGAAAAAGTAAATTATCGAACGTGATGCTCGAATAAGTGTTTTTATTTAATATTAATAATAATGCCAAAACTGGGCTACGAATTGCTGCAACAAGAATTTAATCAAACTTTCTAAGAGTCATGTGAGCTTTGTGGGCAGGTGCACTCCCAACACCATGCATACGTTATTTGTGGAGGAGAGAAGGAGGAGCTAAAATTTCCTCAATTTAATTCTCGGATTTCACTTTAATACCCCGATTTCGGGCAATTCAAGAAAATCCGAGATTTTATAAAAGTACGCAGCCAAAATAAAATCTGGCTCTCTCCGCTATCACACGCACACATGCACAACAAATTTCATTTGTATAAAAAAACAGGATTAGAAATTCTCGCGTCACTTTTCAATAGGTCCTATCTACATTGATCGATTCTCTTCACCATCTTTCTCTTTGAATCGTGTCCGTGATAAGATATTTTCGGATATTTTCGACACACAGTTCGATGGTAGAAGCAAAAATGTAGCATCTAATACGACAAAGACGACATGAAACGTTGTTGTAGCCGAGATATATTACGAAAGAGCAATTCGGTGAAGAGAATCGATTAATGTGAAAATTAACGCGAGAATTGTCCGCTAACGACATCCGTACCCGGCTCTTGAATTCTTATTACAACTATGATTCTTCTTCTAGAATATTACGCCCCATCTGTAACCCCTAGCTGCCTACCTTATAGTACGTTCAGACTACAGAGTTATAACATGTTATAGCGCTATCTTGATGGTGGTTTCTGTATTGAAATTATTTGACAACCGTTATAACATGTTATAACTCTCCAGTCTGGACAGCGTTTTAAACTGAATATTCTTCAAGCACGTCACTGATATCTTTATCATGATATCGAGTTGCTCAGAAATAATTCCAAGGACTTTCAGGATATCCAAGATTGTTTGTGCAAACGTCAATTAAGTGTGAACAACAACAAACAGCTGCTGTTGGTAGTGGAATCAATGTACCATATTCTGTGGTGTATTAAATCCCTATCAAATATCAATACCGTGCCGATTCAAATTTCAGACACTTAAACTCGAATTTCCGTTGATTATCTCGGTCGAATATGATCCACATGTCTTGTAAATTTTAAATTTTTTTGACTAGTGCCCTCCACGATCATCTAACTTTATTACTTTGTTTCTAACTGGATGTAATATTTAATTAAAAATGAAAGTGTCCGAAATTTGAATCGTCCGAAATTTGAATCGGAACGGTAAATTGCAATAGTTCGTATGCCTGCACCACGGTAGGAGTGCCAAATTATCGGTCGTGTTTTGTTTTCATCAGTTATTACACAAGGTGGGAATGTTCTGGCCGTGCGTGATCAAAGGTCTTAATGAAGTCCTCTGCCTATTTTTCCAAGACTTCAGGATGGTCAGGTTTTATTCTGAAGATCTTGAATTCTCCAACCATTCAAATAGTATCTTTCATATTACCAGGCTGGTCAGATACTATTACAAAGTCTTTCAGGATATCAAAGATATTAAGAAAGTTATCTGAAATTTTGTTCAAGACTTCAGGATGAGCAGCTATTATTCTGAAGATCTACACGGAGATGAATAAGTAGTGTTGGCAATCTGAGCCCGCCTATGCAAACCAAACTGGCTAAACTGCGCCGTGAACTGGATGTGCACCGGAAGCGGATGCGTCGGAATAACCTGTCTGCTAAAAGCGTTGTGTGCTGGCGCCGGAATCACGAGACTGTATGTTTTGTACAGTCTCTCTGCGCACATATCAAGCGCCACATGTGAAAAGGGCATATAAGCTTTTTGTAAACAAACCTTTGTAGGCCCTTTTCTCGCCAACAGAAGGTCGCCCACGCAAACCAGCAATATTATTGGGAAGAGGAAAGTGTCCCTACCCGGCGATGTTAAAGGTTTGCGTTGGTGTCATATGGGTGGCGAGAAAAGGGCATAAGAAGGTTTGTTTACAATAAGCTTGTATGCCCTTTTCACATGTTGTTCTGGATATGTCCTGCTGCTGCATGATCGTTCCCGGTAAACTGCCCAACGGTGTATTGGAGCTTTGGTGATGCCGCAGATAGACCGGGGCTTCTCACGAAGAACCACTACCGTCCACGGATGTGTTCTCATAAGTGATGAACCACCTATACCGCTGCTTCTTTCCTGATTGGCCGATGTTGGCAGATGATTTCCGTTTATGATCGCTGCTGCTGCTATTCTTGCTCCTTCAGTAGTGCGACAAGTGTGGTGAAGCCCATGAGGAGTACTTGTCCTTCTGGGAGTATTCGTAGGCAACCAATTCCTTAAACGTATGTATCCCCACGGCCATGTACAGACATTCTCAGGTATTGTCAACACACAGATCGGTAAAAGAAGCTTTTACCGATTTTTTTTTGTTTTTTAAACGAACGATACCCCGTGCACGTCGTTAAGCAAAATAATCATTATAATTTCATTAGGGAAACACGACAAGAAACTGTTATGTGCTCATGTTATTAACGAAAGAGGAAGTCGACGAAGAGAATCGTTCAATGTTACATAGGACCTAAGGCAATGATCAGCATGATATAGTAAATAGACTGAATTGGGTGAAGAGGCGATATCTTATGCATTTGACAGGTCTTCTGCTCGATTGGAATAACTTTTCCTATGACTTTGACAGATAATCGATTGTTCTAATTTTAACATGTCGTATTTTTATAAATTCAGCCTCTTTAGATATAGGTTCCTGTTTTGGCACGTGGAACAAAAAAAAAACAATTAGGGTTAACTACCCCATTTCCGGCCTATTCAGCACAACCCGCACTTAGTCTTTCTTAATCTAGCGCTGTTTAGCACCAAACGAAATTTTATTATCATCGATGGCTTCCAAATTTATTTACCTTTCCGTACGTACCGTAAGATTTGATAAAGAGAAACCAATCGTTGAGATATTGTCAAAAGTCTAACACTGCTTCTTGACGCCAAACTCGGCCTACAGATTCTAAACTCGGCTTAACGCATTGAAACGCCATTGAAACGCCACTGAATTCACTTCGGCCTATCGGATGATGATAAAAATTGATTCGGTCGGAGCGCTTCTTTTGTTTTTGGGAATAATGGGTGCAAACCTTCATATCACGCGTTCTCATTGACTTCGTTCGGTAGCTTATTAACTGAAGTATCGTACCAAACGCATAATTGACTTGTTAACTCTGAAATCATGGATTTATTTGAAGTTTTCTGCTCGATAGGCTCAAAATGGGCGATTAGGCCGAAATAGTTCTCTACCCTACTGGAGTCCTTTTTGATTGAGTCTTATGTAACAGTTTTATCAATTAGAGAAATGAGGTGTTCTGTTTTGGCGAACTACAATTGTTTCTTTTTTCAATGAGATTGATAACTCCTTCAAAATTCCCATCAACTAACATCTTCTTCTTCTTCTTCTTCTTCTTATTCTTCTTCTTCTTCTTCTTCTTTGCATTTCAAGCTTATTGCATATCGCATATTAGCTTATAGCGTGCTCTCAACTTAGTGTTCTAGATGCACTTCCACAGTTATTAATTGAGAGCTTTCGATGCCTGTACCATTTTTGCATTGGTATAATTGTGTGGCAAGTCCAATCATACTTCTATGCCCAGGGAAGTCGAGAAATTTTCCAACCCGAAAAATTCCTAGACCAGACCGGGAATCGAACCCAGCTACCTCCAGCATGGTCTTGCTTTGTAGCTGTGCCTTTACCGACTGAGCTAAGGGAGGCCCCAATCTAACATCTCTGGTTTAAAAATGTATTATAATGAGCAACATCTTAATGAAAGCATTGTTATCATTTTATAGACCACCCACAACCGTTTTACATCGAAGATTTGCAAAAAAACAACTGGTCTTATGTACAGTTTTTAGGCTTGTGTCAAATTTGTTACAAACGACGATTGACACCATAGAAGTTAGGTGCCCTATGTAACATTGAGCTATGTTTTGACCAGTTGGCACATATGACAAATAGTTTTTTGATGAGAAAATTAAACATAAATGAGATAGCGGGCCCAAATTTTACTATTAGGAAGAGTAAGCAAAGTAGTGTCTAGTAGTATTAAATTGTCATTTTGTTTTCGTTTGCTACATACGACCTATCTAAATAGCATCACAGAAGTATCAGCTGGTTGACAGCTCTCCCGCGAACGCACTCACACATAGACACTCTCTACAATACGAGAGATAATGCATGTGATGTGTGCTTTCATAGTTTAATCCAATGAGCTGGATTACCGAAGTGAAGCAATCGGTTAAGTGACGTCATTAATTGCGTTTACGTTGATTTTTTGGTTTACTAATACAACCATATTTCAGAATCTGCTTCATCTCTCACTGTACCTCATTGAGTTTAATCCTCTCTTGGTGCTTACCGAATCGAGGATAAGGATTTAATCCAGATTTTCCAAAAACCGGATTAAATTGCGTACTATCGTCGATGGAGCTTACCACCATTAGAGTCTGTTGATTAACTCTGATGTCAATATCAAAGCAGCCGTACATTATTGATCGGGATGTAATCTGAGGATAATACCGGTTGAAGCTTACCACCATTAGCCCCAGACAACATATAACAACGCACAATAGCTATAGGGTGTCCCAGAAAGTATGAATACCTTTGTATCACGCCGCCATTTGTATCCCAATGCCGATGACGTTTAGCGGCTGTAAGGCATTCTCCCGCAAAAGTACCAACATATCGCGAACTTTTCCCATCCTGTCACGTAAGAAATTAGTGAAACGGATGTTTGGCTAGAAGGTTACCTGGAACCTGTGAACCGAAATCAGAATTGGAAGATTATCCAAGCTGTAGCCAATAAGAAATGTGCCTCTATTTAAGGTACTTCTAAAGAAACGTTCAACGTGCTAAGGCAAGATTCGGTTTCCTCAATACCAAATCCAGATATGCATAACTGGCAACCTAAATATGGTAAGCCTAAAATAAAATTTACATAGTTGAAGATGCTAATTTCAAATAACAGACTGTAGTGGTAATTTTTATAGGATAGATGGAGTAGATGAAAGCATAGAGTTGATAGTTCCGTTAGAGTACGGCAGTGTGAAGATTGCATATAGATATTAGAATAGCGAGCTAGGACAACTTTTATGGAATGTACAAATCGGTTTTTTCATCTCTCTTTACCAAACTACCGCTCAAGTACCAACGGTGTGTTTGAAACAGTTCTACCGATTTTTTACCGCACCTCCTCGATCGATCAATCGTTTTATTTGTTAATATGACTACATGGTAATAAGAGCAACTCGATGATTAAAAAGGAACTCGTTTGCCTAGTAGCAAACGTTTTTGCTTACTGAGCAGAAGACCGTGGGTACAATCCCAAGCTCCTTCGCGTTATAAGATCATTAGGACATCAATTCAGCTTATTGTTTACCAAAACGAACCCTGCTGCAAACCCTACCCTCTTACCCAACATCCCTGTGATTCCTCGTGGAAGTGCAGAGGACTCCTCGGCTTCCATCAAAGCGAGTGTCACGTCAACACATTCCTACCCATTCCTTTCTTGACCTGCGTTCAGGCGCGGCTGGCGCTGGTATTGCCTAATTCGAGATCACCAGTTTTTACACATTGAGGATGATTGCTAGTCCTAAGCACCGTCTATTGGTTATCTGTGTAATTACAGCTGGTCTGACAATAACACAGTAGCAACCTTACAGTGATGGGCAACTGAACCAACCCAGTGTTCACTCGGCTGTCAACAAAAGCAGGCCACTCTCGATGTGTGCTACGCGATCGTCTGTTTTCTCGGCAGCAACCATTGTGTGGTCCTCCTCATTGTTCTTCATCAGCAGTTCTTTCGGTCGATGCGTCGTCGACTTTGGAAAGCAACCGTTTCGTGATGAGTGTGTGAGTGCTGACCACGTTTTGCGTCCATTGCTGCAATGGACGCGCTCTGACCCTCGTTGGCGTACAACAATTTGCCATACAATGAAACCACTGGAAGCGGCTCCAGTTCTGATGGAGGAGGCTTTTTGGATAGCGAAAGATAAAGTGTTTATTGTGTTGTACCTTTTGACTATAGTTTTAAGATGTATTGTATAGTGACCAAGAATCCTCGGCTCTGTAAAGTTAATTCGGTTGAGCCTTATCAAATAAATTAATAAACAAAAAAAAAAAAAACTGAACCAACCGGTGCGCACCGTGTGCTGGTTCGTGTTCAAAAAATACTCCTGTGTTTATGTAAGCGTGTACCCTGGTTCGGTTGAGTTTTCGGCCGTTCGCAATGCTGTTGTATTTTATAAGGACTGTTTCAATTTGAAACTAGAACAGAAACGCACCTCTCGCAATGCGGAGTTGCAGTTTCATTATTCGAGCACTATTTTGCACCAGATTTGCAACTGCTCGACTATTCTGTTTTATTTCTGAGCGAGTTTGAAACACGAATGGAACTCTGTTTCAAATTTCTTTGGATGTGTTGAAGATGTTTCGAAGAGCTCCACAAATAAAAAACGGAGAACTTCATAGAGAACAGTAAAGTTTATGGAACTTGATGATTACAAACATGTTTTAGAACTGTGCGTTGCGCTGATCGTGTTGCAGTTTTATTTTTGACAGTTTCAAATTATAGAATTGACGAGTAGTTTAAAACAATTTTGAAACTCAGCATTGCGAACGGCCTTAGAATGTTAAAATCAATGTACTATCATAATCAAAAGAAATAAACATAATTTTACTACTACTATCATATACCTATGTACTAACTTGACCTAAAATATCATCATAATTTCAAATAGTTTCATAATTCCACATTTTAGCTGTAATGTTTACCAGTGTGTTCTAAATCAAAACCGTGTGCCGGTTTTCGAGTTGATGTTCAGAACCGCAGCTAGAATTTTGGTTTTAGAACCGGTGTGCTAGAATTTTGGTTTTAGTACACGAGATATAAACCGTGTGTAGGGTTCAATTATATATGTTACCAAAACCGGGTATACCGTTCTTGGTTCGGAACATTGGCAAGAATTAAATAGCAGTGCTCCCAAAAAGGTGAGTAAAATATTTGTACCAAGCGACAGTTATTAATTCAATTGCCAAATATTTTAAAGTCTGACAAATACCCTTCGATATGGGTATTTTTGGAGTCCGCGTGACGCCTATAGTCTGGTAATCGATAACCGATACCTTCTTGAAATCCAGAAGGCGGCATCCTGTTGCAGATAAACTGAGTGAAGCCAATAGTTTTTTGATGAGAAAATTAAACATAAATGAGATAGCGGGCCCAAATTTTACTATTAGGAAGAGTAAGCAAAGTAGTGTCTAGTAGTATTAAATTGTCATTTTGTTTTCGTTTGCTACATACGACCTATCTAAATAGCATCACAGAAGTATCAGCTGGTTGACAGCTCTCCCGCGAACGCACTCACACATAGACACTCTCTACAATACGAGAGATAATGCATGTGATGTGTGCTTTCATAGTTTAATCCAATGAGCTGGATTACCGAAGTGAAGCAATCGGTTAAGTGACGTCATTAATTGCGTTTACGTTGATTTTTTGGTTTACTAATACAACCATATTTCAGAATCTGCTTCATCTCTCACTGTACCTCATTGAGTTTAATCCTCTCTTGGTGCTTACCGAATCGAGGATAAGGATTTAATCCAGATTTTCCAAAAACCGGATTAAATTGCGTACTATCGTCGATGGAGCTTACCACCATTAGAGTCTGTTGATTAACTCTGATGTCAATATCAAAGCAGCCGTACATTATTGATCGGGATGTAATCTGAGGATAATACCGGTTGAAGCTTACCACCATTAGCCCCAGACAACATATAACAACGCACAATAGCTATAGGGTGTCCCAGAAAGTATGAATACCTTTGTATCACGCCGCCATTTGTATCCCAATGCCGATGACGTTTAGCGGCTGTAAGGCATTCTCCCGCAAAAGTACCAACATATCGCGAACTTTTCCCATCCTGTCACGTAAGAAATTAGTGAAACGGATGTTTGGCTAGAAGGTTACCTGGAACCTGTGAACCGAAATCAGAATTGGAAGATTATCCAAGCTGTAGCCAATAAGAAATGTGCCTCTATTTAAGGTACTTCTAAAGAAACGTTCAACGTGCTAAGGCAAGATTCGGTTTCCTCAATACCAAATCCAGATATGCATAACTGGCAACCTAAATATGGTAAGCCTAAAATAAAATTTACATAGTTGAAGATGCTAATTTCAAATAACAGACTGTAGTGGTAATTTTTATAGGATAGATGGAGTAGATGAAAGCATAGAGTTGATAGTTCCGTTAGAGTACGGCAGTGTGAAGATTGCATATAGATATTAGAATAGCGAGCTAGGACAACTTTTATGGAATGTACAAATCGGTTTTTTCATCTCTCTTTACCAAACTACCGCTCAAGTACCAACGGTGTGTTTGAAACAGTTCTACCGATTTTTTACCGCACCTCCTCGATCGATCAATCGTTTTATTTGTTAATATGACTACATGGTAATAAGAGCAACTCGATGATTAAAAAGGAACTCGTTTGCCTAGTAGCAAACGTTTTTGCTTACTGAGCAGAAGACCGTGGGTACAATCCCAAGCTCCTTCGCGTTATAAGATCATTAGGACATCAATTCAGCTTATTGTTTACCAAAACGAACCCTGCTGCAAACCCTACCCTCTTACCCAACATCCCTGTGATTCCTCGTGGAAGTGCAGAGGACTCCTCGGCTTCCATCAAAGCGAGTGTCACGTCAACACATTCCTACCCATTCCTTTCTTGACCTGCGTTCAGGCGCGGCTGGCGCTGGTATTGCCTAATTCGAGATCACCAGTTTTTACACATTGAGGATGATTGCTAGTCCTAAGCACCGTCTATTGGTTATCTGTGTAATTACAGCTGGTCTGACAATAACACAGTAGCAACCTTACAGTGATGGGCAACTGAACCAACCCAGTGTTCACTCGGCTGTCAACAAAAGCAGGCCACTCTCGATGTGTGCTACGCGATCGTCTGTTTTCTCGGCAGCAACCATTGTGTGGTCCTCCTCATTGTTCTTCATCAGCAGTTCTTTCGGTCGATGCGTCGTCGACTTTGGAAAGCAACCGTTTCGTGATGAGTGTGTGAGTGCTGACCACGTTTTGCGTCCATTGCTGCAATGGACGCGCTCTGACCCTCGTTGGCGTACAACAATTTGCCATACAATGAAACCACTGGAAGCGGCTCCAGTTCTGATGGAGGAGGCTTTTTGGATAGCGAAAGATAAAGTGTTTATTGTGTTGTACCTTTTGACTATAGTTTTAAGATGTATTGTATAGTGACCAAGAATCCTCGGCTCTGTAAAGTTAATTCGGTTGAGCCTTATCAAATAAATTAATAAACAAAAAAAAAAAAAAACTGAACCAACCGGTGCGCACCGTGTGCTGGTTCGTGTTCAAAAAATACTCCTGTGTTTATGTAAGCGTGTACCCTGGTTCGGTTGAGTTTTCGGCCGTTCGCAATGCTGTTGTATTTTATAAGGACTGTTTCAATTTGAAACTAGAACAGAAACGCACCTCTCGCAATGCGGAGTTGCAGTTTCATTATTCGAGCACTATTTTGCACCAGATTTGCAACTGCTCGACTATTCTGTTTTATTTCTGAGCGAGTTTGAAACACGAATGGAACTCTGTTTCAAATTTCTTTGGATGTGTTGAAGATGTTTCGAAGAGCTCCACAAATAAAAAACGGAGAACTTCATAGAGAACAGTAAAGTTTATGGAACTTGATGATTACAAACATGTTTTAGAACTGTGCGTTGCGCTGATCGTGTTGCAGTTTTATTTTTGACAGTTTCAAATTATAGAATTGACGAGTAGTTTAAAACAATTTTGAAACTCAGCATTGCGAACGGCCTTAGAATGTTAAAATCAATGTACTATCATAATCAAAAGAAATAAACATAATTTTACTACTACTATCATATACCTATGTACTAACTTGACCTAAAATATCATCATAATTTCAAATAGTTTCATAATTCCACATTTTAGCTGTAATGTTTACCAGTGTGTTCTAAATCAAAACCGTGTGCCGGTTTTCGAGTTGATGTTCAGAACCGCAGCTAGAATTTTGGTTTTAGAACCGGTGTGCTAGAATTTTGGTTTTAGTACACGAGATATAAACCGTGTGTAGGGTTCAATTATATATGTTACCAAAACCGGGTATACCGTTCTTGGTTCGGAACATTGGCAAGAATTAAATAGCAGTGCTCCCAAAAAGGTGAGTAAAATATTTGTACCAAGCGACAGTTATTAATTCAATTGCCAAATATTTTAAAGTCTGACAAATACCCTTCGATATGGGTATTTTTGGAGTCCGCGTGACGCCTATAGTCTGGTAATCGATAACCGATACCTTCTTGAAATCCAGAAGGCGGCATCCTGTTGCAGATAAACTGAGAAATCCTGTCAAATACCCTTCGATATGGGTATTTCTGGAATCGGGGTGACGTATAAATACCGGAAATCAAGGTCTGACGCCATTTTGAAATCCAATATGGCAACTTCTGGTTATAGGAAAACTGAGAAATATGTAGTAGCAAATACCCTTCAATATGGGTATTTTTGGAATCAGGATGAGGTTTATAGACCGGATATCAATGTCAGACACCATCTTGAAATCCAAGATGGTGGCTTCCGGTTATAGAAAAACTGGGAAATAATGTCAAATATCTTTCAATATGGGTATTTTTGGAATCGGGGTGATGTCTAGAGAGTGGAAATAAATGTCAGACGCCATTTTGAAATCCAATATGGCGGCTTCCGGTTTTAGAAAAAACTGGGAAATAATGCCAAATATCCTTCACTATGGGTATTTTTGAAATCAGGATGACGTATACATACCCGAAATCAATGTCTGACGGCATCTTGAAATCCAAGATGGCGGCTTCCGGTTATAGAAAAACTGGAAAATAATGTCAAATATCCTTCAATATGGGTATTTTTGGAATCAGGATGACGTATAAAGACCGGAAATCAATGTCTGACGCCATTTTGAAATTCAATATGGCAGCTTCCGGTTGTAGAAAAACTGGGAAATAATGTCAAATATCCTTCAATATGAGAATTTTTGCTATCGAGATGACGTATAAAGACCGAAAATCAATGTCTGACGCCATCTTGAAATCCAATATGGCGGCTTCCGGTTATATAAAAACTGGGAAATAGTGTCAAATATCCTTCAATATAGGTATTTTTGGAATCGGGATGACGTATAGAGACTGGAAATCAATGTCTAACGCCATCTTGAAATCCAAGATGGTGGTTTCTGGTTGTAGAAAAACTGGGAAATACTAGCAAATACCCTTCAATATGGGTATTTTTTGGAATCGGGATGACGTATAAAGACCGGAAATCAATGTCTGACGCAATTTTGAATTCCAAGATGGCGGCTTCTGGTTATTTAAAAACTGGGAAATAATGTCGAATATCCTTCAATATGGGTAGTTTTGGTATCTGGATGACGTATAAAGACCGAAAATCAATGTCTGACGCCATCTTTAAATCCAATATGGTGGCTTCCGGTTGTATAAAAACTGGGAAATAATGTCAAATATCCTTCAATATGGTTATTTTTGGAATCGGGATGACGTATAGAGACTGAAAATCAATGTCTGATGCCATCTTGAAATCCAAGATGGTGGCTTCTGGTTGTAGGAAAACTGGGAAAAACTAGCAAATACTCTTCAATATGGGTGTTTTCGGAATATGAATGACATATAAAGACCGGAAATCAATGTCTGCCGGCATCTTGAAATCCAAGATGGCAGCTTCCGGTTATAGAAAAACTGGAAAATAATGTCAAATATCCTTCAATATGGGTATTTTTGGAATCGGGATGACATATTAAGACCAGAAATCAATGTCTGACGCTATCTTGAAATCCAAGATGGCGGCTTCTGGTTGTAGAAAAACTGGGAAATACTAGCAAATACCCTTCAAAATGGGTATTTTTGGAATCGTGATGACGTATAAAGACCGGAAATCAATGTCTGACACCATCTTGAAATTCAAGATGGCGGCTTCCAGTTGTAGTAAAACTGGGAAATACTAGCAAATTCCCTTCAATATGGGTCAAATACCCTACAATTTAGGTATTTTCGGAACCAAGAAGACGTGTAGATGCCGAAAATGAATGTCCGTTGCCGTTTATGAATCTAATATGGTGGCCATTGGGTTAAAAAAAAAAGTGACAAAAACCCTACAATATGGGTATTTTTGAAATAGATGCCGAGTTATAGCAATTTTTGTAACGCGCCGCACCAAGCGCACGGCGCCGCGTCGCGCCGCTCGCGCGTTCACGCATCGGGAAAGACACGGGAAAGACGAAACGAGGAAACGAGTTCGGACCAAGAGCGCCTAGCGACTCGCTTCGCGCGCGAGCGGCGGGTCGCGGCGCCGCGCGCTTGGTGCGGCGCGTTACAAAAATTGCTATAACTCGGCTCCCAATACTGGTGACAAAAATGTTGAAACGGTTCTGTATGGGAAAAAAGTCAGGGAACAATTCTAAAAAAAAGCAATCTTGTATCGCGCGGGGAACACCAAAAAAATTGCATTTGTTTATAAAAAATTGTAATTATTATAAACAAATTACATTTTTGATGAATAAATTTTAGTGATTTTGGAAGAAACATGTCTTCTTGTGATTACATCAAAACTGGAGATAAATTCATTGGCCCGATCTAGAGATAAGATTTTTTTTCGAAAAAGGGTCAAAAAAACTTAATTGTTTATAACTTTTGTTTAAATGCGAATTTTGCCGAAATATTTTGGGTTATTGTTTGTCGTGGTAAGAGCAATATATAGACGTATTTTGAATGGAATCCAATGATTTGTGAAAAATCAGTGGTCCACTTCAGGAATTTTGACTCTCCGGACCCTATCCGGAGGGAAAAATAATGCATAATATCCAAGTCAAAATTATCCGGATAATTTTATCTTGAATATTATCCGGAGGAAAAAAATATGCATAGGGATACACTACGTTTATTTATATCCACTGGATAGGTCTATCCAGATAATTATATTAACAATGCCTATCTGGATAATGTTGAAGCCTACATGTTTTTAAAAAACTTTTATTTTCGATAATCTGTATTGCCAATTTTACACCAAAGAACACCCTTGCGCTAAAAATTATCTCTCAATTTTGAATCAATAGAACTTTGATAATTTTAACTTTTATTTTTTAGAGCATGAATTTTGAGGAAATATTTTTACCGCAGCAGTCTACTTTGGTGCGAAATCCGCAATAATTAATCTTATTACATTTATAGACATTGATTTCCGGTATATATACGTCATCCTGATTCCAAAAATACCCATATTGGAGGATATTTGGCATTATTTCCCAGTTTTAATCTAACCAGAAGCCGCCATCTTGGATTTTAAAATGGCGTCAGACATTGATTTCCGGTCTCAAGACGTCATCCTGATTTCAAAAATAGACATATTGGAGGATATTTAGCTTTATATCCCAGCTTTCCTACAACCGGAAGCCGCCATCTTGGATTTCAAAATGGCGTCAGACTTTGATATCTGGTATATATACGTCATCCTGATTTCAAAAATACCCATAATGAAGGATATTTGGCGTTATATCCCAGTTTTTCTACAACCGGAAGCCACCATCTTGGATTTCAAAATGGCGTCAGACATTAATTTCCGGTCTCAAGACGTCATCCTGATTCCAAAAATAGACATATTGGAGGATATTTGGCTTTATATCCCAGCTTTCCTACAACTGGAATCCGCCATCTTGGATTTCAAAATGGCGTCAGACTTTGATATCCGGTATATATACGTCATCCTGATTCCAAAAATACCCATATTGAATGATATTTGGCATTATTTCCCAGTTTTAATATAACCGGAAGCCGCCATCTTGGATTTCAAAATGGTGGCAGACATTGATTTCCGGTCTCAAGACGTCACCCTGATTCCGGAAATACCCATTTTGAAAGGTATTTGACAGGTGTTTAAAGGTGTTTGAATTTTTTCTATAACCGAAAGCCGCTATCTTGGATTTCAAGGTGGCGTTGGTTGACGATTTCCGATCTCCACGTCACACCGATTCTGGAAATACCCACATTGCGTAATACATCATTTGAATTCACAGTTTTTCTATATTCAAAAACCGCTATTTCGACTTGACACTGCATAATATTATTCATCAAATACAATTTCTGTTTAGTTATCTGCCATCACTGGCAATTCTGAATAATGCGCACCACGCACATAAACACACAACAGTACCGGATCGGTTCTTGAATTCAAAACATCATCCTTGTGAACACAGAACACCGGTACTGGAAAATCAGAACCGCACCGTGTGCAGCGAACTGGTGAACACGGTGCGGTGTTACTTGCAACTACCAAACCGAACCGACAGCAGCACCATACACTCAGTACAACAGATCAGCACATTGGTTATGCTTTAGAAAACCGTACCGGTGCTGTACCGGTGTTTTGCCCATCACTGAACCGTGGGTGGTCAATCATGCTCATGCTCATGCTCAACTTCGTCTTTGTCGACTATACTGGGGTACAAATCAAAATATGGTGGTGAAATGGTGTTAGGTTTTGAACG
Organism: Ochlerotatus camptorhynchus; assembly: GCF_037179485.1. NCBI lineage: Eukaryota > Metazoa > Arthropoda > Insecta > Diptera > Culicidae > Ochlerotatus > Ochlerotatus camptorhynchus. Next base: position 123,194 of record NW_027040843.1, read on the forward strand.
CTTGTAACTTTGTCATTTATAGATGAAATTAAAATCTAAATACTCCAATCAATAGGATATTACATAACAAATCTGCTGAAATAAACACTTTTCTAATTGGGGGCGACCCCGGCGTAGTGGTTAACATCCATACCTATCACGCAAAAGTCACGAGTTCAAATCTCACCCCCGGACAAGTCACAAATGACCCAAGAGTGTTAAAGTGACTATAAGAATAAAAAAAAACTTTTCTAATTTATAATCAAACAACTTTTGAAAAATGCGCTAATGATAATTTTATAACTGTTTTCATGAATAAAACGTTTTCCCATTTTATTTTTAAATTTAATTTATAATTTCGATGGTTATGAACCACCGTGAGTCATTTTTATTACATAGACGTTATTAATATTTATTCTTTTATTAAAAATTATAATCACATGAAACGTTATTTTCAAAATCCGTTCGATTTTGGCATGGTGCTAAAATCGAACCGTGCCAAAATCGAACGGGAACTGAAATTTATTTATTAATATCTCAGTGTGAATTTACCCAAATCTTCATTGAGTTCTTTCATAGTTCAGAAGGAGTTTGTTCAATGCTCAGAATCTTGAAAAATAACTAAAGTTTCCTTTCTAAAGAGTTGCATTTTTGCTTTTTGAGGGGCTGTTAATTTGAGTATCTTCGATTCATCTACCCGAATTGAAAAGGTGTATTTTATATTTTCTGTATTTATGTATTTTTAAGTGTTGTGTATGTTTGTATGAAAGTGAATTAAATTCATTATTTAATTTATTTTTCGTATTCAACGTATTTTCGATGTAATTTTGTGTATTTTATTTATGGTATCTTAGTTATTTTATGGATTTTTTTTTTTTGAGTATTTTTCGAAGTGTGTATTTAGAATTCAGCTGATTTATTAAGTTGAACACCCCTAGTTTTTTTTTTAAATCATGAAATCCTATAATCTGGATTTTTAAGTGATTTGTATCTTTTCTAAAATTCAGAAAATACAAAACATGAAGTTCCAGTAGTAGTGAGAAACAAATTTATTTCCAACGGAAAATTCCCTGATTTACTAAAATGACTTGTTTACCGATTTGACATACACATATAGTTAATTAAATATTGTATCTGTCACCATGTAAATTAAACAAAAAGAAAGGGAAATATCCCTTTCAACGAGAAATCATCCATTCCTCGCCGATAGCTTGAAGTAGCCGGACGTAGTTTGTTCGTGTCTCCGTTGCGGGTATTGGTTTCGTAGCCGGTGGAGTTTTTTTTCCCACCATAGTGGTTTTTTATATCGCGCGTTTTACCTACCGTGGACGAAGTTCAGTGCCCAAGGCAACCGCAGTCAGCAGAGGAAGTAGCCACCTTTAGCGACGCTATAGGTGGACTATCATCTCACCGTCATCATCTCATCACCACTCCAAAGCAGCAAGCAACAACAACAAAGCAGCAAACGGAGTGGCTGCACCAGCTCACACAGCCGGCACCGGCCGGTGTTAAGTATACCTACTATACAATAGTCTTCTCTAGCCCATTGCCGCGCTTTTGTTATTCAATTTTGCGCGTGGCTTTGCTCTCTCCCCTGATAGGGTTGTGAGGGCTATAGTGGTGCAACTTCTTGCAACTAGTGAAAAGTTTTTCTTTTTTCTTTTTTTTTTTTTTTTTTTTTGATAATTTTGTTTTTGTTTTGCTTGGTTGTTTATACACTGGGCAACAAAATATTAACATCTAGTAGTTAAGTAGTTTAATTGGTGAAGGTTTTTTTTTTTTTTTAGTTTTTTTTTCTCTTTCCTTTTTAAGCGGTTGTGCACCGCTTTTGCGCAACACTCATGGCGTCTTCGGATACCTACGTTGCGCGAACTAGATACTACCAACCGTCTTCGAAAGAACCATGGGTTGTCTTTTTTCGGCCTAAAAATAAACCTTTGAAAACTCTCGACATTTCGAGAGACTTGCTGCGGAAGTATCCGGGAATCTTGGTACATAAGGAGAGATTCAATAAACTGCGTGTAGAAGCACCGACTTATGATGTGGCAAATAAAATTGCTGAACATGAGCTGTTTAGTGTTGAGTACAACATCTACATCCCTTCTCGAGATGTGGAGGTAGAAGGTGTGGTCTCCGACGCGAGTCTGAGTGTCGAGGATTTAAAACGAGCATCGGGTTGCTTCAAAAACTCGAAAATCGGTCAGCAGGTACAGATACTGGATGTTAGGCAACTGCATTCAGTATCTTTGCAAGATGACAAGAAAGTTTATCAGCATTCAGACTCGTTTCGGGTGACTTTCGCTGGTTCAGCTCTCCCAAACTTTGTCAAAGTCGATGGTGCTTTTTTTCCGGTGCGGTTGTTTGTACAGAGGGTATATAATTGTACCAACTGCAAAAGGCTGGGACACTCGGCCAGCCATTGCGGCAACAAAACTCGTTGTGGCAAATGTGGTGAAAACCACAAAGAGGATTCTTGCCACAAAGAATCAGTAAAATGCGCTTATTGTGGCGAGAATCCTCACCCCTTGCAGGAGTGCCCGATGTACAAGCAGCACTCCGATAAAGTGCAGCGTTCAATCTCTGGACGCTCCAAGCAGACATATGCTCAAATGTTGAAGGCTGCATCAGCCGTCCAAGATGCAAACCAATTTTCGGTTTTGTCAGTTGAAGAATCGGACTCTGACTCATCCGATGAGGGTGACTCTACGGTGGTACACGCACCTTTGAAAACGAACGGATCCTCAAAACGAAAATGCTCCTCCCCGAAAGTGCGCCGTAAGAAAACTAAAGTCACTCCCAGAGGATTGCAAAATTCCCAGGGTAATGGGGCTGAAAAAATTAAATCGAAGGCTCCTACTGCTCCACTTCCTGGCTGCAGTAAGGATTTTCCGCCATTACCCAACAAAGAAAAGAAAAACAAAAAAGCTGCTCCTCAAACTTCTCAAAAGAAATCCAAGTCCGAACGCGGTTTGCTAGCTTTTTCGGACATTGTGGAATTCATAATAAATATGTTCAACATACAAGACCCTCTTAGAAGCTTAGTTTCTGCCTTGCTTCCAACACTAGAATCATATCTTAAGCAATTGACTGTTTCATGGCCCCTCCTTGCATCAATCATATCTTTCGATGGATAATTCGTCGAACGAGGTTGAAGATATGATCACTGTGCTACAGTGGAACTGCCGTAGTCTAGTGCCTAAACTAGACTCGTTCAAATTTTTACTTCACAATTCTGATTGTGATATATTTGCTCTCTGTGAAACATGGCTTTCTTCCGATAAAGAACTCAACTTCCACGATTTTAACATTATTCGCTTGGATAGAGACGATTCTTATGGAGGAGTACTTTTAGGGATCAAAAAGTGCTACCCTTTCTACAAAATTTCCCTTCCTGCTCTATTAGGCGTCGAAATCGTCGCTTGCCAAATAAATGTGAAGAACAAAGATCTTTGCATAGCTTCAGTATACGTTCCACCAAGAACCTCCATTAGCCGTAGTCAACTCTGGAATCTAGTTTCGATTCTTCCATCCCCAGTATTAATTCTGGGTGATATGAACTCCCATGGTACTGGGTGGGGCGATCTATATGACGACAATAGAGCGGCTATTTTTTACGATTTATGTGACGATTTCAATTTGACTATTTTGAACACTGGTGAAGCGACACGTATAGCAAAACCTCCGGCTCGAGAAAGCCGACTCGACCTATCTTTGTGTTCAAGATCGCTATCATTGGACTGTCAGTGGAAGGTTATCAATGATCCCCATGGTAGCGATCATTTGCCAATCATCATTTCAATAAAGTGTGGCCCTCACTCTGCAGAACCATCTCGGGTTCCATTTGATCTTACAAGGAACATCGACTGGCAGAAATATGCAACGGCGGTGACAATCGGTGTCGAATCAATAGATGCGCTTCCACCATTGGAAGAATATCGATTCCTAGCCGATTTGATTTACAAAAGCTCACTGGAAGCACAAAAAAGAAAAGTTCCAAGTGCACCCTTTAAAAGGAGACCAGCCACACCTGGTTGGGACGAAGAATGCACAAAATTGTATGTAGAAAAATCTGATGCTTTCAAAGCTTTTCGTAGACACAAAACCTCCACTTACTTCGAGGAATATTCAAAGCTTGAGACAAAGCTGAAACAATTAATCAAAGCAAAAAAACGCGGTTATTGGCGCAATTTCGTCGAGGGACTCTCACGAGAAACCTCAATGAACACCTTGTGGAGGGTGGCTCGCAACATGCGTAACCGCTCATCTTTCAATGAGAGTGAAGAATACTCCAACCGATGGATATTCGATTTCGCTAAAAAGGTCTGTCCGGACTCAGTTCCAGCACAAAATATTCTTCGAGAAGCGTCTCCTAGCGGCGGCTCTCTGGATAGACCATTCTCAATGCTGGATTTCTCTATGGCTCTTCTTTCATCGAACAACTCCTCACCGGGAAGCGATATGATTAAATTCAATCTTCTGAAAAATCTCCCAGATATCGCTAAAAAACGCTTGCTAGATTTATTCAATTCCTTGCTAGAAAACAACATTGTACCGCCTGAATGGAGACAGGTCAAAGTAATAGCCATTAAAAAACCTGGCAAATCAGCGTCTGACCATAACTCATACCGTCCGATTGCTATGCTTTCGTGCATTAGGAAATTGTTGGAGAAAATGATCCTTCGGAGACTCGATCAGTGGGTCGAAACAAATAATTTGCTATCAAATACACAGTTTGGGTTCCGCAAGAGCAAAGGAACAAACGATTGTCTAGCGCTGCTTTCCACAGATATTCAACTGGCCTTTGCGCACAAGGAGCAATTGGCTTCAGTATTCTTGGACATTAAGGGGGCTTTTGATTCAGTTTCCATTGAAATTCTGTCAGACAATCTGCACAGATGTGGACTTTCTGGAATTTTAAATAATTTCTTGTACAATTTGTTGTCAGAAAAGCAAATGAACTTTTCCCTTGGACAACTGACAGCTTCCAGAATTAGCTACATGGGCCTGCCCCAAGGCTCATGTCTCAGCCCTCTTCTTTATAACTTTTACGTCAAAGATATCGACAACTGTTTGGCAGAACAATGCACGCTAAGACAACTTGCAGATGACGGTGTGGTTTCCGTAAGAGGTCCACATGCCGTGGACTTGCAAGGACCATTGCAAAATTCCTTAGATAACTTGTCTTCTTGGGCTATGAATCTAGGGATCGAATTCTCACCGCAGAAAACTGAACTGGTAGTGTTTACTCGAAAGCGGTACCCAGCCCAAATGCAGCTTAATCTTTTGGGCAGAAACATTACCCAATCATTGTCTTTCAAGTACCTTGGGGTCTGGTTTGATTCAAAGTGCACTTGGAATGCCCATATTACGTATTTGAAGCAAAAATGTCAGCAGAGGATCAACTTTCTCCGTTCAATTTGCGGCACATGGTGGGGTGCTCATCCGGGAGACCTCATAACGCTTTATAAAACAACTATTCTCTCTGTTCTAGAGTACGGCTCTTTCTGCTTTCTCTCGGCAAGAAAAAGTCACCTAATAAAATTGGAACGAATTCAATATCGTTGTCTGCGTATTGCTCTAGGCTGTATGCACTCAACGCATAACATGAGTCTCGAGGTTCTGGCAGGAGTAACACCCCTCCAGAACCGTTTCTGGAAGCTCTCTCTCAGAATACTAATCAAATGCGGAGTGACGAACACACTTATAATTGCTAATTTTGAAGAAATTCTTGGGCTGAACACACAATCTCGATTTATGAGAATCTACCACCACTACATATCATCAGATATGTGTCTTCCTTGTTATACTCCAGACCGTGTTCACTTCACCAATCGCAGTTCCTCAATTGAATATGATCTGACCATGAAACAAGCAACTCATGGGATTCCCGATCAACTTCGACCTATTATTATTCCGCGTATTTTTACTGAAAAGTACCAACAAGTCAATTGCATGAAAAGATATTTTACAGACGGGTCCCGTCTCAATGGATCCACTGGCTTCGGTGTCTTCAATGAAAACTCTAGCGCCTTCCGCAAACTCCAGGAACCTTGTTCCGTTTTTGTTGCTGAGCTGGCAGCAATCAACTTCGCATTGGGGATGATTTCCAACATGCCCGCAGACCATTACTTCATCTTCACGGATAGTCTCAGTTCGATTGAGGCTATTCGGTCGATGAAACAAGGTAGGCACTCATCTTATTTCCTTTCAAAGGTAAGGGAGCAGATGTGTGTGCTGGTCGAAAGATCATATATGATTACCTTTGTATGGGTCCCCTCACATTGCTCAATCTCAGGCAATGAGAAGGCGGACTCTCTCGCAAAGGTGGGCGCACAGGAAGGCGAATTGTATGACAGGCAAATTTCACACGATGAATTTTACCATTTAGTGCGTCAGAGTACCTTTTCGAGTTGGCAAACCGATTGGGACACTGGAAATCTTGGACGGTGGTTACATTCAATTATTCGTAATGTTTCTTCGAGAGCGTGGTTTAAAGGCTTGGGCTTAAGTCGTGACTTCATTCGCGTGATGAGTAGACTTATGTCCAACCACTACTCGCTAGATGCTCATCTCAATAGAATAAACCTCGTGGACAGCAACATCTGTCGGTGTGGAAACGGTTACGATGACATCGAACACGCAGTTTGGCAATGTACGGATAATGACGCCGCCAGAGAGCGACTTTTGAATACCCTCGAGGCCCAAGGAAGACAACCCTATGTTCCTATCAGAGACGTGTTGGCAACCCGTGATCTCTGCTATATGCAGTCCGTTTATGTTTTTCTTCAAATGTCTAGTATAAGAATTTAATTCCTTTTGTCTTTTGTCTCTCTTTATTAGTTTTTGTTTGTCTTGTCCCCCCGTCTCGATGAGTCTCATCGTCGCCCACTGGTCACCCACCATAGCCGGTCGAACTCCGGACGAAGCTAGAACAGCACTACCGTTCATACTGGCGACAACGCTCTGATGAGACAACGAAACCCTACCCAAGCTCCTCCCCTGATCCTATCCTTCGAAAATGTACCCTTCTAACCTCGAGTAAGCCGCGAGTAATCGGCCCAACTCCTACTAGACATAGAATTAAGTGAATTTTGTTACACACAGTGAACAATGAATTATCGGCTCCGTAAAGCTAACGCGATTGAGCCTTCCAAATAAACGAACTAGATAAAAAAAAAACGAGAAATCAGAACATCTGAACATCAGAAGTCCATTCAAAAGATTCCAAGCCCATTCGAAGATAATCCCATCATATTTTATTTAGTGTAAAATACGTTTTGGGTTTGATGCTCTCACATTGAATTCAAGCTGCTCAAAAGTAAGAAACGATTATATATCAGAATTTATAAATATAAAAAATAATATAAAATATAGTCTCCTAATTTAAAAAATCTGTGTATTTTTCAAAAATCTATAATCTGTTTATACAGATATCTGTATCAAAATATTGAAAAAAATCTGTATGGTTACAGATAAATCTGTATATGTGGCATCACTGCTCACAACTCATTCTTTGCTCGACTGTCGAGCTGTTCAGTCCGTATTTTCGCTCGAATTCTCGATTCGATTTTGTTTCGTTTTGTGCTGTCGTGTTACACCGTGGAAGTGTCGCCACCTTCTCGCGTTCTGGCAAGTTTACTTGAACTTGCAAACACGAAACAAATGGTGCGTAAACGTGCCAATGAGTCAGCAGCGGGCCCTTCAAAGAAGGTGTTAATCAAGCCCAGCGCGTCGCATGATGACGCCGGAAAACGGGTACTGCAAGCTAACCAGTATACAGTACTCCCGGAAAAAATGGCGATGTTGACACCGTTTTCATAGCAAGAAAAGAGCGGATTCCCCCATTTTTAACGCCGGTGAAGGATGTTACCAAGCTAGGTGCCGAACTGGCAAAACACAAGCTGCTGCCTCCCTTCAAGCTTTGCAGCATCGGTACCAAAATCATGTGCTCCAGCCTGGAGGAGTACAAACAAATAGGATGTTTTCTAAAGGACAACAACGTGGACTTCTTCACGCATGATCTGCCATCGAGCAAGCCACTGAAGGTGGTTTTGCGTGGATTACCGTCGTTCGAGGTGACTGCGGTGAAATCCGAGCTAAAGCGGTTTGGGCTCAGGCTTGAGGCAGTGTACCCGATGAACCGGCGTCCTAACCACAGCTTCAACTTCCGTGATCAGTTGTTCCTGGTGCATTTCACGAAGGGATCCTCCAGTTTTGCGGCTCTGAGATCCAAAATCCGGGACCTTTTTCAGGTCATCATCAGTTGGGAGCATTACAAACCCCAACATCGTGATGTAACGCATTGTATGAACTGCCTCTCATATGGCCATGGCACCAAAAGCTGCCACATTAAGACAAACTGCGGCAAGTGTGCTGGAACTCACTCAACTGCGTCCTGTGAGCAAGTCGATGACATCGAGTCAACGTGTGTCAACTGCGGTGGAAACCACCAAGCCTCCAATCGCGGATGTCCCGAGCGAGTGGAGTTCATTAATATCCGTCGGAAGGCCACAATCAACAACCAGCTCGGTCGCCTCTGTAATCTTAGTTTGCCTCCTGTACTCATGGAAGTCCAGTACCCAGCTCTTCACCCCCGTCGATATGTTTCGAACCTAGCCCCGCTTCCGCTCAAAAACCAACAAGCCAATTCTGCGAGTATCCAAATGGTTCCCAACAGTCGGACAGTTCAGCATCATCTCACTGCTGCTGCGGCCCAGCCAATTCCAGGTTCATCCACCGTCCCTGGTTTATCATACGCTGGTGCTGTCTCAGGCGAACCTATCGACGATCGAACTTGTGACGCTCGTGGCCGAGGTCATCATCATCATGCGCACACTCGATCGGAACAGCTACACGCTGCCCTGTCCCTTGTCACTAAGTATGGACCTTGAAGCCATCAAGATCGTAAATTGGAATGATTGCTCCTTGAAGAGCAAAAACATCGAGTTTGTTGACTTGCTCAACGAACGGCACATCGACATAGCCCGAGCTAAACGTCTTCCTTCCCGACTTTCGGCTCGTAAGGCTTGACCGCACCAGAGGGAGTGGCCATCGCTGCGAGGCGGAACATCAGCTGCCGGCTACTACCAAGCTTCCAGCTGAAAATTATCGAAGCCATCGGAGTTGAGGTGAGCACATCACTTGGTCCAATCACCATCATCGTGGTCTACTGCCCCAAGCAAACCAACATTAGGGACGGCTTGGCCGCAGACCTCCGAAGAGACATCATCAAGCTAACACGACGGCAGCAAAATTTCGTCATCACTGGCATCCTGAACGCCAAGCATCAAGCCTAGGGCAATAGTTGGAGAAACCAGAACGGCACAATATTAACGATCTGCAGGAAGCCCACTACAATATATTGTGTCCGGACACTTCCACCCGGTTGAGTCGATCCGCAGCTCATGCCGCCATCGACATCTTCATCAGCAACATTGGCGATAACATCTCTCAACCTATCGCCTATCAGGAACTGAGCTCGGACCACTATCCGGTGGTGGTTGAAGTACGTTCCTCGCCCAATAGGTTTAAAGTTTCCCGGCGAAATTACCATCGTCTCAACTGGCAGCAGTATCAGCGCTGTGTGGACACAGCAATTGACTACAACATCCTACCGGAGTCGTTCGAAGACGTCGATCAGTGTCTGCAAACCATCAAAGAGGCGATATCCCGTGCCAGGGAGCAACACGTACCAGCATCCAGACAGGTGAGTCGTACTCTGAACCTTGACAGCCCAACCAAAGATCTTATCATGCTCCGTACCACCATTCGTAGGTACTTCCAGTGTTCGGGGCTGCCCCACTTGCAGATCAATGTCAATAGGCTAACCAAAATTATCCAGGCCAGGATGGTGGAACTCAGAAATAACGATTTTGCCAACAAGGTTCGTTCTCTCCCAGATGTACAAAACCATTTTGGAAGATGACCAAAATTTTGAAAAATAAGTCGAGACCGATCCCTCGCTTTCCTCTGTTGACCAGAACTTGGACCCATCCCTACTCATAACAAGTGTAACATCTTGATCAGGTCGCTCTACCCTCTGATAAACAGGAAGTCCACCCTGTCCCTCAAAAACAAGCTTGCTGTCCACAAGCAGATTATTCTGCCGGCTATTGAGTATGGTATGCCAATCTGGGAGAGTTGTGTTAAGTGCCACCACCTAAAGCTTCAGAGGATCCAAAACAAGATCCTCAGAATGATCCTTAACAGTCCACCGCGAACTCGTAATTCTGAGAGTGGTGAACCTGGCCGGTCTTCAAACACTCGAGGAGCGAAAGACATCCACGCTGGAAAGGTTCAGAGTCGCCTGTCAAAAAGCAAGAGAGAAGAAATAGACGAAGAGTTGCAGCAATCAGGAGTGGATGTTGCGGTACTGCAAGAAGTAAACGTAATGGGAGTTAAAATCGAGACTCAAAACTATGAATGGTGGCTGTCGGAGCGGAAAAATTCTAACAGTATGAGAGGATTAGCTATACTTACGAAGAAGACTAATAGGATTACTATAAGAGACATTAGAGATGTAAACAAAAATATAATGTCAGGGATTATGGAAAGTGAGGGAGGAAAAGAAAGCTGGATAATTGTAAATGTACATGCACCAAACGCAAATGCCAATTCGTTCTTCGCTGATTTAGGATCATACGTGAATAGTCACCCAAGAAAGGATAGAATGGTAGTTATGGGAGATTTTAATTCTCAGACAGGTAAAGAAGATTCAGATGAAGATGACATGAAAAGGCTAGGGAGGAATATAGGACATACAACAACAAATGAAAACGGAGTAAGTAACAAAAAGTGCTAGGAAAGCTCTGGAGCAGGTTAAAACCCCAGTAAGACCGAAAAGAAAAAGAGCAATAGAATCATTATTAAAAGCTAGAAAACGAATGAAAATGGCAAAAAATAGAGGAATAGATACAGTAATGTTTAGAGAAAATATCAACATACGTAGACATGATTATAATGTAGCAGTAAGAGAGCATAACGAAAAGGAAGTATTTAAATTTTACAACGAGTTACAAGACTACGAGGTAGGAGAAAGAATTAAGAGATCATACAAATATCTAAGGCAGTTTATTCGGAGAAAAGCTACAAAAAAAAACCCTTGATTCCAATGAAGAAATGGGTAGAGGAACTAAAGGTATCGGAAGGTGGATCAATTACAATCAAACCTGATAATGAAAAATTGACAGAAGAGCCTACAAGAGAAGAAATCAAGGAGATTATAAGTGGATTAGGAAACGGAAAAGCAGCAGGATTAGATAGATTGAAAAACGAATACGTCAAATACTGTGATGAAGATAGCATAGAGGAGCTGTACCAAATGATAAAAAAAAGTGTGGATCACCAACAACATGCCAGCGCAATGGAAGGAAGCAGAGCAAATACCGATACCGAAGAAGAAAGGAGCAAAAGAGACAGCAGATTTCAGGCGAATAACATTAAATAGCTTGGGATACAAAATATATGCAAGATGGTTAGTGACGAGATTGAGAAAATATGCAGGAGAACCAGGATTTCACCAGACAGCCTTTACACAAGATAGATCAACGGATGACCAAATGTTTTTCGCGAGAAGGTGCATGGAAGAAAACTGGAATAGCGGTAACAAAATAATTCTTATGTCAGTAGATATTAAGAAAGCATTTGATTTTGTGGATATATCATCGGTAAGTATAAAAAGTAAATTTAGAAAAAAGGATAACATTAACAAAAATATAAACATTTAGGTGGAACACATCTTAAACGAACTAAACGTTCCTGGACATATAACAAATAGAGTCCTACAAGCGATGTCAGCAGAAAATACAAGTATACATTGGGAAGGAGTAAGGACCGAGGAACGAATTAAAGCCAAGGAAATTAAGCAAGGATGTCCCTTATCCCCGTATATTTTCACGTTAATCATGCAGAAGGTGTTGCTGGAAGTTAAAAAACAGTATTCAAGTATTAACTTATTAGAACTCAATAACGGAAAATTACCGGTCATACTAGCTTTTGCTGATGATACATTAATTATAGCTGAGACAGTAGAAGAAGTTGAAATTATAATTAAATTACTAAAGGATGAGTTAAAAAAGGTAGGATTGGAAATCAATACTAACAAAAGTCAGATTTTAGTAAGAGAACCACACAATGATAGAAGTATTCCGGAGAGAATCAAAATAGATAGAGAATATTACAATGTTGTGAAAAATATGAAATATTTGGGAACATATTTAACAGAGACGTTGGATAGACCACAATCGACTAGAAAAAGATGTGCACAGGCAATAGCTAGTAGTAAAGTAATTATAGAGTTCTTGAGACGATATAAACCAACATGGAGTTTAGCGAAATTAATATATAAAACAGTCATATCGCCAGCAATAACTTACGGGCTAAAGGCAGCAGAACTTGTGAAAAGGAATAGGAGATCGATTAGCAAATACGAAATGCAAATATTAAAAGAAATGCTAAGGTATTGCAGGGATCGACCCAAAAGTAGGATTAAATTATCACAGTTATTAGGTGGGAAAACTGCAGTTAAAAAGATCAGAGTCATGAGGATAAACTACTGGGGACATATTCAGAGAAGGCAAGCAGGGCATCCGTTAAGAGTTGCACAGAAAATTAAATATGGAAAAAAGAAGATAGGAAGACCAGCCAAGACGTGGAATGACTCACTTAAAGAAGATAAAAGGAAAATAACAGACATGATAGAAGAAGAGTGGATAGAACTAGCAAAAGACAAGGGAAAACTAAAAATAAAAGCGGAGGAGATTTATGAACATGAGGGAAGCGAATAAGGATAAGTACACTTGCTTTTTATTTTATTCTACACATATATCCCAATCATTTTATAACTAAATACGTGCCAGAATAAAAAGTTTTTTTTTTCTGGAAGTGAGAATACACTTGTGTATTTTTGCGGGGCTTATTGTATCAGAAAATGACCTCAGAATGTACGTGCAGAAACAGGCATTCTTGAAATGGGTCGTTTGATGTACGATAGAGCTGTCACCTTCCATCTCCAGGGCTAAAAATATTTGCACATTCGACATACAGAAAATGCAGATAAGTTTCTTCCATAAAAACTCTGCCGGTACAGAGGCGATGGGCGATGGATTGTACTCACACACACACACAACATTGAATTTGTGATGGCTGTATCGGAAATACAATTCATAAGTGATGGTTTGAGTGCTTTTTCAAAAACGCGAAAAACAGGTAAATGGTTTTCTTTTAATATTTTTGTAAAATATGCAACACATAATATATCAAAACTACAAACGATATCAACGGAAAAACCCTAAGCTACAATATGGAACCAATGTTTCTTATTTGGAAAAAAGCACAGTGAGTATATTTATTCTTAATATTATAATATCAAAGTTACCCGCATTATCAAAGATACCCCGTTTTACGGTACCAACAACTGCGGTCGTGTCTAGGACACAAACCTTTAATTTTTTATTATCTGTTGAATAAACCAAGAACTCCGTGCGTTTTGTCCACGTAAATGCGTAATTTTGTATTCAGAAAACGGGGCGTTTCCGTGTTGGGAAAAGTGGTTTCCCTAACACAGTCGCCGAATATTGATACCAAGCACTGAGCATGCCAGACGCTACCGATTTGTATACCTTTGAGTGCAAATTTTTAACCCCTCCTATCAAGAGCATCATTAAAAAAAAACTGCCGTCTCCAAGCGTAATTTAATGTTTTTCCAGTTGATCTTAACATCCAGAGCTTCAGCGACTGGATCTATGGTAAGCTTTATCCCTTCCCATTCGAAGCATGTGAGGGGAAGGTGATGGAGTGTAACCAGCTTGATGCAGCCTTCCACAAAAGTTGGTTTGTTGATTCCCGCAGGTATTTTGGGAATAGTTTTTTTTTTTTTTTTTCGGAGGAGTGTCGATTTTATTCAAATTCTTCCGAATGCTGGGTTCGAAAGTGTCGAGCAAAAGTCCCGAAATCAAATCTTGCTGGCGATTATTGGCAATTACTGTTGATTTCGATTGCGCAATATGTCACGTTACACTGCCATCGAACTAGTCCTTTAATCACGTCTACGGTGATGACGCGTTATTTTTCAATTTTTTCTCCATATTAATTTCACTTTTTTTTCAAATTAAATAGGGTTACGGTATGTAATGTGGGTCTAGTCCTTTCATTCGGCCTATCACGCAAATAAATAATTAATTAAGGAATATTACACAAAAAATAAGGAAAATATTGATCACTGATGGTTGATAAATGTGTACCACACACAAATCAATTTATATCACAACATTTCAATACATTTTCAGCTCTCGTAAGTAATAAAACTGGTTGAGAATATCACAATGTTCGGAGTTTTTAGCCGCCATGACTTATAAGGTTAAGATGGGAAGGTTGACTGACGATCATCAAATGGCCTGATTATGGCATTTATTGATTGGAATTACCTGATAATACACACTAGACGTAAAACTTACAGTTGCTGTTTGAATATTTTATGTTTATTTTAATTGTTTAACAACGTTTTCACAAGTAAAACATGGACCCAACTTTAGGGACACATTTCTTTTCTATGTTCCTAACTATGGCCCATGAAATTCATTTGACAGCATATAGCAATAAGAGTAACGTCAACAATGTTGTTTTGCATTTGGATGATAAGGAACGAACAGGAAGGGAGATTTTTTCTGCCAAACCTGTATAATGAACATCACAATGTTCTGATTTAGATATTCTGCGGTCAAAAGACGATAAGCGAAATTTTTAATTTTTAATTTTTAAATTGAGTGATTTAATGTAGTTTTCGTAAAATTTTCTCTAAGAAATGTTTTGAGGAATGAAGAGCATTAAGTTAACAGTGATAGTGATAAAAAAAAATACATCAGAAAACGTTACCAAGAGCGTTTTTTTGAGGATCAAACAAGATAGGACGAAGTTGCATCCATAAATAGACCCAATTTGGGGACAATAGACCCATATTACATACATTTCCCTCGTGAGTTATTGTCTTAAAAAAAGTAAGTTTTTCAACTTTTCGTGGTTTCTGATAGCAAACGACATGATAAGCATATCTAAGCATACCATTTAGCAGTAGAATATCGTTTGCAGGTAAATTCATTGATGAGTTATGATTAAAAACGTAATCGATGGCTGCATATTAGACCGAGGTTAGGGACGTATACCCTACAACTTTCAATCCGACTCGAAAACGCGAACTACACTAGTGTAGTTTATGTCGTTTTCGTGTTTTCGGTGTAGCTACACCATAGTTCTAGACTGCCGTACACCGAAATAATTTGAAAATCTGGCATCTGTATAAGAATGTACGGAGTACGCATCCGTGCCATGATACCTACTTCTTTTGAATGAAATTTAAAAATTTATTTCGTTCACGGTAGAGAAGAGAGAAAAGAGACCTACACATTCGAACATGAACAAAGAGGTTTGCTTAGGGGTATTAAGTTTTTTGAGCTCAGTCCCGAGAGTGTGAGTTGCCGTACTTGTCGACCAGAGCTCTGTTTCCCTAGCAGCACACTTGTCACTGAACAATTAATTATATGATTTGAGTAGTAGCTATACTGAAGATCCGAGAGATGTCGCCCCTTCAGTGGTGGGAAAATCATAGCAACTCTTGGTTGATACCAGAACAATCGGGATATCGGGAAGGTCATTCTTGTGAAACTGCGTTGAATTTGGTGTTAGCAAAGTGGAAAGACAACTTGGAGCGTAAAGATACGATTGTTGCTGTTTTTTGGATCTGAAACGCGCTTTTGAAACAATTTCTAGGCCCTTACTGTTAAGTACAATCAAGCGCTTTGGAATTACGAGTACTGCATATAAATGGTTTGAAAGCTATTTGTCTGACAGAACTCAACAGACTGTTTTTAATGATTATGTTTCCAGTCTCGTGGGGAATAACCTTAGAGTGCCCCAGGAAAGTGTATTAGGGCCCCTTTTATTTATTATGTATATTAATGACTTGCGACGTGTTTTACGGTTTTGCAACATTAATCTTTTTGCAGATGATACTGTGTTATTCATTGCAGCTAAGGATTTAGAAGTTGCCGTCTCACACTTGAATGAAGATTTGCTGTATCTAAGTAGATGGTTGAAGTGTAAGCAGTTAAAATTGAATACAAGTAAAACTAAATTTATGGTAACTTCGCGGAATCGATTAAATAAGAACGTCTCTGTTGTAATTGATGATGAGACTATTGATCGCGTTCAGTAGATTAAATATCTTGGCGAGATTATTGATGACAAACTTAAGTTCAACTCTCACATTGACAATGTCATCAAGAAAATTGCCAAGAAGTATGGAATTCTATGTCGATTGGGAAAACGATTTAACTATTGCCAGTAAAATACAGCTATTCAAATCAATCATCTCTCCTCATCTAGACTTTTGCCAATCCACTGTATTTCTGTCCAATGCAACACAAATATCGAGATTACAGCGCTTGCAGAATAAAATAATGCGTTTGATTTTGAGATGTAATAGATTCACTTCCTTAACTTTGATGCTAGACGTCTTACAATGGTTGTCGGTGAAGCAAAGAATTGTATATTTGACTATGGTGTTCATTTTTAAAGTAGTTAACGGTTTGTTGCCAGGATATTTGTGTGATCGAATTGAAAGATGAAGTGACTTTCATAGATATAATTCTAGAAACGCGGATGAAATAAGAATACCGCATTTCTTGACTTGTGCTTCATAGAATTCATTATTTTTTAACGGAATAAATGTTTTCAATTCGATGCCAAGACACATCAAACGTACAGCAACACTTACAGAATTTAAAAGACACTGCATTTCACACGTTAAAACTGTCTTTTTAACAGTTATCCACTGGTTTTTTTTTATGAATTGACAAATTATGTATCTTGACGAAGTTATCTCTAACGGATTATTTTATATGGATAGCTGTCATAACGACTTTTTAATAATTATTGTAGCACTGCAAAAATTATTTCTGTTCGCCACGAGGGTGATGATGGATTTTTAATATTTGATTTAATAGTAGTAGTAAAAAAAAGTAGTCTACAAAGGTTTGAGCCTCGCGCGCGTATTACGGATATTGAGGACTGAATTTAACATTTGAAAAAAAAAATGCAATTTTGAAGCTTATTTGGAAGATACCTTGAGATAATAGTAAGTTTTCTGGCAATGTTGGGGGTTCGTGAGCATTCCTGACATTGCTGAAAATTATGATAGCATCAGATTGCGGGGTTGCTATAGTATTAGAATGCTTTGTTGATTGTTCATTAACTCTTGATCGCTTGTAATACTTATGAATGTGTAACGTGCCAGTGCGGTGTTACTCCCAGCACTGATGAGACCCCCGTCTCCAAGCCTCAGGGTCGGCACACGCTCGTGATTATTCCGCGAACCAAGAAAATACTCAAAGTTCACTTAAGACAAACTCCCACTTTATTCGTTTTGACGACACTTACTTCACGGACGTCTACTTCTACCTTGTGCTAGCACTACTCTTCTTTGTCTTCGGGGCCCCTTCACCTGCCACTGCCGTCGTCGTTCCTCTCCTTCCTCTGGTACCGCATCACCTTCTTGGGCCAGGGGTGGACGCCTCTACCTGTCCCGTGCGCCCCTCGAGTATGGTGACGGATTCGAGGTTTCAACGAACCACAAGGGTAAGTTGACTTGCCTGGATTGGTGGCGCACACTGTAGCTGAGGGATCAGATTCTCGAACTGCGATTCGGACACACTATCGGCGATTGGCGTGGTCGACTCCGGAAAAATACGTTGAGTTCACTGGCGTTACGGTAAAACCGCGAGGTCCTGTGGGTGCGAAGGAGAATTCGAAATGGCGGTTATCGACCTGACAACGGTTGGATCTGGTTCGGGATTTTCTTGGCGATGGTAATTACCTGGCTGTCCAATGGTATGTGGTAACTTCCTCTACAACTTCTTCAAACTTCCAACTTAGCTCACTTTAACACTTTAGCTTTAGTTTTCACCTTCAAACTATTATTTTTTTTAGCTTTGACTTTCGCTATGTGACCGTAGTCTATAATGATCACCAGGCCTATGACTGTGCCTCTTGGTGGACGATGACCCCGAACCGTGACCGTTGAACCGTCGTACGTGCCACGAATTCTCCACGCAATGGCCCGATTACGCCACCCCTATGGACGTCCATTCATGACTGCACACAGCGTGCTCTGGTGGTGGCTAGTGGCATTTTTCTACAGTTTATAGGGAAGTGTCTCCTACTGGCTGCGTTCGTGAGGATTCTGGGATGTTTTACCTTTTACGAACATTTAAACTTTTTCTTGGAATTTAATAACTAAATATACGAAAACTACACGCGATTAATCTCACCAATCTTGGACGCAACGCTTACACTTGTTACAAATGTTTTAGGTGGACAAAACGGCGAACTAAGACGTGGACGCCTAAGCTTTTTCATTTTTATATAGCTGTGAAGCAACTGTAAACTCAAGAGGGAATTTATATCTGTAAATGTAACCAGCTCGTTTTTTTGCTAACTTGGTTAAAATGTTTACATTTAATTATCTTAAAGATAAATCGTCCAGCTCAAACCTTTGTAGGGGTAAGAGGTGGGACTATCATCATCATCATCATCATCAGAGATGTAATGCCTTAGAACATCCAGGCGGAGCCGACTTGGATTGTAGCCAGGCTTACTGAGGTGAGAGATAATCATGCTTACCACTACACCACCGACGCCGCTGACACTGGTATCTTGTCGTGCGTCAATGACAAACACGACAATTTCTATGTCTGCATTCAGCGTATCGCCTACCATGCGAGAACTAATTTTTGTCACAAAATTTCCAGACCCATCCAGAATGATTCTACTGTAGTAAGGCGCTACAACTTGTGTAAATACATCAAAACCTTTTTTTTTATATTTAACCTTACTTAGAATAGCCGTAAAAATGAACAAGCTCTATCTGTTACATGTTTTAGATTTTGAAATAATTTTTCCGATGACTCTTTGTCCTTGGATTATAGTAAGGATCGGAATCTACGAACGTTTAGCCTCTCGTTATTAGGATCTTAATTCATGAGCGCGATACAAGTCTGAACCTCAGATAAACAGACGTAGCTCTTTTGATAAATTGTTCTTAAATATATCGTCACGAAACTCACTAACGACATCTCGCGAGCTATTTGCGCAAAAAAGCTTGCTTGCCAAGTTTCAAACAATGTTGCATGCAAGTTCGCTAGAATATATAAAACAGTCAAATCGAGAGATTCGCGCAACTAATAGAGGGAATGGATGTAATTTCGGCCTAAATGCCTCTAATTTGGGCCCATACATAAATTCAGCACTCGACTAAATGTTCAATAGCGACCAAAAATATCCTTTAGAGTACCGTCTCAATGACGCGTTCATCTATACAAAATTCATAAATAGCAGATTTTTAGCGATGGACCCAATCTTAGATTCATAGGCCATCATTAGAGCCATTTCCCCTACTATTTAAATTGAACGTTAAATGCGTGTATGGCAATCGAGGCGAAAGTATAACGTCTGTTAATCTGTGCCTGAATGGAAAGTAGGGAAACAACTTCACGGTGCCTGAGAGACATTAACCCTATTTTAATTGAACAGCCTGCTAAGCGGATTGCTTCCACCGAGCAGTTTTTCTCATTTTTCTCTCTTGCCGTACCTTTGCTACCGCTATTGGTAGAACCTGAATGAATATTTGATACATCAAATAACACAGCAAATCTGCTATGACGTATGCATATTTAGGTGCGACGGAGGAGACAGCGGGGTGCGCGAGCGAGCGATTCCTCACTCCTGTTTGTTTTAAATTTAAACCATCGCCATCGTAAGTAGAGCGGTACTAACCAACTTGCTGATGAGTTAAGCACGATTGTACGGACGGGATGTGCGCGAGTATATTTGCCTAGGATCGAGAAGAAGAGAAGCAGACTGCTCTGCGGTTGATTGATCGGTGTGAATCATGGACGTGTGCCACTTTTTTTCGAAGATGACTTATAACGCTGTAATCATAGTTCGGGAGATGGTATTTACATGTAGGACAAGCTAATGAGTAGCGAATAAGGTGCTAACAAGTTATTGTTTTTCCAAGGTTGCTTTAGTTTACTGTTCTGCCTTTCTTGTACAGCTAGGTGAATCGAAAGGCTATGATATCACTAGAAAACACATTTTTGATCACATGTTTGGCGGGATCAAATATCCCAAGCAACATTGCAAGTTTTATCAAGGTTGTATAGCATTCTACAAATCTAAATCATGGTCTACAGAACCTTCATAAAACCAGAAATGTTACTTGGGATGTATGTGTGAATATTCCTCTTTCACTTTTCCGAGATTACTGGGCTATTTTGAGTGAAACCCTAGGGCCACGCAATAACCTATAACTCCGACGCAGGCAACGGCTGTAATTAAATTAAGTCCATTAACTACTGCTTTAATTACATAAATGCACATTGTAAAACATTAACTACTTTTAAAGTCCATTAGTTACAGTCGATTTTTCGTATTTAAAGTAAATTAATTACATTTTCAAAATTTTTGATAACAGTAAGGAGGGATAGTTAATTTTAATTTCCGTCAGTACTACTTCAAAACGCATTAATTACGTTGAGTACTTTTGACTTTACATTTTAACTTCAACGCACCGGTTCTTTGTATTGCGTGCCCCCCCCGGTGAAACCATTTCTATTTTGTTAGTATCTCACTTTCAAAGAATCTTATTACATGCAGTGATGGGCAAAACACCGGTACAGCACCGGTACGGTTTTCTAAAGCATAACCAATGTGCTGATCTGTTGTACCGAGTGTATGGTGCTGCTGTCGGTTCGGTTTGGTAGTTGCAAGTAACACCGCACCGTGTTCACCAGTTCGCTGCACACGGTGCGGTTCTGATTTTCCAGTACCGGTGTTCTGTGTTCACAAGGATGATGTTTTGAATTCAAGAACCGATCCGGTACTGTTGTGTGTTTATGTGCATGGTGAGCATTATTCAGAATTGCCAGTGATGGCAGATAACTAAACAGAAATTGTATTTGATGAATAATATTATGCAGTGTCAAGTCGAAATAGCGGTTTTTGAATACAGAAAAACTGTGAATTCAAATGATGTATTACGCAATGTGAGTATTTCCAGAATCGGTGTGACGTGGAGATCGGAAATCGTCAACCAACGCCACCTTGAAATCCAAGAAAGCGGCTTTCGGTTATATAAAAAAATTTAAACACCTTTAAACACCTGTCAAATACCTTTCAAAATGGGTATTTCCGGAATCAGGGTGACGTCTTGAGACCGGAAATCAATGTCTGCCGCCATTTTGAAATCCAAGATGGTGGCTTCCGGTTATATTAAAACTGGGAAATAATGCCAAATATCATTAAATATGGGTATTTTTGGAATCAGAATGACTTATATATACCAGAAATCAATGTCTGACGCCATTTTGAAATCCAAGATGGCGGCTTCCGGTTGTAGGAAAGCTGGGATATAAAGCCAAATATCCTCCAATATGTCTATTTTTGGAATCAGGATGACGTCTTGAGACCGGAAATCAATGTCTGACGCCATTTTGAAATCCAATATGGCGGCTTCTGGTTAGATTAAAACTGGGAAATAATGCCAAATATCCTCCAATATGGGTATTTTTGGAATCAGGATAACGTATATATGAAATCAATGTCTGACGCCATTTTGAAATCCAATATGGCGGCTTCCGGTTTTAGAAAAACTGGGAAATAATGCCAAATATCCTTCACTATGGGTATTTTTGGAATCAGGATGACGTCTTGAGACCGGAAATCAATGTCTGACGCCATTTTGAAATCTAAGATGGCGGCTTCTGGTTCGATTAAAACTGGGAAATAATGCCAAATATCCTTCACTATGCGTATTTTTGAAATCAGGATAACGTATATATACCGGAAATCAATGTCTGACGCCATTTTGAAATCCAATATGGCGGTTTCCGGTTTTAGAAAAACTGGGAAATAATGCCAAATATCCTTCACTATGGGTATTTTTGGACTCAGGATGACGTATGCAAACCCGAATTCAATGTCTGACGCCATTTTGAAATCCAAGATGGCGGCTTCCAGTTATATAAAAACATTAAAAGCTGGGAACTAATGCCAGATATAATTCAAGTGGGTATTTTTGGAATCAGGATGACGCATATATACCGGAAATCAATGTCTGACGCCATTTTTAAATCCAAGATGGTGGCTTCTGGTTAGATAAAAACTGGGAAATAATGCCAAATATCCTCCAATATGGGTATTTTTGGAATCAGGATAACGTATATATACCGGAAATCAATGTCTGTTTGATAGCAAATATGTAATCATCAAAATGGGTATTTAGTAATCAGGATGCTGTCTAGAGGCTGGGAGTTTATATCGGACACCATTTTGAAATCCTAGATGGCAGCTTGCAATTTACTAAAAATTGGGAAATATTGTTAAATACCCATCATTTTTGGTATTTTTTGAATCGGGATGATATTCAGAAGCCTAAAATTGATGGTGGCTTCCGTATTCATAAAAAGTGGGAAATATTCTACAATATGGGTATTTTCGGGGGTGACCGGTAGATGCCGAAAATCGATGTCCGACGCAATTTTGGAACCCAAGTTGGAAGCCATTGGTTTCAAAATGTGTCAAATACCCTACAATATAGGTATTTTCGGATAAGCGTTTAGATTTTTTACCGAGCAATTTCTGTTTGTTAGCGAGAACCTCAGCAAAATTCCCGTTTTTTAGCTCAATCTCGGCAAGTTTTCACTGAGATCTAGCAAAATAAAATGCTGAACTACTCGATGGTGCTAATATCGTCAAAAAAATCTAAGCCTGTAGGAGACGACGTATAGAGGCTGAAAATCGATGTCCAACATCTTATTGGATTCCAAGATGGCAGGCATTGGCTTTTAAAAACTTGTGAAATACCTTACAATATGGGTATTATCACCTCGGAAATGACGCGTGTAGGCCGAACAACGCCATTTTTGAATGCAAGATGGTGACCACCTGTTTTAGAAAAAGTGTAAAATATTATACGATATGGTCGGCATCGGGGATTCCATAATGGCTTCGGACATCAATTTTCGGCATCTACACGTCGTCCCTATTTCAAAAATACCCATATTGTAGGGTTTTTGCCACTTTTTTTTAACCCAATGGCCACCATATTAGATTCCAAAACGGCAACGGACATTCATTTTCGGCATCTACACGTCTTCTTGGTTCCGAAAATACCTAAATTGTAGGGTATTTGACCCATATTGAAGGGAATTTGCTAGTATTTCCCAGTTTTACTACAACCGGAAGCCGCCATCTTGAATTTCAAGATGGTGTCAGACATTGATTGCCGGTCTTTATACGTCATCACGATTCCAAAAATACCCATATTGAAGGGTATTTGCTAGTATTTCCCAGTTTTTCTACAACCAGAAGCCACCATCTTGGATTGCAAGATAGCGTCAGACATTGATTTCTGGTCTTTATATGTCATCCCGATTCCGAAAATACCCATATTGAAGGATATTTGACATTATTTTCCAGTTTTTCTATAACCGGAAGCCACCATCTTGGATTTCAAGATGCCGTCAGACATTGATTTTCGGTCTTTATATGTCATTCAGATTCCAAAAACACCCATATTGAAGGGTATTTGCTAGTATTTCCCAGTTTTTCTACAACCAGAAGCCACCATCTTGGATTTCAAGACGGCATCAGACATTGATTTCCAGTCTCTATACGTCATCCCGATTCCAAAAATACCCATATTGAAGGATATTTGACATTATTTCCCAGTTTTTAATGTGTTTATATGACCGGAAGCCGCCATCTTGGATTTCAAAATGTCGTCAGACATTGATTTCCGGTCTTTATACGTCATCCTGATTCCAAAAATACCCATATTGAAGGATACTTGACATTATTTTCCAGTTTTTCTATAACCGGAAGCCGCCATCTTGGATTTCAAGATGCCGTCAGACACTGATTCGGGTTTGTATACGTCATCCTGATTCCAAAAATACCCATAGTGAAGGATATTTGGCATCATATCCCAGTTTTTCTAAAACCAGAAGCCGCCATATTGGATTTCAAAATGGCGTCTGACATTGATTTCCACTCTCTAGACATCACCTCGATTCCAAAAATACCCATATTGAAAGATATTTGACATTATTTCCCAGTTTTTCTATAACCGGAAGCCGCCATCTTGGATTTCAAGATGGTGTCTGACATTGATATCCGGTCTATAAACCTCATCCTGATTCCAAAAATACCCATATTGAAGGGTATTTGCTAGTATTTCCCAGTTTTCCTATAACCGGAAGTTGCCATATTGGATTTCAAGATGCCGTCAGACATTGATATCCGGTCTAAATTGGTCATCCCCATTCCGAAAATACCCATATTGAAGCGTATTTGCTAGCATTTTCCTGTTTTCCTACAACCGGAAGCCGCCATCTTGGATTTCAAGATGGTGTCTGGCAATGATTTCCGGTCTTTATACGTCATCCCGATACCAAAAATACCCATATTGAAGGGTATTTGACAGTATTTCCCAGTTTTTCTAAAACCAGAAGCCGCCATATTGGATTTCAAAATGGCGTCTGACATTGATTTCCACTCTCTAGACATCACCTCGATTCCAAAAATACCCATATTGAAAGATATTTGACATTATTTCCCAGTTTTCCTACAACCGTAAGCCGCCATCTTGGATTTCAAAATGGCGTCAGACATTGATTTCCGGTATTTATACGTCACCCCGATTCCAGAAATACCCATATCGAAGGGTATTTGACAGGATTTCTCAGTTTATCTGCAACAGGATGCCGCCTTCTGGATTTCAAGAAGGTATCGGTTATCGATTTCCAGACTATAGGCGTCACGCGGACTCCAAAAATACTCATATCGAAGGGTATTTGTCAGACTTCAAAATGATTTTTAGTTCCTTCGCTACCAATATTGTCTATCAAAATATTTGGCAATTGAATTAATAACTGTCGCTTGGTACAAATATTTTACTCACCTTTTTGGGAGCACTGCTATTTAATTCTTGCCAATGTTCCGAACCAAGAACGGTATACCCGGTTTTGGTAACATATAATTGAACCCTGCACACGGTTTATATCTCGTGTACCAAAACCAAAATTCTAGCACACCGGTTTTCGGTTTTCAAGCTGCGGTTCTGAACATCAACTCGAAAACCGGCACACGGTTTTGATTTAGAACACACTGGTACACTAAAACTCAACCAAACCAGGGTACACGCTTACATAAACACAGGAGTATTTTTTGAACACGAACCAGCACACGGTGCGCACCGGTTGGTTCAGTTGCCCATCACTGATTACATGTTATTCCTTTCCTGTTGTTGACCATGAATAGTGGACAGTAAAAGAGACCAAGAGCAGAGAGAAAATTACTTCTGGTGGCGTGGCATGGAACACAAGTTGTATCAAATAACGGAATGAATTTTGTGAGGCTCATTAAACACGACAGGCAACGGTGGGCTGAGCATGCACCATGGATACCGTAAGAGTGATAAGCGCAAATGATATCCAACACCAGTGTCTGTTTTTATCATTTACCATCACATGCAAGGAGTAGCGCTTCAACCCAGTGTAGTGAAATGAACAAATGAGTTCATTATACATACGCGTTTGATATTCAGCAGTGCTTGATTATCCAATCCATAATTTTCAAAATCAGAAGCGATCATTAAAAGTCAAATAATCAAATTCATTTGAGGCAATCATTTCCATCGATCTGTGTGCAAAAACAACACGACACGTTCTTCAGTGCTATATTTGTGTAAAATGAAAACAATCATTCTGCATTTGATCCTCATAATCATCCCCACCAACATGAAGACGAATATTAATATTGACAACAACACAGACGATAATGAACATCCAGCCACGAATGAAAAAAAACAAATGTTGACTTCGATATTCAGAGGTTGGCTTGATCAAGTAAATGTTGTTATGTCAAAATTCAAATCATGCAGGTAGTTGGTCAATCTGTTAGGGTTGTCTTCATTTTCAGCTATGTTGAGTGTAGAAGAAATGATTTGTATCAGCACTGTTCAGTAGAACATGACGTCATCTACTCCGTAAAAGATTTCAAACACGTTGGATTTTTGCAGTTGCAGAGGACTAGAAGCGATTGCCTCAAGACCGAGTCCTGTGAAGAATTTAGATTTTACTAGAAATTATACAACGGCTTTTAAGTTCACTCTTTCACTTTCTCATATTCGAAATAAATATGTATTGAAATGTCAATCAACTCAAAAATGTGAAAACCAAGTTGTAAGTCACTCGACACACTTGACACAGTTGGCATTTTTTCTCTGTGTGCCCCAAGTGTGTCGCAGCTGTGCCAGCTGTGCCGGTCATTATTCCTACTGTATTTCTTAGTGTATTGTGAACATTTGGGTATGCTTGGCAACCCGGTATTTCTGACAGTTCGAATGTTTTGAAACGGATTCGACGCAGCACGAGACTGGAATTGCTACTAAATAAACTTTGCTGCAATTTCAACTGGTTGCTAGTGGAATTGATAAGGACTGGGGAGGACATTGGTAGCATGAAGAATAACACCGTAAACAACTCGGCAAGA
Organism: Ochlerotatus camptorhynchus; assembly: GCF_037179485.1. NCBI lineage: Eukaryota > Metazoa > Arthropoda > Insecta > Diptera > Culicidae > Ochlerotatus > Ochlerotatus camptorhynchus. Next base: position 149,777 of record NW_027040843.1, read on the forward strand.
AAGACCGCTGCCAGGGCCAAGTAGGTTGCGAGATCGTGAAATGATTGGACACTACCACATTGTTGCTTCGAGTTCGAGGAAATTCGTAGAGAACGATGAAAACCAATTGTATGGTAAGTTTGAACGGCTCCCATCATCATGAATTTTGTTTGTGATAAAAAGAATAGTCGAAGATGCCCCCGGGAAAAGTAATCGATTGATCGGATTGTACTCCTACCAAATCAAATTAAACGTTTTCTACGGAAGTATCTTTGCGGAACACCTTGCTCCAGCATTGTGATCTGCGATCGACAAACGCGCTGACCAACACCAATTGATATCAGCCACAACCAGAGTAATCCCTTTATATCCAGGACATTATGCTTCACGACTCAGGTTTTGACTAACCTCTCCCATACCGCCTTTCCCAACCCCACTCAGATTTTCCAGCTCAGTTTAGTTTTATTTTCCAGTAAAATGTAGTCATGTTCTTTTTTACGATTGAAAATCGAAGAATTCTGTTTCCATGTTGGCCTTGAACTTGGCTTTAATGTGAAAATGTTTCTAAACGAATCAAAATTCAGTTGATTGAGGCACCTTTTTTTCATTCTTCGAGTCAACCGGAATGTAAACAATGATAGTAATATAGCAGTGTTGCTAGTTTTGTTCAAATGTTATGTAAATTTAGGACCATGGGTGCCAATTAGTGAGCCCAGGTGTGCCCATATAGTTCTGAATCTGTTTTTGGCACACTGTGCCGAGTGACCAACCTTTTGGTGAAAACGGCTCACGTACCAAATGTAAACAAAGGTTTAAAACGTCGCTTTCTCGCGGATTAAGACTTCTCTAGGAAAACCAACAGCAGCATCTGCTGGTCTAAGGTTTCTTGATAAGAGGTTTTAGTTAGTTTGCGTGGGTATGTAGTGATTAAAGATAAATCAACACACTTAAATTTTATTCCTGAGGTTCCAACAGCCGAGTAGTTCTGTAATTTATATTGCTATGATTCAGTAAAAAAATATTGCCGACACTCATCTAACAAATTTTGTTTTTATTGAGATCTCACTTACAAAAAAATATATTGCAGTGATATCAGCAAAAGTAAAGGTCGAGGTGATCAGCAGTTGGAGATTTTATCGAGCTAAATTGAGTGTGTATGTTCAAAGTAATTGTTTACCATAGGCACATAAGCCATGTTAGACTAGAACTGGGCCTCATCCGATTCTACCCCCCTGAAAGAGTGGCCAGTTTCACACAAGAACCAAGACCCATACTGCGGCACATGAAAGAGCATTAGCTCATTGTTGGTTTCATTAAGAACACAGGAGCACATTGGCCATTGACATTGAAGACAAAGTACGAGCTGGAGATGGAAGCCAGACGTAAGCGAGAGTTGGAGCTAGTTAACCTATGAAGGCTTTGCAAGCGCAGAACGACGAGGAAACGAAGCGAATGCAGGTATCAAAAGAAGGTCTGCGTACTCAGCTCGAAAGTCGCCAACTGTTGGCGCTTCAGGGCACCATCAAATACCTGGAAAACCAACATGTCGAGGAACTTCAACGGATTCGTCAATCGAAAGCGGATTTGTGGATTCAACTCGAGCATCGAAATCGGGAACAGGCAACGATTCAGAGACAGAATGCAGAGCTAGAGAGTGAAATGCAGCGTCTGCGGGCTACGGAACAACGGTTGCAGTCCCAACTAGTAGCCACTGGGAACAAGAAGCGATTCGTCTGCGAAGTCAAGCGGAGAAGGACTACTGGGCATTACGTGACGAAGTCAGCAGTTGGAAGATGTCGTTTAGTCACGTAACGAAGGTTATTCGTGAGTAAGTGGCTACAATAGTCCACCATTAGCTCCGCCAAACATATGTTCTGGAATGCCTAGAGTAGATAATTCCCCTACGCCCTTTGTTAACAAAAGTTTTCCAAGTAGTCGACATAAGAACTTTGGGGACCCTGGGTTTCCAAAAATTCATCCACAGTGGATTCCGAATCAAATTTTTGTACCGAATCTCGCATTTGGGCCATCGTCTCAACAATTGGCAGATAGGCAAGTGGTCACTAAGGAGTTGCCAATCTTCACTGGTGATCCTGTAGATTGGCCGCTTTTTATAAGCAGTTACCAAGCATTGGACGGATATTTGCGGCTACTCTAACGCAGAAAACCTTCTGCGGTTGCATCGTAGCCTTAGAGGTTCCGCCAAAGATGCAGTCAGCAGCTTTTTGCACAACCCGTCAACGGTGCTTGAAATTGTGTCCACATTACAGCAACTGCATTGTCGTCCGGAACAGATCGTCGACAATACGATCGCTAAGGTGAGGGCAACTCCAGCGCCTCGGGCGGATAGATTGAAGACACTGATGAGTTTTGGACTAGTGGAGCAAAATTCACTTGAAAGCAGTCGAAAGGTATTTGTCAAACCCCATCCTGCTTCAAGAAGTGGTCGAAAAAACTACCAGCAACGATGAAATTCAGTTGGGTGCTCTATCAGGAGCAGGTTCCGGTAGTGGACTTGAATGTGTTCAGCGGTTACATGGCGAAAGCTAACCCAGCTTGTCAGCATTCCGCCGAAAGTTGAAAGGGAAGATCGAATCAAACCCAAAGAGAAGTCGTTTGTAAACGCGCACATGGCGGAGCCGGACCAATAGAAGCATCGCAAAGAGCCAACCAGAACGAGAAAACGGGAAAAATCAGCAATCGAAATATACCAGTACGAGCAACACATTCTGTACAATGTGCAAGGTTGACGGCCATCAGATTGGAAATTGTGCAGCTTTCAAAAGACTCGATTTGGACGGTCGTTGGAAGTCGGTAAAGTTAAACAAGGTTTGCGCACGATCGCTATGTAAGGGTGAACTTTACGGGATCAACGAATGTCCGAAGCGGCACCACCATTTACTGCACATCGAGCCACGGGCCGAAACGAAATTGGATGAAGGATCTACGAGTGCGGTAGTTACAGTGTATCGTCAGCTTACGTCATCGACGCTTTTTCGTATCCTCCAGTTACCTTGTTTGGTCGAAAAGGTCAGGTTAACACGTATGCTTTCCTCGATGACGGATTCTGGTGAAGCTCGTCTGAAGTTGTGAGCATCGAGATATCAGAAGCAGACGGAAACAAACGGTTCAAGGTATCAAAGGTGTACACGGTGGACAACGTAGGACTGCCTCAACAAACGTTGGCCTTCGAGGAGCGCTCGTCAAGGTTTCCTCACCTAAACAAACTCCCGGTGAAGAACTTCGAATCATCTGTACCAGGAATACTGATAGGACTCAGTAATTCCCATCTGTTAGCTACACTGAAATTCCGAGAAGGAAAGTCGAATAAATCGATCGCGACCAAAACTAGGATTGGTTGGGCCGTATGTGGAAGCTTACGCTTGCGAAAAACAGGTATACCCTAGAACAATTACATATGTGCGCAGGATCATCGGATGTAGATCTCCACGATTACGTCCGACACTTTTTTTGATTTTGAGAGCCTGGGCGTTGCAGTGGTCCCGACCGTGAAAAGGGTAGAAGAGCAAGGGCGTACAAGATCCTGGATAAAACTACGTGCCGTACCAGTAGTGGGAAGTACGAAACGGGATTGCTTTGGAAGTAAGACTAGATTAAGTTTCCGACCATCAGCAGACCAATGGCGGAGCGTCGTTTTAAGTGCTTGAAGTGCAAATCTGCTTAGCTCGGAATCCGGATCTGTACGACAGTGTCCGTCGTCAAAAAGCAGACTTCAAGTGCAAGGGCTAGATACATGAAGCGATCGTGCAGGAACTGGAAAGGTTTGATCTTCGGCGTACCTGGTTCGTTCCCTTGGGTGTAGTAGTCAATGAGAAGAAGCCAGGGAAAGTCAGTTTCCATACCGAGAGCGAGAAGTCGCAGTATAAGCAGAAGTCAAAGAGATGTTTTTACAGATGTTGGTTCGCGAACAGGAGCGCAGCGCTTTGCTGTTTCCGTACCGAGATTCGCCAGAGCTACCGATGAGCATCATGGTTTCAGAAGTGGCAATATTAGAAGCGGCCTACTCCCAATACACGAAGAACCTGAACGCTTCGGAACAAGAGTTGGATCTACCGAAAGGAGCTATGTGGATGACTACGTGTGTAGTTTCGATACAGCGAAATAAGCGTTCGAGGTGGCGACGGAGGTGATGTAATTGGATGTCGAGTGACAAAGGCGTGCTAGAGAAGTTAGGAGAGACTAACTGGAAACCATTGAAAGCCTTGTTGCCTGATAAGGAGGTTGGGTTCGAGCGCGTTCTAGGAATGGCGTGCTTGCAAGAAGAAGATGTCTTCGCATTCTCACTGCAGTTTTACGAAAGAATTCGGAGCCTGGTGGAAGCTACCAAAATTCTCCCAAAAGTGAAATGCTACGAGTTGTCATGAGCATTTATGATCTACTAGGACTAGAGGCTTCGTTCGTAGTCCACGGGAAGATCCTTATCCAGGATGTTTGGCGAACAGAAACTGACTGGGACGGCAATAAGATTCCGGAAGCGATCGCAAAGCGTTGGCTGGAATGGCTGGTAGTACTGAAGGTGATGAATGGATTACGCATACCGCGTTGCTATTTACCGGGATACGATGCTGATAGCTACAAATGCTTGGAGCTGCACGTATTCGTAGATGCCAGCGCTCTAGCTTTCGCGGCTGTAGGATACTTCCGCATCGTTGACAAACAACGGATCCGGGTCGCACTAGTTTTATCGAAAACCAAAGTTGCACCTCTTCGAGGACTTTACATAGATACCGATATTGGAATTGATGGCTGAGTTGCTGGGAGCTCGCTTGCGGAGAACAATAGAACGAAATCGCACGCGGAAGCTCCAAAAAACTTGCTCTTGGACCGATTCATCGACCGTCTTTTGATGGATAAAATCCGATGTGCGAAATATTCAGTTTATCGAGTGTCGACGAGTGGGGATGGATTTCAACCAAGGTCAACGTAGCAGACGAAGCAACCAAGTGGGGAAAGGCTCTTCTTGCAACGTGACAGCCGATGGATTCAGAGACCAGCATTTCTGTACGAACGCGAAGCGAAATGGTTGAAGGATCCCGACGGAGAAGAGAATATTGATGAAAGCGAGTAAGAACTTCGAGCTGCGGTCGTTTGTAGTCATCTGGTAATGCAACCGATGGTGGACGTAGAGAGGTTTTCTAAGTTTGAAGGGCTACTTCATTGTATGGCACTCGTTTATCGCTTCATTGACAATCTGCACGGAACGACCTGACACGGTGGGAATGACCAGCAAGGAACTGCAGATGACGAAACGAATATTGTTGCAGGTGGCACAACAATTTTAAAACAGAAGTGGGATGACCAAATTGCGTTGGGAAAGGAACTGGATACATCAAGCGGGATTGTGAAACTGACACCCTTTGCCGACGAATACGAAGTGCTGCGGGAGGGAATTCGCGCTGCAACGGCGCAAATATTGTCCAAGGATAAAAAGTTTCCTATTTTTCTAAACAGGAACCATCGCATTACGGATTTGCTGTTGAACTATTACCATCGGAAATACGGACACGCAAATGACGAAACAGTAGTCGTAATTGAGGGTGCAGCTGAGACAAATCAGGAAACGCTGCATGTGGTGGTGTCACGTTTACAATGCGACGCCCGTCAACCCGAAAATGGGACTGCTACCGGCGGTACGATTAGAACCATTTATACGCCCCTTCACCTACGTGAGTGTGGACATATTCGGCCCATATTTGATCAGGATTGGACGGAGAGCAGTGAAGCCATGGGTTTGCCTGTTTACATGTCCCACCGTTCGGGCTATTCATCTAGAGGTTGTCGTCAGTCTATCCATGGATTCCTGTAATAAGGCGATAAGACGATTCATTGCGTGGCGTGGCTCCCCCCGTGAAATCTACTCCGACATCGGAAGTAGCTTCATTGCAGTGAGTCGGGAACTGGTGGACGAAGTCAAGAAGATCAACATCGAGCTGAGCAGCAAAGTGCTGGTTTAAATCTCCACTGAGTGCCGCATTGGTGAAAGTCACCAATGCGGCACTCAGTGGAGATTTAATCCAGCTTCCGCTCCACACATGGGGGTCTGCTGGGAAAGGATGGTTCGGGTAGTAAAATCTCCTCTAGGATCAAACTTAAATGTGACTTAAATGTGACAGCATTAAATGGCTGCAACGAAACCACTTGCAAGTATCAATTTTGGTTTTATGCGGGTTCTGTACACCATGATTTAGACTTGTAGAATGCTATAAAACCTCTATAAAGCTTACAATATTACTTGGGCAGGAGTGATGATTTCTACCTCTTAGAATAAAAGTTGAACTAGAGTCGGTGTATAATGAGTCACGCCAAGAGTGAAGCCAAGTCTACCTATCGAACTGTCAAACCAGTTGCCTATCGTGCAAAGTAAACAAACATTACGATGCTATGAAAGGTCCACGAAAGGTATTGCAATAAAACAGAAAATATAATCGAAGAAATGATAATAAACACGCAGTGAGCATTCAATTTTCCTGGGATACGTTTGGTAATGATCAGTAATGAGAATTTCAACTATTTTTTGTTAAGATATTTGACAAAATCACTGATATAATGATTTACTACAGCCGCTATTATTTTTTCTCGCTAGAAGTCATTTGAAGTTGATGTAGAAGTCCTCTGTTGCCAAGTTAAAAGAAAGGGAATCTTTCGAAAACCGTGATGCGAGTTCAACTGTTTTTTTTTTAATTCTTAGCGTGACTCATTATACACCGACTCTAAGTTGAACCACCTATCTCATCTCAATTAAGTTGCCTGGTGACATTTGTCGCCATTTAGATCCACACGCTCACACTTAACACATGACACCGAGAAGACAAGAAAAATTTCATCCGGAATCACCTTGTTTCCCTTTTACTTGACTGGGTTCATCGCACAAACGTAGGGAATCACGTTGAGCACGTCTTATTCGAATTTTGAAACGAGGGCGCAGTTGAGGAGGAGGTGGGGCAACGGAAACAGACATTCCGAGGACGCGCACTCGTACACACCCCACAATCAACTTTTGACTCTGGATTTAATTTCCTTGAGCAGCAAATCTCATTTCCTTTTAAAGTAACCGAAGCGAACCAGTGAGCACATGTGGAAATGAGTTTTCTCTGGCGGTGTGGTATGATGCATGAAAAATCGATCTCATATTTTGCGGTACGGTACGGGCTCTCTGCAATAAAAAGGGTCAACTTTCAGCGGAACTAGCTGCTGTGGTGCGGATTAACCCCTCGTCCATCTAGAAGTTGGGGCCTCAAATGTCACAACGTAATGGAGAGGACGTTATCGGGCCAAGAACTTCTACGAAGGATAGTCTATTAGTATGGTTCGGTCACCTGTTGACCGATCAAATTGAAACAGATTGTTCTTTGAACTTTCAACTTGAAACGGATTAGGATTCGCACCTTGTTGAGCCAACACATTTCGTTCTCACTCTCGGCTGCTGCTAGGAAGTGGAGTGAAAAATCAACTGATAGAAAACATCCCACCCACTTGATTTTCCATTCCATCAAGCGAGAAGAATGTGAATAATTTAAAAATAGATCACGGAAACAGATGTGTTTATTTGATCGAAGTGGTGCAGCGCAGCAGTATAAACATAAACGATTCAATTCGGATGGTTAGGTAATTTGCTGAAACGGCTTATTTACGAAACAAATACGGACAGACACTTCGTAACAAGAAAAAGAAACAATCCAGTTCAACACAAACCAAAACCCATCGGTGGGAATTCAAACCAAAGCCGTTTGCTGCAAACTGCACAACATTCATATTGCATTGCATTCACTGCATACAGCGAATTCCCAATCTCCCAAAAGTAGTTAAAAATGATTGTCGATATGAGTGCAGGCAGTCGAGCAAATCTGCTCAGAAAAGGTTCGAGTTTATTGAGATGCAAACGGATGCACGGAGATCGAGAGGAGCAGCGGAAAGTTCAAGCTGATCAGATGGAACGATTGAATTTTACGAGTGATTCTCATTAAATCAATTTTCAACTGTTTCCCTCGTCATACGATCTGTTTGTTTATTTCCGAAGAGCGTTTATTGATCAGGGGGAGATTAAAGGCGGTAGAATTCATGGTAAGATTTATTGATCTGTTGGTTTAGCTGGATGGGTGGTGGTTATTAACGACTTGTTGCGTTCATCCCTGATTCATCCGGTTGTAATGGGAGATAATTGGTGGGAAATGTATGAATGTTTTAAAGTAGACTTCGTCTTAAGGGAAGTTACATGGGGTAAATCGAAAATCTAAAATTGAGACCGTCGCGAAAAGGCGTTAGGTTTAAAAGACGTATAGCTTTGTAATTAAGAGATAAAATTTAAGTCCAAATATACCAATCGATAGGAAATAACTCTACAAATCTGGTGAAATAAATACTTCTCTAATTTTTCATAAACAAAATTTTTTGAAAAATGTGTAAATACACACCGTTCTGCTTGAACTTGAATAGTTATACGCTGCTGTCGTGCCTCCGCCCATGTCGTGTTAGTCGCATTGGATGCTAGATCATAGCTTCTTTCATCGATATATGTGCTGTATTGTAATATATCAGCACTGGTGGAACGTTGAACTTTGGGAATTCTTCCTGAACTGAAGTTGTTGCATTCACCATAGCAATTTCCCATTTGCCAGACATAACCGTAACTGCCAATAGGCACTCTCAACCCTGTGAAGCATATGCACGCAAGGTCTTAGCTGATGAATAATGCAAATCGAGCAGCTTACTCATACTGGAATTACTTCGGATTATTTTGTCCTATGTTGTCTTTGCAATGGTATTTACTTGAGCCCCAGAATCGATGTTTGTGTACAGTGTAGTACCTGGTCGACGATTTCTTCACCATTTTGTGTAATTACTGCAATTTTAGGCTTTGGTTCTTCCTCTCCTGATTCCTCATGAGGACGCTTTTGGCCAACTCCAAGACGAGACATAACTGTACAGCTGCGAGCTAGATGGCCACGGTGGTTACAGTTTGTGGCACAACTGTAAATTCTAGCGCATGGTGGAACTGGAGCTTCCGAAACTGCAGCTATTGTTAAAGAAGTTTGACGATTCAGCTTCCGTTATTCCTCTTCGTTGAATATCTCCATTTCATGGTCTCGAACCATCACGATCGTTCATGTCACCTTGATTGATTCAGTTTCGATGAGCTAGAACTCACACACGGCTATCGTTGGTCCCTTTAACGATAGTATGGATGACAGCATATTCGTTCTTGTAATCGCACAACTTTACAGCAGCTGCCACTCGCCGTACGAAAGAAATATTGGATTCCCCGTTGATATGAGCTATGTTCATAAGCTTGCCACGCTGCCCAATTATGCACGTTCTTGATCCAAAGTATTGGTTTAGTCGAGCGATGGCATTGGAAAATGGTTTGGTACGCTCATCCGGCATGTCTGTGGTGGTTGACGTTCCTTGCATCACCTCCAATAATTTTCTCCAGCCTTGATCCTAAAGATGTCCATCTTCGCTTGATCATCAGACGCGTGTACCAGGTTAAACGACGCGTTCAGGATTTCCTTCCAATTTTCGTAGGTCGTTTTGTTCACATATGCTTCCCCCTCGGATGGTTTACATTCAAGGATGTTCAGTGAACCGAGGGACATGTTGTTCATTGCGGCTAACAACGAATCGTTTTCTGATGCACGGTGTTCAACATTGGCATCCGTGTTGCTGGATTTCAAAGCAAGGAGCAACTGCTCTTTTTCAGTTCTCATGGTAGCTAATTCGATTCTCATCGTTGAAAGTTCCCCCAACAGCTTCTGCTTTGTGCCCGAACTTTTTGATTTCCTATGGATATAGAAGATGCATATTTTTAGTTACTCTGTCTCGACTATCAGAGATTTTACTTCATAATGATTTTCACAATTTTTCATATACATTATGAAGACTTAGGACACTCTGTCTCGACTATCAGAGCTCATATAACGTTCCTGACAAATGTCTCGACTACATATCCATTAGCTTTTAATTAAAAAGAAATCAATAATACTTACCGCTTGGGAGATGACTTGGTTCTCGTACCAGCTGCGCCATGACACAGATGCGTCTTTTCAACTTTAGTACATATGAAATTTTAATTATTATTAACAATTCCTAGTCCTCAGGCTTGTTTTAGAGTATGACCACCTTGGTGGGATTGTTTTGTTTTGAATTCGAAAAAGGCTTCGTGATTGGGCCAATCAAATGACATGAAACGCTGTTGCGTTATTGTCGTTGCTGGATTGGAATGAAAAGAACATCGTAAGTTCAGAATATCTTTCGATATTTCTTTTAACAACCGCCTCCAAAGACAGCCACCTGGTGGCTAACGGGTGAAGAGCTTTAGCTCCAGAATGCTATGGATCATCTCATAGGGGGAGGTAGCTCATCGATTCTTCCGGTTCGCCTCCTAGCATCGTGCTATAAAGGTACCAGGCGATAACCAGGGTAGTTGATCGATAGCTCGATGACGTCATTTCGTTGGCGTCTGCAATGGGAAATTCTCATAGCAGGCGTTGACGATGGAACGTTGTCGAGTTGTTGAATAGCAACTATCGTGGTAACTCACCGATTACCTGTCGATCTGCCAAATTTGGAAAAACGTCTGCATTGAATTGTCTCATATAATAATATTCCGCCCACTATATCACAAGAAATTGCGAATAGCTGAGTGGAAAGGAGATAAGTTAAGCATTGGGTACAGGACCAAGTCTCCCCTGGGTGGTGCAAGAAGATGAGCGCAATAGAATCATCAAGTTGCCATAAGGCACGGAATGAGACTATTGCATGGCTGGGTAGTCAAAGTCTTCCATACGTTAGTCATTTCAGGTGGATTAGAACCAATGAGGTACAGAGAGAGGTGGCGCAGATCGTGAAATAGGGTTGTATTAGGCTCTGAACCATTTGCCGGATTTTTTTAACTTTTGGTTGAAATTTGACAGATCGATAGTTATTTCCCCTCAAATGGTTAAATTTTTCTTTCAATGCAACCCATTTGGAATTTTGACAGATGGGTAGTTATTTTGATTTGACAGTTGTTGAATTGAGAAAAATCCAGGAAAATAATAAAACATAAGAAAAATCTACGGAAAACTCGAAAACATCATGCCGTCGGAAGAAATATGTATATTTACGTTGATTTTTGTGATATTTTATTATTTCTTCAAGCCAGCTGATAATTCGGTGGAAATGTTTATGCATTGTATGCTGCCCACTCCAAGAATCGTAAGGATAAATATTTCGACTGAAAATTGCATGTTGTTAATGTGTATAAATTTTTAAGGGAATGAGGTACGCTGTGAAATGTCCAGGATCTAGGGTTATGACAGAGATATTGTGTGTGTGTGTGTGTGTGTACAATCTAACCCCCACTGTCCGGCAGTGTTATTATGGAAGAAAACTGCTTTTTATTACCCTTAAATTAAAGCAGGTTTAGTCCGGGAGTTAGAAGGTGTTAGCTCTATTGCAGCTCCAGTGACCCATTTCAGAATGCCTGGTAATTCACGACCACTCCGAGGTCACTTTTACTTACAATAAGCCCCGCATGTTCACTCTACCTTTATCAAATGGATAATGGTATCATAAACACACTTCCAGATTCAAAAAATATTATTTCCAAATCTGGCTCGTATATAGTTTTGAAATTTGTTCAACTGTATTAAATCGATTTGAATTTACATTTTTTACCAATTTTGTTTCGAATACCTCTTGATTCATCTGCTGGCAGCACTTACTGGCCCTTACCGGCGACCAACTCGTCTGCCCGCAAAAGTAACAACGCCTAAATCTCAAAGCTCTCCGGACGTCCCCTCGAAAATGCAATCGAGATATGTATAAGAACAATCTTCAACTGGAACGTACTCACCAAATCAATACATCCGGGAGTACATTCCCGATGCTTATTTTTCTCTCGCATGCCCGTCGTCGTCAAACGGCAAAAAAAAAGGGAACTCGTTGAGCAATTTTGTGATACGGAATTTTCACTGAACATAAACCGCGAATTTACGAATTTCACCACTCCCAACTGCGAAACACGTTCAGAAGCACTTTTGGTACACTTTCGATTAATTTCTTTCGAAAACACAAAAAAAAGTTGCAAGCGAGCCAACATCAACACCCGAGTCAACACCGATTGTGCCGAACTCTTTCACGCACCTTGCAGCGCGTAAATATACTGAAATTAAAAATTATCACTCGCGATGCCACTAATTTCTGGTCCGGGAGAAAATCAAATAACGCAGATTGCGACATCTCTTCTGATGCTCGCAAACATGTTGAATCACGTTTTCTTTCTCTATTCTAAAACTTCCCGGAAAGCGAGAAAACTACCAATCACACACGTATAAACGGGAGGCAGAGCGCCAGCGCTAATCCGGCAAATGCAGCCGAAAACTATGAACGCGAACGCGAACCGCATCCAAAGGCGTTCGAAACTGCACTCTCACTCCTAGGGTTATGACAGAGATATTGAACCTAAATCCGGATATTATAAAGGAGCACCTAAGGGTTTCAGCTGCCGTGTTCCAGAGAATTTGTAGCTTGGTTCCAGAGAAGCGATCTGGATGGGAGATTGAAATAGATGTTGCTATCTTTCTTTTCTGGTTAGCAACAGGAACAAGTCGTCGGGTGGTTGGTGCAGTGTTTAATGTCCCTAGAAACACCACAAAGAGAATTTGTGACAAGTTGTTAAATTTTACACTTAACACTTTAATGAAACAGATCATCAAATATCCTCGTCAAGATGAACTGGCAAACATTGCATACAAATTTTGCAACCGAGCTGGAACACCGATATTTGACAACGCTGTAGGGGCAATTGACGGTTCCCACATTCGCATTAAATGCCCAATTTCTCTTCATGACCAATACATTAACCGTAAACTGAGTTATTCGATCCAATGTCAAGCCGTTTGTGACAGTAATTTTAAATTCATCGACATATGCGTAGGCTATCCCGGTAGTGTCCATGATACACGAGTAATGTATAATAGTTCTCTATACTACAAGAGATTGTATCCTCCTCCGGGCTACTACCTACTGGGTGACAGTGGCTATCCATGTAGCTTGTACCCAATTGCTATAGTAACACCATTTAAAGAAACTGTTGGGCAAAGGCTTGCTGTGAATAAAAAACGGTTAAATAATCTCCACAGTAAAGCTCAATATATATCAGAATCTGACGAACTGGAGTTCTCAAAAGGTACAGAAATATTCTGTGATTGAGCGATCGATTTTAATAGCATAAGGCACTGCTTGCTTTCTTTCCGCTTCCGTTTGGATTCTTTTCGAAAGTACTCAAACATGTCTTGCTGTGAGTACCGCTTCTTCCTCTTTTTCTCCGATTGAATCCTGTTTTCAGGATCTGCCAAGCCAGGGCTTATGCGATGGCGTTCGTAGCCTGAGGGACCAGCAACAGGTGAAACGGATGAATTTCTCGTAGAAGCTCGACGTTGCGCATCACCGGGAGAAGAGAGAAACGATGGGTCCGGATCGTATACGATGTAGTCGCTCATGTTGAACTCATCAGGATCACCACTTTCATCTTGAACCGGATCCGGTATGTGCTGCGCATTTTTAATGACATCGCCGTTGCTGTTGACTACAAGTGGAGGATAACACGTATGCTGCGTTGACATGAATTCATGCATTTTCTCGAAGTGCACCCATTGGTCGGCTCTCTGCTCTCCGTTCTCGGTGGCACCTCCAGTCGGAGGAGCGATAAGTTGCTGGAATAAAAAGGGTTATTACAGGTTAGTTCTACGAATTGAAGCATTTTATTTACCTTGTACTTTTTTGCCAAATTATTCCACTTCGCCTTGATCTGGTCGATGGAAAAGCTTTGAAGTCCCGAAGCTTCTTGGACGGTTCTGAAAATCATTGAATATAGGTTACATATTTTGCCAGAGTACGAATAAAGTAGTTCTTACCGCCAGGCCTCCTTTTTGTCAAAAAAACTTGTTGACAAACAATCCGTTGTGTTGAATCCGGCTGTTGACCAAATCAGAAACTTCGGTCACACTCACTGGAAAAAGAAAAATGTTAGTCGTATTAATATAATAATGTTACGAATCGTATGCATACTTTTTTTCGCCTTTCGCTTGCCCTCCATTTCGAAACCACACGGTAAGAAAAAATACTCAAAATTAAGTTAAAAAAAACTCAACGTTGGGTTCTATCATTTGAGGTCCGCCGTTGAGTAAATCAGAAAAGCGGCGTTGGTTAAAATTTACTCAACTATTGAGTAACAATAAATGAACTCAAATATAAGTTTATTTTCATTGAGGTTGCTTTTATGCGCCTTTAACCATTCCATTTTCACAAGCGTTGATAGACGAGTGGTCAACACACGGGCCCCGTAATCTCAACGTCCATGGTTCGGTTCCAGTCTGCTCCGATTTATTATTTTTTTGTCAACTTGATCAACGCCAGGATTACTCAAAATTGAGTTTTCTTCTTTAACTTAATTTTACCTAGCCCCACGGAAGCCACGTGATGAGTGAAAGGAACTCAATTTTGGGTACTTTTTTCTTACCGTGCAAATTTCACCGACAACAAAAACAAACACTTGATACGGGATGCGCTCTCTCACTCTTACCGTGCCCCAATGTAGCTTGCTGTCAAAACACTCAGATCTGAAAATAACTATCGAACTGTCAAAACTAACCATGCTCCAGAGTAGGGTTATTTTCAACCGGAGGGGAAATAACTATCGATCTGTCAAATTTTAACCAAAAGTTAAAAAAATCCGGCAAATGGTTCAGAGCCTTAGTAAACCAAAAAATCAACGTAAACGCAAGTAGTGACGTCACTACTTGCGTGTACTTGCGTGTATCGTACAGTGGTTGTGTGAGTGATTGCTTCACCTCGGTAATCCAGCTCATTGGATTAGAACAGGTTTAGGTTTAGGGTGGGCGTTGGCCAGATTTGCATTTTTCAGATTTAATCCTAAATAGGACCTAGATTATTTAATACACTAGTAACCTCAACTTCTGTCACAATGTTTCATTGTGACTAATCAACACTCAATGGGTAAAATATCAAATTTGCGGTAAATTTGAAAAAAAGGTAACTTGGTGTGTAGAGCGCACTGCCCACTGGACGATTCTGAAGCCTGACCAATATATATAGATACATTCATACCATTGGCATTTTGTATTTGAGATAAGACAGAGACAGGATGCGGAGGGCCCGCTTAGGGGGAGCGTAACCCATGTTAAGGCTTCCATTTATTAAATAGTTCAGATAGGCTGGAAATGATAGGTTCATGTTGAGAAAATGTACCATATGGTGCCCGTTCACTGATCAAAATTAAATTAGATTCAAATCGTCAGGCCCTGCCCTGTAATAAGGGGATTGACGATGATTTGTCAAGTTTCATTTTGCATTTGCATATAATTGTAAGTTTCGGTTTGCTTTTGTAATTGTAAGATAGATAGTTTGGCTCAATTGAAACATTGAGTTGTATAAACTTGACGAATCATACCTCTAAAATAGTAGTAGTTACAGTGCCGCATTATCTAACAACCACTGCCTGCAACTAATGTTGGAGGGGTCAGCAGGGCTGATTACGGATCAAAACTAACATAACTCTAACACTGAAATGATCCCGAAACTAACGCTCATTCATTGCACTTTGAGTCATAAAGTAGTTTTATTTATTTTCCTACTAATCTATCCACACACTTAGTTTTTTCTACCGAGCTCGGCTGTGTGGGTCTCGGCGGGGAAGGGGTTTCGCTGAGATCTCGGTGGGAGTGACATTTGATTGCCGAGTCTCGGATAATGCCTTTTCTAATAATCTTCCCAAGTTTCTTTTATTTGTTATCTACTTCATCCCTTTTTTATTTGTCTGCTCTTCTTTCCTCTTCTCTTCTTTTGTTTTGTTTGTTTACATATAACTAATACTAATACCTCCTTGTTTTCTCTCTAATTTGTTTACTATGTCCCACCATCACGATGAGAGATGAGCTACCGTACATGGTACACGCTCATATACACTCCCAAAATAGTATGCCGCAAGTAAGTATATCACAGAGGCAACTAAAGATCCAGAAACGAAAACCGATAACGCTGAAGATAATGAGCTGTGGTGATTTATATGACTAAATAGTATTATTTATTTATACTAACCTAAACACAACGTGGGGTGACCCAAATCCAAACGATCACTAACCAAAATAATAGACTTATCTTTTTTCAGCAGCACTACACCAGCCAGCAAAGTTCAACAATCCATCGTTGCTTATGCCTTTGTTGTCGTTTGGAACCAGTTTTGCGAGGTAGGCGACGATTGTGCGTATTTCTCGCGTAACTTTTGAAAAGAGCCTATTTATAGCCTGAACAATACGTAAAGAGCAAATTGAAACATTGAACGTCGTGTGAAAGTGGAACTTAATGAAGGCCTAAGTACTTTTTCGTAGTTTTTAGTTTTCGGATTTGAAAGATCGTCGGTTACAGTGGCCTGCTTACAGAAAAACGCGGTCCCAGGTCCTTACATATCAAAGAGATTTATGGTAAAATCGCTTGTGTATAGTGTATTTTGCGAAACTCGTTGTTGTCGTTGGTTCCGGGTTTGAATGGATACAAAAATTTGAGCAACGGTATTATGTGATATGTGGGGCTTGGTGGCCTTAGAGCAACCGTTTTTGCTTACTGAGCAGAACATCATGAGTCTAATCTCAGGCCCATCCACATTCAAGATTCGTCAATCGTTTTATTTGTTAATACGACTACATGGTAATAACACCAACTCGGTGATTAAAAAGGTGCTCGTCTGCCTAGTGGCAAACGTTTTTGCTTACTGAGCAGAAGACCGTGGGTTTAGTCCCAAGCTCCTTCGCGTTATATGATCGTTAGGACATCAATTCAGCTTATCGTTTACCAAAACGAACCCTGCTGCAAACCCAACCCTCTTATCCAACATCCCAGTGATTCCTCGTGGAAGTGCAGAGGTGTTCTCGGCTTCCATCAAAGCGAGTGTCATGTCAACACAATCCTTCCCATTCCTTTCTTGACCTGTGTTCGGGCGCGGCCGGCGCTGGTATTGCCTAATTTAAGATCACCAGTTTTTACACATTGAGGATGATTGCTAGTCCCAAGCATCGTCTATTGGTTCTCTGTGTAATTACAGCTGATCTGGCAATAACAGAGTAGCAACCGTGGGTGGTCAATCAAGCTCAAGCTCAAGCAAGCTCAAGAATGCTATGGATCATCTCATATTCCTTTGATCGTTTTGGGCTAGATGATAAGTAGCAATAAATGTCTCTCATCAGCTGCTCGAGATAGGAAGGAAGCTTCTCACAGGCGTAGCATGTACATAGAGCGAGAGAATGGCACGTACATTTTATGATTATCAAATTAGGGCAGTCCTTTTTAAACAATCTCATGACTGATTTTTCAGGACCCATCATAACTGATGCTCCATCAGGCGCAAACCCTTTCAGACGGTGCCTATAGTCGATATCATCTTCCTCGAATTGCTTTACGGTTGCTTGATAAATAGTTTTGTGGTCAGCAAAGGTGCAATTCTACTGCCTTGTAGAAGAAATCTCTGACCTGTTTAGGCAAAGAAAATGAACGACTGTTACCATTTTTATTAAATATTGATAAAAAAAAATACGTGTCTTAGTTTGCATCATGCACTTCTAATTCTTACCTCGTAACAACCTGCTCCAAACCCCTATAACGACGGTTTTTAAAATGGTTTCGGTGAGTATTGTCTCGAATGAAACAGACAATGCTCGATTTGCGAATGATCGCAACACCCACTTATTAAAAAAAAAGTTAAACACTTTGGGTCTTCACTTTGTCAGAGATGTGTTGACGTTGATTGAAAGCATGTTTTCACCCATTCTTTTTTGCAGAAGACATTTACTCAAATGGGGAAAAAGTACCCGCTTTTTGTTTTTTTATAATACCCGTTTTTTGACAGATTTGAATGACTTCAAATCTGTCAAAAAAAAGATACTCATTTAATGGGGACTTCCGAGTTAGCGTGAAAACCAAGTCAAGTGCACTGTAGCTGGTGAGTACCCATTAATGGGTGAAAAGGTAACCATTTTGTGGTAGTGTATGGAGCTGTCAAAAAATGTGTAAATGAAAATTTCAAATAGTGGGTACTTTTTCACCCAGTTCCGAAACCTGTTCAGGGATCAAAAATGGGTTCATTTTTACCCATTATTGGGTGAAAAATATCTTTATTGCTCCGTAACCTTTCTGACATACTTGGTGTGCCTTGTCGAGCACCTTTGTTTCATTTTTAAAAGTACAAAAAGTGATAAATATGTGAAAGTTATCCTTCTACAGACATCGAAGCAGAACTAGCGGCTCCGATAATTCGATGTATCACGGTAATATATCCATTACCAGATTTTGCTGTTGTGAAAAAGGCGTTCATTTTTTTTTTGCAGGATGCTGAAACAGCTTTACAAGAACAATATATGAAGTATGTTGCCTGAAATGTCGATGCTAACGTTGATGTGACGCCCCATCTGACTGCAACGGCAACAATTACTTCATTTACGTTGACGCTCAACTCATCCACGGTGGAATTGACTCCATCCGCACGCTGAACACTCTATTTAAAGTCAGGCATAAATTTGATAACGGCACAAAAGCATTTGTAAACAAACTTTCTAAGGCCCTTTACACGCGAACCAAAGTATGCTCACGCAAACCAACAACATCATCGGATAGGGGCAACTATCACCTTTCTGAAAGTGGTATTGGTTTGCGTGGGCGTACTTGGGTTCGCGTGTAAAGGGCCTTAGGAAGTTTGTTTACAAATGCTTTTGTGCCGTTATCAAATGTTATGTGTTCACTGTTTTCAACATTCGTCCGCCAGCAGAAGTGCAGAAAATTATTGATTTCATCGAGATTATAGGTTATGGAATCAAAACGACCAGCACCCGTCAGATGGTCAATCGTTTGGTTTCATCGTTTAAGGAATCCATCCATGCTGACGAATAATGTATTAATTTCATAAATTATTGCAATGATGTTCAATAAAAACCAAGTTCAGCTATCTATAATTTCCATTTTATTGATTGATTTTAAAATTATTGTAAATACTCTAATTTCAGATTAAGTCCCATCAATACATTTAAAAAAGGGGTACTTTTTACCCAGTTACGGAAAACAATGCATTCTGGAAATGGGCAAAAAGTACCCAATGATTTGACGTATAAGCTCTTTACCCATTAGTGGGTAAAGACGTTTTACCTATTTTATGAGTTTACCTACTTTACCGTGAAATGGGCACTTTTTCACCCATTAATGGGTACTTTCCAGTTACAGTGTGGACCCCACGCCACAGCGCTCACAGCCAAAAAAAAAAACGGTAGAAAGAGAAAAAAGATTGATCAAGTGAAATAGTATCCGCCCCGTTTCAATGACGTTTCATTCAAGGGGGGGGAGGTGGCTGTCAAATACGAACAATCGTCGCCTACCTCGCATAACTGGTTTCAAACGTAAACAAGCCATAAGAAACCTACACTAGTAAAAATCCACACATAACTAATAGAAAATTTCTATAAAAGATTAAGCATAATATTCATTTGGCTACACATAATTAGATATCATGAAACAATACACATACAGATTATGTGTCATATAAACAGTATGTGTGATCACATATAGAGATGATATGTGCAAGTGAGATTTATGTGTCTGGCTTATAGAAACTATATCATAAATATAATTGCAAAAATCTATGTGTTTAACACATAGAAACAATCATTGACTTTTTCTCAGTGTACAGCGTTTGTTTACGTTTGGAACCAGTTTCATACAAGATGATCAGTAGGCTGATTTGACAGCACGTCCCCCCTCCCCCCCCCCCCAGGTTTCATTGCCGCTGTGTTCAAATTTATGCAATTTCATCCCACCCATGATTAAATGGATGTTATACATACCACGATCAATAAATGCGATGGAAAAAAAAAACATTTGCGATAAATCTGAAAAATCTGTATTTTTCCTAAAAATCTCGATCTAAATCACATGAATTAAAAATAACAAATCCGTGCAAACGTCGCCATAGAGACATAATGACCCCACAATTCGACAGTGGGCATGCATAAGGGCGTAAACGCGATGATCGATTCTCTTCATTGTTTTTCTATTTGCATTGCTACAGCTAAGCGAAACCATTTTCTAGAATTTGTTCTATGCAGTGTTGTAACAGGTTGTATTTGCTATCAAAAGCACTAGCAAACGCACCGAGAAACGTTAATCCAAGCGTGTTATTAACAAAAGAGAAAATCGACGAAGAGAATCAATCATCGCGTTTACGCCCTTATGCATGCTCACTGACGAATTGGTTGCAGCAATTTACTCTTGTAAAATTTATGACCGCAGTTCGGTACAGATTCTGTATGCTGCAATAGAGTCGCTAGGATATGATCCAAATGATTTCTATGGTGATACTCTAAGGAAACCTTAGCGTAAAACTTCAAAAGCACAAATGTCAGCTTCCACAAAACATGCAATAATGTAATCGCTACTCTCTGTTTGTTGTAACGCTGCAACTAAGGAGTAGCAATTTCATATTTGTACGTTTTGTGGAAGTTGACATTTGTGTTCTTGAAGTTTCACGCTAAGGCTTCTTTGGAGAATCACCTTAAGCCGGTCATCTATACAACAAATCCGGAACAAGACACGAAAGGATATTGCGACGAAACTGAAAGACGATTTTGATAAGAAACAGTTTGCATACTGTACAGTTCATTATGATGGGAAAATATTTAATTATTGGGCCGGAACTACCAATAAAGGTTGCTGTGCTGTACAAAAAATTCCCGTGGGATTCCCATTATTCCTGGCTCAAATCAAACTAATGGAAACACTAAGTTGCTAAATAGAAGACTGGGATCTTATTGAGAAGGTATGCGCCATGTCCTTCGACACTACTTCGTCAAACACGGGAAAATTGGGTGCAAGAGTACTAATAGAGCTGATATAACTGGTAAGGGTGTTCTCATCGACTTAGTAGTAAATGGAACAGGTATTTCAAATTCATTCATTTCGTCCTCGGAATTAGAGTCACGTCTTTCGACCTTGCGCGTGATATAATCTTTATCGCATCTAGAACCATAATGTCAGAGGACTCCTGAAACATAATAGCTTAAGTTTTAAAATATATTGATGTTCTAAAGCTTCAACAGCATATGCGTGTGTGTTCCATGTTTCCATGAACCTTTGTTTCACTAGATGATCGCGCACGGGCAGAACTTCCATACGTTGTGTGAATAGATGGTGAAAATAAAACACGGTCGTTTATCGGGCCATCCTGCCATGGCAGAGGCATGCGAACTATTGAATTTATTTGCAATCTTTACAATAGAACGGTAGGCATGATAACACTACGCTTGCGGCACTTGTGTATTGATATGAGTATTTGGGTAGGGTAGTTGCACACGTTTTGTACAAACACTAGAGTGTTGTGGAATTAGTGCTTACAATTTTTAACTATACCAAAGTCGATCGGCGGTAACTTCGACTGAACTGCCTTGGGGTGTGCTGAATAGCTTTCCACAAACATCAGCACTTTGCGTCCCTAGCTCGCTAACTTTTGGTCCAAGTCCGTTAACCACTTTTGAAACAATATAGACGTCATTCAGGCGTTTGAGATACTTTCATATGTTACAGGGAGACTTCACGTTTTTAAACGTGTTTATTTGCTCTTCTCTTTAACACACCATGGAAGCTTCTTACTGCCGTTCATATTTGTACCGCACATAACGGACAATGATGAGCCGATAGAAATGCTTTCTGCGCTTATTGGTCATCAGATGTCACTTCTGTTTTGTTTTACCTGCCATAAATTACGCATAAACTGTGGAGAGACAAAGTAGGGGAATTTACGTATTCTCGTCAATCTAAGCAGCGTCTGCACTTCTACTAGCATTTTCTCAGCGTCACGCACATATATGATGTGTCTGTTTGTTTACATTCATCTGCTGCTTGCTTCTCTATCCATTCCAATCGACAGAATTTTTCAAAACGTTTTGAAAGCGTTTTTACAACGCTCCAAACTTCTCAGGTGAGTGTGACTATTGTCGGCAGTCTCTTTTTCTTCGGCAACCTTCCCATTAGAACTGCGTGTTAACCAGCTGTTCTATTATCGGCAACTCGAAATCAACCTAATTTTGTAGTGCGTATGCTTTATTTGAAGAAAAATGTAGCATTACTGGATTGCTCGATCGTTCAAATATAATCAGATTGAAGCTGAAAGGCTAAACAATCGTTTGGACACATTCAGGGAAGTGCGTTGATGGGAAAACAAAGTGAAATTAACGTTTA
Source organism: Ochlerotatus camptorhynchus (assembly GCF_037179485.1). Classification (NCBI taxonomy): domain Eukaryota; kingdom Metazoa; phylum Arthropoda; class Insecta; order Diptera; family Culicidae; genus Ochlerotatus; species Ochlerotatus camptorhynchus. The sequence continues at coordinate 172,046 of NW_027040843.1, forward strand.
AATTTTGGTTGCCGAAAACAGTCAATGGGTGCCGAAGCCAACATTTACCCTAGTTAACTCTCTTGGTAGTAAAGTTGAATGTCAAGTATATGGAAATGAACTATAGATAAACTTTTCAAAAGTACAATATGGGATGCAAATTTTGTGAGCCATCCTGACCTTCCTTTTCGCTTGGTGACTCGCTCAAATTATCCTGCAATATTCCTTCAATTTCGGAGACATGTTATCCTGCTTTGTGCTGCTCAATAACCTTGAGACATTGATAAACGGCGTTCCTAAATCTCTACCAAAATTCATAGCCAAGTGGTAGATGTTATGCATTTTTTGACGTTGGATAACGTCTTTCGGCAACATACGGGGGTACAAAATTGAGAACAGTCATTTTGGATGCGTTACGAAAAATTAAAAGATTTTGAACGATAATAACTCAACCGTCTCTCGATTGATTTACGAGATAATGGCATCAATCGATTGGAAATATTTCTAGCAATTTGCTGAATGTTTCAAAACTATTGATTTTATTCTGTAAACTATTGAAAAATGGTTAAAAGTAAACCATTGTCTAAAGATGGTGAAAATCGATTGATTTTTTTTTATATTCTTATACTTTCTCCAACCGAGACATCAGATGCGAGTATCTGACACCTCTGATATTTCCTGTTCTACTATATAAGCGTCCAACAAGGTCGCCCGTTCCATAATTGTCTATCCGATCGTCGACCCAGCAGCAGAGCAGCAGTACCAGAGCAACGGCAGAAGAGCCTGAGGGCGAAGGGCAACTACGCCGAGTGTGTTGGTGCCAGTGCTCCGGTATACTGGGCCGCCGTCATGGAATGCCCAGCTGCTGCAGGAACTACGCCGAGCGCGTTGGAAAAATGGCCACAACATTATCAAGAAAGAGTTTAACGTCAAGCGGTATGAAAAAGGTTCTCATTGAATTATTGCAGCGTTCTTAAGTATGAATAAACATGTCCATGCTGATTTATCCTAATTTGTATCGACCTAATCAAGTTATTTTCCTAAATCTAGTTCAATCTGTCAAAGAAAAGATGGGGAATATGGGAGAAGCCAGGACACTCATATATTAAAATTGATGTCTGTGTTTTATAAACCATCATGCGGCTGTCATACTTCCATAAAACATGGGAACAGTAGTGCACAATAGTCATTTTACAAATTGTTTTTTTTTTTTCATTAGATTTTTTGATCCTGGTTTATTTATGGTCATTCAGCTTCGAAAGGAAACCGTTTTGCGACGAGTAACAGAAAACATTTTTATTTTTATTTATTTTTTTTTTTGATAATCTCACTAAGACTGAATTTATATGGTTAAAAATCGTTTGGCAAAACGGAATTACGTGAAATTTTGTCTACTTGATACTTTTCAAAGCAGAATCTTCCCAGAAATGTTTCAATTGACGCGTTACAGTTATGAACAGGTCTAAAATAATAGACTTTCAAGTTAGAAGCTGTTGAATTAAAAAGTTTCAGATTTCAATTAAAGATAGCGACCAGAAACCGACCAGAAGGAGTTTATTGTTTAATGTACGATCAAAAGTCTCTCAATTGAAATCAGTCAATTCTACCCAACTTATTTAATTATAATCAAATGACTGACAAACCGTGGAACAATGAAATATAAAATGCTAACTTGTATCTGAATTCGAACCTAAATTAATCAGAATCGTACACTCTAGCGCTGAAGTGTCAAAACATTGAAATTCAGGCACAAAATCTACACTTAATGATAATGAGCATGGTTGACCGCCGCGGTTTGCTTAGGTGCTTGGTGTGCTCTCGCTTTCCTTTGTTGCCAGTGTGAGTCGACCGCGCTGATCTATTGTTAGGATTTTGCGATGTGCATTGCTTTGGTGCACATATTGATTTGAAAGAGAAAAGTATTATCTAGTTATTGTGTCGCTGGAGGAGGAATTGTTTAAAAATGTCTGGAGGAAAATATGCGTGGAATCATCGGGAATACGCTCCCGGATATATTGATTTGATGGGCACGTTCCAGTTGAAGATTGTTCTTATACATTTCTCGATTACATTTTCGAGGGGGCGTGTCTGCTTTTGTGGGCACTGCGTTTGATGGTCGGTTTGGTGTGCCTGGTGGCGCCGCTATCAGGTAGTGGAAAATTGATAGCCCAAAACGTGAAAGATTTATGGATTCTGTTCCCGTCATTACGTACCTAATCGAAACAACGAACGTCGCGAAAAATTAGAATTTAATGAAGACATAAGCGCGTTTTCGTAGTTTTTTTGTCTCCATGTTTAAAAGATCATCGGTCATAGAGGCTTATTCTTGTGTATAGGGCACTGCCGTCAAGTTTAAGTTTGAATAAATCCCAGGTCTTATCAAATTCAGGAGTCTTATAGTAACATTATCGTGTGTTGTGAAACTTAACATCGCCATCAACGTCACTGTTGGCGCCGGTTTGGAATGATTGCAATAACAACGCGATCGTAGCTTGTATGATGTGATATGAGAGGCTTGGTGGGTTTAGAGCAACCATTTTTGCTTACTAAGTAGAACATCAAGAGTTTAATCTCAAGTCCCTCCACATTCAAGATTCGTTAATCACATTATTTGTTAATGTTACTACATTGGAATAAAAACAAATCGATCTAGGGTGCATGTTATACAAGGACTCGTTTTCCTAGTGGCAAAAGTTTTTGCTTACTGAGCAGAAGACCAGGGATTCCATCTCTAGCTACTTTGCGTTATAGGATCGTTAGGATATCTTTTTTTTTTTTTTTTTATTATAGTCACTTTAACGCTCTTGGGTCATTCGTGACTTGTCCGGGGGTGAGATTTGAACTCGTGACTTTGGCGTGAGAGGTATGGATGCAAACCACTATGCCGGGGTCGCCCCTCGTTAGGATATCAATTCAGCTTATCGTTTACCGAAACGAATTCTGCAAACCCAACCCTTTTATACAACATCCCAGTGATTTCTCGTGGAAATACAGCATCCGTGGGCGGTCAATCATGCTCATACTCATGCTCACGCTACATCAGCAGTAAATTTAAATACTTGAATGAACGCGGACGCAGCGAAAGCGAACGGCCGAACGACAATGAATGCGTACGTACGAAACAAAAGCTTTTCTTTATTCCTTCACCTCTGTTTATACTCATTCGTATGCAGGAAACGATTTTGTGTGTACACGAATGAATGTGCATTGCCTTCGGCATTCGATTTTGGGTTTCGAATATTTGAGGCACTGCCAGTAATTACACATAGAACAAGTAGACGATGCTGTGTAAAAACTGGTGATTTCCAGCGTCGGCCACGTCTGAATGCAGGTCAAGAAAGGAATGGGAAGGAATTTTTTGACGTGACACTCACTTAGATGGAACCCTACTAAAAAAATAACATACATGAACGATACCCCAAATGGTAGAGCTATTCCACATATGGTTTGAAAGCTACTGACTACCCAATAAACATCAAATACCAAAATTTATCAAACGAACGCGAAGCAACATGAATCCTCAAAAGACAAAACCAAACTATCTCTCATTTGTACACAACGGAAAACATTTTGTTTAGGGTAAACTGATTTATTCTAAGTTGGATCAACATGTTACAGTTCTATTGTAGGGGATGACGGGATAAGACGGCCATTCTAAGCTTGTAGTAAAATTTCACCAACTGTATAAAATTTCCGCGATACATTTTGTGATTATTGATCTTTAGAGTACTTCCCCTTGATTGGTACGGTGGTAAGGTTGGCCACCCCTAGGGGTAAGAAAGCCACATAGAATATATCTTGATCTTGGCCATATAAAAGGTTACTTTCTTTGGGAAAATTGCACAGTAGAGAACAGTAGTACATAATTTTCTCACTATGTGGAGCTAATGTGCAAGTCAATTCTCTTTATAAAATATATCTTGAGATCTTTACTATTTAGAATGTCTCCGTCTTCGGGAAAGTTGTTGAGGTGATCAATGTCTTTAAATGGGTTGGTTAGTTAGTTCAGAATGTTCTCATTACGAGACTAGCCTACGTGTCGCCGGCGCTGGTGGTGTAGTGGTAAGCATGACTGCTTTCTCACCCCAATGGGTCAGGGTTCAATCCCAGCCGAGGTCAGTGGTATTTTTCTGAGGTCACGTCTTCATTCGGAAAGGAACTAAAGCCGATGGTCCCCATGTGTGTTTGAATGGGTGCGATATCCTACGCACGTGTGGAAGCTGCCTTCTTGCATATTCGGTGGCCGTCAATGAATGACAATCGATGTCCGTCGGTTATTGGTACTAGATTGCAGAACAGAGGTCGACATTAAATAAAGGAATGAACTAGCCTACACACTAACTCTAGATCACTGGAGTCAGTAAAATTTTACTGGGTTTTTGAATTGCGGATCGTCCCAGTAATCATCACAACAAAAATTTGCATTACCGAACTGTCCGTAAAGTCAATCTGTCAAAAATAACTGTTCATTCAGTAATTGGTTAGAGAAGCGCCGGTGGTGTAGTGGTAAACGTGATTACCTCTCACCACAGCAGGCCCGGGTTCAATCCCAGTTGGCGCCGCCGGGATGTTCTGAGGCATAACATCTCTGATCACGCCTGCCTTCGAAAGGGAAGTAAAACCGTTTTGGTCCCCGGTTCATGAGTTTGATGGGTCGATAGGTAGGGTCCAGGTGTGGGAGCTGCCTCCCTGGCGTCGGTAGCATTGGTGGTCAGCACGGAAAACAAGATCGACGGAAAACAAATCAAAGAAAAAAAAAAGTAATTGGTTAGAGTTGCGTATACTGGAAAGCCCAGTAATTTTTTGTTTATTTTGCTAGAATTTAACTGACAAGATAGTTATTTTTTTCATTCTTGTACCGTGTTACCCAGCTATATTAAAAGTTTTGTTTGGAGAAAAAAAACTGTATAATTTTATTATTAATTAGATGCCCGGGAAGAAAATCATTTATTTCAATGTTAATTGAATTTAATTTTCTCATATTTCAATGTTAATTGAATTTAATTTTCTCATATTTTCAGTATACTGATAGGAAAGAATACCAATCATAAAATCAATCCAAACTACGGAGAAACTTTTCGCCCGTAGTTGTTATGTTTCCAACCCCCATACAAACTGACTTAAAGAATACAAAGAATTGCTTGTCGCTTGATCGACAATCTACATTGAAGACGAAGAGATGAACCAGCGTCTGGCTGAAAGTCTCGCTAATAAAGATAACCTAACCTAACCTACATTGAATACAGTCAACGACATGCACAAAATATGGAAACATTCCAAGAAATTCCTTTCAAAGGAATAGTGACGTTCTTCCAGGAGATAATTCCATCGGTGTTGTCTTCAGGGAATTTTCCACGGACGTAAAGTGTAGGAGTTTCATGATTTAATGTTGGTGCTGGGTCATCCATCTAATAAAATCGAAAATAATTTGGTCACAAGCCATAGCCAAATCATGCACTACACGTACTTGAATTCATTCAACGATTCCGTCATGATATAATTCATGTGTTCTTATATTTTCTTACAAAACAACCCGATAAAACACTTGCTCCCGGATTTTACTGAAGCTAAATGGCGGCGGGAATAAATTTGACAGGTTAGAGTTTTACAATTCGTGGTCGGTGGGCAGGGCAAATAACATGCTAGGCTTTATCAAGCGCTTTTGCTATAACTTTCAGGACCCATACACAATTAAAACACTAGATATCGCCTATGTGAGGTCAATACTGGAATATTGCAGCATTGTATGGTCTCCTTTTTCAATCACGCACGAAGAAAGATTAGAATCCGTACAAAAACAATTTCTATTAAACGCTCTTCGTAAATTAGGTTGAACATCATTTCCTCTTCCATCATATGAAGCACGCTGCATGCTTATAAACATACAAACATTAAAAGAGCGTCGTGAATATGCAATGGTTTCATTTGTAAACGATATCGTTTCGCAACGCATTGACTCCACAGAACTTTTATCAAAATTAAATTTCCATGCACCTACTCGGCAACTCCGAAATCGAAAATTATTTGCCATAAAACATCATCGTACAAATTATGCAAAATATGGGCCATTAAACCGCATGATGGCCTCTTACAATCAATACTGCGAAACCATTGACTTTACAATGTCTCGGCATAAACTAAAACAATATTTTTACTCCATAAGGCATTATAACTCATAAAAAATAGGAAAGCTGACACTGCTTAATTTTTATTAAAGAAAAAATTATACTTTTAACCTTTTGTCCAAAGTTGACGAAATAAATAAATAAATTTAAGAAAACAAAACTGTATTCTAATATGAACTAGTCTACGTTGGTTGACGAAATAAATAAATAAATAAAAAACAAGGTGGCTATTTTGCTGACCAGTCCGTTAAAAAATAAAGACTACTTTGTGCACAGTAATTATTTTTACTGACTGTTCGTAAATCTCGACAACTTAGAAATTAACTACTTTCTCAGTAAATATATATTCTGTGTACAGTATTTTGCATCAAACAGTACCGAAGTGCAGTTGGTGTGCTACAGAACGTCGGTTATTCACCAGATTTAAACTGAATTTTCAGTAAATCTTTCGTTTTACCGTGCAAGCCCAGTACAAAAAAAAACACCGAACAACTAAATGCTGGATTAGTGTGTACGTGTGGACTTCACGGAAATGTAATTTCGCAGATGGGAAGGATTTCAATATATACCTCATAGCTACAAAAAGTTCACATGTACACTAGCGCCACGTAGTGAGTAAATTCTTAATTTACTTGTGCACCAGCACCATTTGATCATCTTATTTATAATGCCGGTAACAGAAGCTTCTTAGAAATCCTGAACCTAGTTTTATGAACTGACTACCTCTACGGAGGTTCCGGATTTTCTGGTGGATTCCTAAGGGCCTCCATATCACGAATTCATACTGATTACGTATCCAAACATGTTTTCGGAAAAGTCTGTAGCCTTCGTTCCGTGTTTTAAACATTAAATTAGCCATAAATAAAATTAGCACGAAATAAATCTGATCCATACGCCAAAAACTATGCCAGTAGCGAAACGACGCTATAGTCTATAGCCGATTTACTAGAAAAATAGAATGTCTCGCGAGTAACGCCTCTCGACCTTGTGCAATTTCTCCCAAGGCCGAGCCCAGTGAAATCTTCGAGTAAGTTAGGAAAAGAGAGAGCTGTGACAACACCCGACTTTGAACGAAGCGCCAGCGATCAGAATAATCTCTCGCATTACCGATCTCGTTCGAAGAGGTTCGCGGCAAAATCGAACTTCCGTTAAATTCGGCCGAGGTCACCTTCCCTAATCTGAGGGTCGCGGTTTCGCTTCACATTCGTCTGAACCGCAGATCACAGTGGAAGTGTTTCGTTTTGTTCAAGTGCGCACGTGTCGTCATCTATGGACGCTCACCCAACCGATTAATTTTAGGCACCCGGGTGCTAAGCTTTGTCCTTTTCGCTTGCCGCATCGTCGTGGGATACCTATCGTAGACAACGAGTTAAAGCACAAGAGCTCAGCACAATATAGTAGGTAGACAGAAAAACAGTACGCACACAAGTAGGACAAGGTAGAACAATAGAGTAAGAGGAGTAGAATATACACAAATTCGCAAAGGCATGCTTTATTTTGAATACAAACTTACTGTTTTTCCGTTCCTACAATAAATGTTTGACTTGATTTCGTAAAATACTATTAAGCTGAGTTTATTCTTTTTTTTTTTTTTTCTTTGATTTGTTTTCCGTCGATCTTGTTTTCCGTGCTGAGCACCAATGCTACCGACGCCAGGAAGGCAGCTCCCACACCTGGACCCTACCTATCGACCCATCAACTCATGAACCGGGGACCAACGGCTTTACTTCCCTTCCGAAGGAAGGCGTGATCAGAGATGTCGTATGCCTAAATGCATCTATCGTGCATCATAGATAAAGAAGCTCTCTCTACTGTTTCCAATTAGCGCTATATAACTCAGAAGTGCTTGTATTAAAACGAACTCGCGTTCTATTAATACTTCTCAGCGAATATTGAGAAATTTACAGAGGAATTCTTTGCTATGTCGAAACGTATGGCTGCTAAATACATGCGTAATTCCCGGAAGCGTGCAAAGGATCGTCAGGCAGATGGTTCTGCGAAACGATCCAAGACCGCTGCAGATTGAGTTTGGTGTTATCAAGCCAACATGGAACCAGTAATAGGTAATGCGTCACCATCTCCTGATTGGGACGCTGGAAAAAGTCCTTCAACTCGAGGTAGGAAATTAAAATTAATTTGTATTGCTGATTACATCTAAAACTGGACTGCCCTGTCGGTCAAATCGTTTTGGTGTCTTCGAAGAACTTATATAAGTGCACTGAGGACACCAAAACAATTAGATGGAAACTCGCACTTTGGTCAGACTTTTTAATAAATGAAAACGCACTTAATAGTCCACTTTGGGGTGAAATGCGCAATAACCTATGGAACCGCATACGTTCGAAATTTAAGGTAGGGTAATGGACCTATTGGACAGATTGACATGCCATCTCTTGGGCTTTCAAGCCAGGGTGAGTAACGGTTTTTAAATTCTCAAGTTGGGATAAATGTAATAACTTACCGAACGTTTTGAGCCAAATTTGGAGGGGGCTACACGAGAATTTAACAAACGACTTGTTGATAATCAATTCGGTTCCACGTGTGGCGTGTGTGACAGGCTATGGTTTTTGAATGACTTGAAACCAATCACCATCACCAAATCCACCGCTTCCGCCACTCGACCCGATTACACAACGATTAATTTCATCACGGTTACCGTTTATGCAAATTAGGCGGCTGCGTTTCGCGGCAGGTATGTGGTTTATTGTTTAATTGGATTTTAGGAGAGATTTCTAACATCGATCTAACATTGTAGGCATCATCGGTCAGGTGATCAACGTTCGAGTGGATGTGGATCAGATGGTGAACAAGCTACCGCGACAGTTGGAGGATGACAGGGCATTCAATGTTTCGATCAAAAAGCACCTCATTCACAAATCCAATTACCTATCTGGGTTTGTGAAGAAAGGAACCATTAAGGCCTGGCTACAGCATCTGGTGACCATTGTACCGTCGATACAAAATAACCTTCAGCGAAGACGAACTGAGTGTCATCGACTCAGGACCAAGAACCAGCGCATCGCATCTGGAGAATAATTCAGTGGAATTGGAAACCATTGACATCGATCACGACGTCGAATTACTGATTGGACATCAGCACACCCTTTTATGGAACAAAGAACAAAGTTCCACTATCCATCATTCATTCCCGGACATTTATTTTAGGTGTCCCAGGACATTTAATCCGGATGTACATGTAGCATCATTTATGATGACTAGCAGCGAACCTAAGGCGCCGTGATCGACGAGGTGCTAAGCCTCAACATTTGTTGTACATGGCAATGAAGATACTCCGCCTGCGCGTTTCTGAGGGACGCCAGTGTACGTTTAAATGAATGGCAACAGCAAACATCACGCGTGCCATGCTGAGCGGCAAGGAATTCTTGGAAAAATATATCAATCGGAACTTGTCGTTTCTAAAGTCCATACCGAACTCGGTTCAGTACTGGCAGCAGCGCAAACGCGATCTGTTCGCAATGATTCGGCAGCTGGGGAAACCAACTAACTAACTAACGGCACTATAGCGGTGACATGCTACATTTATTTCAACAAGGGCAACAGGCGCCAAAATGGTAGAGTTGCGTAGCGAAACGCAACGCTTAGTGAATCACCAATTGCAGACATTTGGCGACGATATCATGGGTGCAATAAAGGCTTGCGGAAATGCCTGTACGCTAATGAGTGTAAATGTCCAAAGCCTCCATGCGCACTTCTTGGACATTGCTACCGACCGTATACTTACTAGCGTAGAACTACTGGCCTTGAGCGAAACATGGCAGGATAATGAATCACCCATTGGAATCGACGGTTTCAACTGTATCGTTCAGTTTAAGCGACCGAATATACGAGCAGGAGGTGTAGCCATCTACGAGAAAATCACCGCATCTACCATGGCCAGTTCTCACGCGATCGAGAGGCTTAGTGAGTAGTACGACGAGCAACTCCGAGTGGCTGATGGCTACGGCGATATTTGCGCTGCTGAAGATGCTATACTGGGCGCTAAAATATTGCTGGTATCGGTGTACATTATGCCACGTAAAGGTTTCATTAGGGAAAGCGCAACTATTTGTCAAATAAACTATATATTTTCAACACGCACTACGATGAAATACAAAGAGTATTTCATTGCACGCACCTTGATGACATGAGCCAGATGCCTATGATTGCTACCGAAGATTTCAACATCGATGTGTTCAAGTCAGAAAACTCCGGTTTCCTCGAGTTCATGAAGAGGCACCTTCGATTGACTCTTGCCACTGATCCCACCCAAGCGACCACTCTTGGCGATTCGTGTCTGGACTTGATGTTCATCCGGAACATTCGTGTGGAATACAAGAGATACTGTTCATATATCTCATAACACAGTGCGTTTTACAAAACCAAACTTCACCAATATTAATTAGACTACCCTTTTAGGACAGAACTTCATCCAACCGATGATTAGAAGATCATCGTGTGACTTCATCATGCCATATACTTGATACCTCAAGAACTTCTTCAATCAAAAAATGACGAACTATTAGGCCCACGAACATCTTAGAAGGGACAAATATCAACATCACTGTTACGAACGGCAATCGGTCAGCGATCGAGCAACGGGAGTGAACAGGTTAATCGACCTATCTACGAGTCCCTCTCACATCCAATCCGGTAAACAGTGCAGCATAGCTGTTCAGCGAAGTGTCATTGAAAATGCCAGATAGGACTGTCAGCGTGATTCGACTGTCATACTGTATTGAAAATTACTATTATCTTAAAAGTACACATTCTTCTAACGCGTTGTCCCAATCATTATCCTAGAATTAAGTTCTAATTTTGTAGTAAGTAAACCTAATTTCTCTTATAATTAAAACGAATACTAATTGTAAAAGTAGTTCACAGCGACTTGATTTGTACAAACAAAAACACACTTGTTACAAGCAGACGGATAGTGAACGTAAAAGACTAGAAATATAAGTAACCTAAAAAATACGTCATGCAACATGAATTTATCTAATAAAACTAATTTCAGCTTAAAGCTTACTCTAACAGCAAAACCGAGTTTGCTTTTAAGGGTCCGAAACGTAACCGTCGCCGTAACAAAATCTTTAAGATTTCTATGGTGAAATCTAGCCGACATCGCCAAAATGCCACAGGGAACTTCTAAGCGGCACGTTCTGAAGGAGGTACACACTGTGGAGAACCTAAATCTTCCAATTCAATCTTTAGACTATCCAGAACTAAGCAAGCAGTTTCCACATCTTCGTGGGTTACCAGTGCATAGCTACGAATTCGTATCTCCTACAATTCTGATCGGTCTAGACAACTCTTTCTTGAAGGCGACATTGAAAATTCGGGAAGGTTCCAGAGGTGATCCGATAGCGGCTAAAACCAGGTTGGAATGGGCGATATATGGGACCGTATACGCAGATGCTGCACTGGCAGTTCATCACCAGTTTCACATTTGCGCTCGTTCACCGGATGAAGATCTCCACGACTTGGTGAAGGAGTTCTTCTCGATGGAAAGTGTAGGATTGACTGAAAAGTCCGTCTTGGAGAGTGACGATGACCGGCGTGCACGCGAGATACTGGAGAGCACCACCATTCGGACTGCCTCTGGTAGGTTCCAAACTGGCTTGCTGTGGAAATATGACCACATCGAGTTCCCAGACAGCAAACCTATGGCAGAAAAACGGTTACGATGCTTAGAACGTCGTCTAGCGTCCAATCCCGAGTTATATGACAATGTGCGGGATCAGATACAGCTGTATCAGGCTAAAGGGTACGCACACAAGGCTAGTCCGCAAGAGCTCAGTGACTTTGATCTTAATCGAACCTGGTTCCTGCCCTTGAACGTGGTTACTAATCCGAGGAAACCAAATAAAGTGAGATTAGTTTGGGATGCTGCAGCGAAAGTCCAAGGCCAGTCATTAAATTCTACACTTTTAGCTGGGCCTGATCTTCTTTCTCCACTACCGTCGGTGTTGTGTCCTTTTTGACAGTTCAAGGTGGCTATCAGTGCTGATATTCGTGAGATGTTCCGTCAGCTCCTTATTAGATGGGAAGACAAATCAGCGTTATTGTTCTTGTGGCGGAACGATCCATCAAAGCCCTATGACGTGTTTGTCATGGACGTTGCTATATTTGGTGCTACCTGTTCACCATCAGCAGCTCAGTTTGCCAAAAATCTGAACGCTCAAGAGTTTGCTCAACAGTATCCGCTTGCCGCCAAAGTAATAATTAAAAATCATTACGTTGATGACTTTCTATACAGCATGCACACTGAGGAGGAAGCGGTCGAGCTGGCACAGCAGGTCAAGATGGTGCATTCCAAGGCCGGATTTACTATACGGAATTGGTTGTCGAACTCAGCCGAGGTACTCTCACGGGTCGGGGACCAGAAAGCGGAGTCATCCAAGTATTTTGAGCAGCCCAAAACGACCACTTACGAACGAGTTCTTGGGATGATTTGGATACCGGATTCTGACGTCTTCGTGTTCCAAGGAGTATTCGGGGAGGGAGTTTGGCCACTACTTCACGACTCTGTCGTTCCGACGAAAAGGCAAGTCTTACGAGTCGTTATGAGTATATTCGACCCTTTGGGATTGGTAGCCGTATTCGTGGTTCACTGGAAAGTACTAATACAAAACATCTGGCGGTGTAAAACGGACTGGGATCATTCTATCCCAAATGAGCTACTCGATGCATGGTGGCGATGGACTAAGTTATTGGATCAGCTCGAGCACATTCAAATCCCACGCTGCTACTTTCCTGGATATACTCCTGAAAGTTACCGTTCGTTGGAGCTGCACATATTTGTAGACGCTAGCGAGGAAGCCTACGCTGCCGTGGCGTACTTTCGAATCGAAGAGGAGTCAGGAGTTCGCTGTTCGCTTGTCTCGGCAAAGACGAAAGTGGCTCCTTTGAAACCGCTGTCAATACCTAGATTAGAATTACAGGCAGCTGTACTCGGTGCAAGATTGTCCAAATCAATAGAGGAACACCATACGTTACCGATAGTTCGCAGGGTGTTCTGGAGCGACTCTAGCACCGTGCTCTCGTGGCTACGGTCGGACCAAAGAAAGTACAGGCAGTTCGTCGCTTTTCGGGTAACAGAAATTCTCGAGTTGACGCAGATCGACGAGTGGCGTTGGGTCCCTTCTCGCTGGAATGTTGCTGACGAAGCTACCAAATGGGGTAAGGGCCCAAATATCAGCAGCAACAGTAGATGGTTCCAAGCTCCAGCATATCTGTATCAAAACCTGGATGCCTGGCCGCAACAAGACCCATGTGTGAATGAAGTGACAGAGGATCTTCGCGTGACACACCTTCATTGTCATCTCGTTAAGCAACAGATAGTGGAATTTGGCAGATACTCGAAGTGGGAGCGCTTGGTACGTGCAGTAGCGTATGTACACAGGTTCATCGATAACTGCCGCCGTAAAATGCAGCGGAAGTCTACGGAAACATCTGTGTGGTTAAACCGGGAAGAACTACGGAAGGCGGAATGGACCATCTGTAAGTTGATTCAGCACGAAGAGTACGGGGATGAAATCGTTATCCTGAACCGAAACCAATATCTTCCGCTGGACCAGCGGCTAAAACTCGAAAAAAAACAGTAAAATCATCAAACTGTCCCCTGTGTTGGATGATCAAGGTGTACTGGATATGGATAGCCGTATTACAAATGCTCAGCAGCTATCAGCCGAGTTCAAGTTTCCTGTCATTCTTCCTAAAGACCACTACGGGACGCAGCTATTAGTGAACTGGTATCATCGTCAGAACAAGCACTACAACATGGAAACGGCCGTGAATGAGATGCGGCAGAAGTTCTATGTGTCAAAGCTGCGAGTTGCGTTTAAGAAGGTTAAAAAGCTCTGCCAGTGGTGCAAGATCTTCAAGGCGGCTCCCGTGGTTCCTAGAATGGCTCCACTTCCTTTAGTAAGAACAACTACTGACATCCGTCCTTTCAGCTACGTTGGGATAGACTACTTTGGACCTCTGTTGGTCAAGCAAGGACGAAGTGAGGTGAAGCGTTGGGTGGCCCTGTTCACCTGTCTGACGATTCGTGCAGTCCATCTCGAAGTGGTGGCTAGCATGTCCACGGAATCCTGCAAGATGGCGATTCGACGGTTTATTGCACGGAGGGGTGCTCCAGCTGCAATATATAGCGATCAAGGTACAAACTTTGTGGGGGCCAATCGTGAGCTGAAACAAGAGCTGCGCCAAATCGATCAGAAGTTAGCGGCTACATTCACCAACACAGAAACTCAGTGGTATTTCAATCCACCATCTGCACCACACATGGGGGGGTCTTGGGAACGCATGGTTCGGTTCGTTAAGTCTGCGCTGGCTTCACTCTCCACCATTCGGAAGCCAAACGAAGAAACCCTAAGTACGCTACTGATCGAGGCGGAGTCAATGGTTAACTCAAGACCACTGACGTACATGCCAATCGATTCAGAAGCTCATGAAGCATTGACACCGAACTGCTTCTTGATTTGTACAAACAAAAACACACTTGTTACAAGCAGACGGATAGTGAACGTAAAAGACTAGAAATGTAAGTAACCTACAAAATACGTCATGCAACATGAATTTATCTAATAAAACTAATTTCAGCTTAAAGCTTACTCTAACAGTAAAACCGAGTTTGATTTTAAGGGTCCAAAACGTAACCGTCGCCGTAACAATCACCCAACGGTTCTTTCGGAACCACAACATCGAACGGCCCTTTTAAGGGCCACAAGTAAAATTAAAAGAGTTGATTTTAAAATTTAATTGCATATAATGGAAATTCAAACAGTTAACAGTGTCTACGCCAAAATATATAACGGCTTGTTTAGGACCACACATTTGAATTTTCATAATTTATTACATTCCAAGAAAAATACTTGAACCAACATTGAACACTAACAAAATGTTAAATATTGTTTTTATGTGTCCCACACATGAATTGTTGCAACGTGATCAACAAATGATATCTATGTGTCGGCCACTACTTCTGAGTGGATTCTGTTTATGTGTGGTCAAATAAATATCACGTGGAATTTCACATTGATATTTTGCAAGTAAAATGTGTAAAAGTTTTGAGTGAACCATAACCGAAACATTGAAATATTTGAAAATTTGAAGATAAAGTATAATAGTAAAAAATGCATGAAAAACATCAATTTTGCGTGGTTCTACGTCATACTGCGGTCGTGTCTATGACACAACCCTTTAATATTTTTCTTTTGTTGTGTACCTTCTCTCGTAACTTATCGTTTTACTCATTTGGTATTGGGAGTATAATAATTCAATATTTTATAGGGTTCTAATTTGGGATACAAATTCCAACAGTGTTCACCTATTTGTTAAGTTTTTCAACAAGTAGGATATGAAATTCTTTTTTAAACTCAATCAAAATTCACCCAGTAAACTAGTTGAAAAACGTTAACACGTAAATTAGAATAACAAATCAAACAAAGATGAAGAGTCCTTCAGGCTAATTAATTGGAATGTACGAACATTGGAAATAATTGTAATTTTACTACTACTGTAATTGTTATTTGACTGACACTTGGAGGTGACTTTTCAAACTTGATGCTGTTGAATTTACCAAAAGGGTGCGTGGTGAAATTCAGTAAGATGAATATATAAACACACACTGTTTTAGATCTACTTAATTTATTTGGACCAACGAATTTCACGAAAAAGCAGAAAATCAAAAAATATCATTGGCGTTACATACTTTCATCAATCTATGGTTATAAAAGTTAATTTCCCTCTTTCAAATTAGTGACAATTACTATCACGGGATAAGATATCAAATTTCAGTCAAAAAATCTTTTAATAACTAGACTGATGTAATTTGATCAAACTTGGGCAGCCAAATTAATTGGATTATTTCTTGTAGAAATGCGTAGAGCTAAATTTCCATAAAAAAAACCGCTACATGTACATGAAACGTAAATCGTTAACTCCATAAGTCTGCTTCACTCAACGAATTAAACGACTTTCACATATCACTTGACAATTCAAGCTGAACATGGGATTAGATCCTAAGTAATGTTGATGCATTCTTTTCTTGTTGTGTTTGTCATATTAGATGCTAGATAAAAGCTTCTTTTATCGATCTGTGTGCTGAAAATACCTGGGGATACAAAGAGGAGAAAGTCGACGAAGAGAATCTGTCGATGTTACTTAGGACCTAAGACAATGTTCAGCTTGAATTTATGCAACGTGTTCAACGTTGAGTACCCATTAAAAAAAAACTCAAACACATCAGCCTCACACAACTTCCATGCTATAAAACGTAATTAACAAGTGGTTTGAAATGCTAATTAATTTATACCTTTTACGACTTCTTTTATGAATCGTTGCGGACAGTTACAAAGTTCTTAAAATTGTTCTAACGACATAATTCCGTTGCAGCACCGGGCTTACATGGGAAAAGGACTTGTTCTTGGATCTCAAAAAAAAAAGAAACACGATTACCACACCGCAAAATTACACAAGTCTCACACAAATTTACATTGCGTTCCGTTCACCAGTGAAGTCGACCCGACGGAAAATTAAACTTCATGTTTCATAATTATGGCGTGTTTATGATCTCCGGAATCGCTAAATCTAGTGCCGAACTTGCACAACTCGGCAATCATGTTACGAAGCAATAACCAAAAAAAAAAAGTCCTAACAAGAAACTTGAACAAACAATAATGAGAACGAACTGTTTTTCTGCTGCTGAATCGTTGCTGCACCGTTTGCAGAGTTGCATTTTACTGAGGGAAAAGTTTGTGCATGTGTTTTCCGTTTTCATCCCACATTGCAGATGCGGAAAGGGAGAAAGGTCACACCGGCAGACAATTCCACAGGCCACCCGGCAAAGGACTGTATCCACAGAATGGCCCCAATCCCGGGGTGTTGCAGGCACCACCGTCTGGTGCTATTTAAATAAATTTATAACGTTCTTCTTGAATAGACACGAACTGTCCGATACAAGCAAATTATGCCGGGGTCGCAGGGAGAATCCAATGTGAGCAAACTTGTCCGTACGGTACCTACTCAGGAATTATTGTGAGTTGCGATATATTTTCGGTATGATGATGGTAGGAATTCCCAAAAATTTGTACTGTCAGGCCGCTGCTGCTGCTGGTGCCGTTCCTGCTGGAGGATGCAGTAGGTATAGTGGCACTCGTTTCGACAGCAGATGGTCTGGACGATGCAAGTGAAAGCCAGTTAGAAGAGAGCTATGGGTGTTGGGAGGGGAAAGAGTACCGAGCATAAACGCATTTCGTATAATTCCTGACCGAATGGAATCTCCCGTTCTGGTTCCATACTGTACGTTGATGCCAAATCCACTGACACAGAGTGGTTGGTGGCAATGGTTCTGGCCAGTCTCTCAGCACAAATGAAGCTTACCAGAAAAGCCGAAATTTAAACAAATGCAGACAGGTTTACCCACTGCCGCCATGCTGCTGCTGCTGCTGCTGTCGTTGGAGGCATCGGATTGAGGGAAGTGGTTGCAGATTGCATTGATTTTTGGTTAGTGCGTTTGGAAAAGATAGCAAGTGACAGTAAATTGTTTCGCTCGTATGGAAAAATGTTTTTATGCACGGCTGTCGAACCCTAAAAAGCCAAACTCAGACTAACTTTTTCAACTCGGGGGCAACTTGACAGCTCCGGTATATTGCCACTGTACCCCGACAATTTGGTGCTGGTGGTTCTGTCAAAATTAAAGTTTAAACTTCATCTTATTGTCGCGCGCTCACCAAACCGCACACGCGATGTTAGCGACATAGGAACTCCAGTGATGCCAGTTAAAAATTTCGCTTTGATTCTCAGTAGTATGCACAATACAGTATCAGTTTATGAAACTTTTTTTTGTGTGTACCGTATAGGAGCAGTACAGAACCAAAAGCTTAAACATATGATTTGTAAACGAAAATAGATGATTGGCATCGAATTAATGGGAACAAATGAAAATTGAACAAGGATACTTTAGGTGTTTTCAACGCTATTGCTATTATCGTCGATGATGAACAATGAAAGCATGGATTTGCAGCGAGTAAGAGTTTACTAATTATACGCAGCTAGTACTGCAAAAGGTACAATTTGAGGTACTAACATAAAAGAGTACAACGTTAGTACAATGATAGTACAACGATTATTCAACGATAGTACAACGGTGTACTTTGTTCGTATGTCGAAGGCCTCTAAAGAATTTAAGCTAAATATGTGATATCTTGTTCAATTTGTCTAAATATTAAATGTTTTGCTACAACGGATCTGCGACCATTACTTATGTGCAAAAATTTTCAGAGTTAAATTTCAGCTAATATTCTAGAAAATTCTGATTAACAATCATTTCACTTATATGATCACTACATTTTCAGCGTTCTTTATGGTATTTGTATTTTCATTGTCACTATGCCCATTACTGTGTTATTAAATAATAGAGCATACAAATGTACACACTCATCTGCTTCTCGAGGCTTCAAGTTTGGTGAGGAATAACGTGAATGATACGGACGGATGTAACAAAAAATAATCACTTTAATTTATTCATTTAAGAAGCTCACTATAATTTTTTTGTGAGACCCTTATGTGATTTATTAAGATATAGCGATGATTGTTTACTGCATCCTGCTTACATGCTCATTAGGATTATATTTTCAAGCCGTTCGTAATATGTTCCTACGTTGAAATATTTGGGGTGATTATTGAGTATTTTCAATTTAATTTCCGAAGTCTTGCATGTCAGAAGAATACACAAGAACACACGAACACAAGAATAGAAAAACACAGAAAAGTAAACTTTTCTTTATTCATATGGCAAGCCTTTATCGCACCACTATGATCAAAAAAAGAAATCTGTAGGCTGAATATATACAAGAGGAAAATAAAATAGGAGGCAGCAAAGTATTTTTCTTGCCATTTGATTATATAAGAAAATGAACCCCCATCAATCGGTTTCCATTTGTTTGGATTATTTCATTTCACCAATAATAAAATCGCTCTTATCATATAGCATTCTTACTTGTTGTTTGACATCCACACCTGGAGAAACAAAAAGTTGGATTTCCATAGAGAAATGCCATTGCGGCGGTGAAGGACAATCCCTTTGTTTATGTTGAGTGGCGACATCTACTATTTGCAAGTGGGTACGTGAAACTAAGGTTATCTGTCACCTTGCCGGGGACTTGAACTTTTTACACAACGTTATTCAGAAACGTAAATAGCTATAGCTAGAAGATTTTTTTCAACACGAGTCGTAGCTTAACCAACCGCCGCGTTGGATAATTACGACGAGTGTAGAAAAAATCGAATTTGGAACGTGTTGCGTACAACTTTTTTTGCACTCAAAAAGAGTGTCGAAAAGTAGAACTTTTCGGCAATGGATGCTGAGAAGTAGCAATGACGTTTATATAAGGTCTGGGTCAAAGGGCTTATTGGTGTTAGTGAAATGTGCAAATGGTTAGTGGTGTTCGTATTATATTGCAATGTTTATCTTTTTACACGAAACAGCTGTTGGCAGTGACGTATATCTATCTGTTCGCAGATGTTCAGCAATGTTTACAACATTTTTGCTTCTAACACCAGCAAGCTGCCTGTTGGCCCAGACCTTATATAAATGTCATTGGAGAAGTAGTGCTTTTCGACACTGTTATTTCAGTTATGAAAAGTAGGTCATTGTGTTTTTCAAAATACTGTCGAAAAGTTACACTTTTTGGTAATAAATGTTAAAAAAAATTCAAATCCGTTTCGAAAACAAAATTCTAATGGAGTTTAATTATCAGTCTAATTACTTGTTGTAATCCAATCTCTGGTTGTAGCTGCGCAACAGGCACACTACAGAGCTGAACTGGTGCGAACGCGAACGACCAAGAACTGAGCGAGAAGGAGTACTCAAACGCAGCACGCTGTACCAACTGACGCCATTTGTCGACGAAACCGGCCTTCTACGCGTGGACGAACGGATAGGAGCTGCCAAACATGTGTGCACTGATGCGAAGTTCCCAGCTATCCTTCCCAAGCAGCATCGGATGACAGTTCTCATCGTGAACGCCTATCATCGGAAGTTCCAACACGCCAATTCGGAGACTGTGGTCAACGAAATACGGCAGGGGCATTATGTGCCTCGACTCAGGATACTGGTCCGGAAAATTGTGAATGGATGCATGGCATGTAAGATACGTCGAACAGTTCCTAGCATTCCTCGTATGGCTTCACTTCCTCCAGCTCGTCTAGCTTCTTTCGCCAGACCCTTCACATACGTCGGACTGGACTTCTTTGGACCATTGTTGGTGAAAGTTGGACACAACAACGCCGAACGATGGGTAGCGCTCTTCACCTGCCTTACAATCCGAGCAGTGCATTGTGAAGTGGTCTACAACTTATCTACTGACGCCTGCATAAAAATCATCCGTCGTTTCGTGAGCCACCGGGGTGCCCCTGCCGAGATTTACACCGATCACGGCACTAACTTCCATGGCATAGAGCGGGTGTTGATGAAGCAGCTGCAACAGGGGCTTGCTGCAACGGTGACCAGTACGACGACCAAATGGTTATTCATTCCTCCTTCGTCTCCCCACATGGGTGGAGCTTGGGAACGCATGGTGCGTTCCGTAAAGCAACACCTTGGTCATCGAAGCGGAGTCTATCATCAACAGCCGTCCACTCACCTATTTGCCTCTGGACGTGGAAGAAAGCGAGACACTGACCCCAAACCGCTTCCTGCTGGGAAGTTCAAGCGGAGTGCGACAACCGGAAGTAGAGCCAACGGATAGCTCGGGAGCTGTGAAGAGTTCCTGGAACATGATCAACCACCAACTGGACTGCTTCTGGAGACGCTGGACCCGAGAGATGCTGCCGACGTTGACTAGAAGGACGAAGTGGTTCGGCGAATAGAGGGCTGTTGCTGCCGGTGACTTAGTGCTGATCGTGGAGGACAGCAAACGGAACACTTGGACGCGTGATGAAGGTCGTACCCGGGGGTGACGGTCGGATACGTCAAGCCGTCGTAAGAACTGCGAGGGGGCTATTGCGTTGGCCGGTGGCTAAGCTAGCTATCTTGGATGTTGGTGGTAAAACTGAGACTGGTGGCCAGTGTTAAGGTGGGAGGATGTTGCCGCTGGTTGCACTGCCTCAGATTGGCATTCTGCGGTGTCACCCCAGCTGAACTCCGGTAACGGCTGTCAACAGACCACTGACTGGCTGACGAGTGACAGCGAGGAAAAGAGAGAAAAAAACAATCTCGGACAGTAGTCAACATCAACATACGGAGAGAAGGCGAGGACGAGGATAACGAGAAACAAAAGGAAACAATTCGAGTTGATTAACAGCTGAATAAGCCATTTTCTAGCTGAAGAAGCTTATTTTTGCCTGAATAAGCCCTTATCAAACATTCAATGTTTGTTGGGTAGTGAATTTGTTCCTATCTAAATTAGTAGATTTATTATTCTAACTTTAAATTTACAGTGAGTTCCGTAGTTAAAAACTAAAAATTGAAAATCCTAATCCCAAAAATGTATTTACAGTGCATAAAAGGCGGTGCAAAATAAGAATTCACGAGGAGAGCATTTTACTCGTAGAAGCACCGAAAGTGTGAATACTTCATTAAAGTTTGTAAACCTAACCTAAATCTAAAACCTAATAAAATGCAATTGCAGTTTAAAGCTGCACTAAACCATAAAAGGTTGTTTGTGCTGCTGAGAACCCGGTGACTAAAACGCCCTTTTCGCTTTCGCTCGCCGCAACAGTGACCTTATATTTTCTACGGAGACCACAAGAAAAGCAGCAGTGTAAGAATATGCTGATCGCCATGGACTGCTCAGACGTAGGAAGGTTACTGTTGTCCCCTGAACCTTATCACCTTCGATTTTGTAGTGGAAAAATTCGATCAGAGCAACACTGAGAAAAGCAGCGGTAGGAACGGTAGCACCATCATCCAACCAGTCTCGAATTAATTGCCAGGGATCTTCATGCAGCGAGTAGTATTAGGAGGGTCTAATCCGTTTCGGTAACACAAAAAAAACTCTTCGCTTGATGGAAACACTTAGTGTTTCATTTAATAAACGGATCAATATAAAGATCAAAACTACACAACAAATATTAAATACACGGTTTGACCGCGATAGTGGAAAGACCGATGGTCGCTTCGATGACCTGTTCACTACTACCTTCCCTTTTCGATACAGAGCAGCGCAACAGATTCTAGAGAAGCTGATCTGTTGCGGGAGAGGTGACGTCATGGATACCGATGGTTTGGCAAGCCAGGTCGGCACTCTTTTTTTTTATAATGCGTTTATTTTTCCAGGCTCATAGGTCGGCACTCTTATCGGTTGTGAAAGTCATCTCTTTGATTCTCTCTGTCTGAACGCTATCTAAACCTGACTACAGTATAATACAAATACAATAAGGAACAAATAAACCTTCCAAACGTATCCCTTAGTCTGTTCGATGTATTCTATTCAGTGGATGGTATGTAACAATAGCCCAGACGTAAACAACTCTGTCTACACGAAACGAAAAGCAATTATTTTATTCATGTGTTTCACTTATACATTTTTGTCAAAACATCAGCCTTATACATTCCATAAGACAAGCCAAATAGGTCCTATAAACATGCATAAATGGTATGTGTAACCACTTATACATTTCATTTGACACATGATCTTCATTAACTTTTTGCAAAGGCATGAATAATCAGCAATATAAATTTGCCAAAAGGTATAAGGAGATTTCTATCCGTGTAGTAGTTGCGCCGGCAGACTATAGGCGAATCCATTAGAAATTAAGCGATCGTTTCAGCCTCTGGTGGTGAATAGGGGAACCACCAAAAGAGTGATGAGAGCTTAAATTTTCGCCGTGAAGCATAGGAAGAGTAAAATGTTTTTACCTTTTCTGATTTATTTATCCATCGCAGGTGCTTGTAATCATCATGCACATGTA
The DNA here is from genome assembly GCF_037179485.1 of Ochlerotatus camptorhynchus. NCBI lineage: Eukaryota > Metazoa > Arthropoda > Insecta > Diptera > Culicidae > Ochlerotatus > Ochlerotatus camptorhynchus. The sequence goes on from NW_027040843.1 coordinate 195,064, forward strand.
TTATATTGTATTCTGTATCGATTTTGGAGTGCTTCCACATATTTTTGTTAAGAAAAGTGAACATTTATAAAACTACCCCAGCGGTTATGATCTTCCGGATTTTTTATGTGGTGTTATTTGACTTGTAAAATTGTTCAAATATGTAAAAAATAATAATATAAGACCCTTCCCGATGGAAATATGCAAGATATGCATAACAATATGCGTTAATTTGAGATGTAAAAATTATAATTTTGATGTAAACAAGCGGTTTGGTAGACGTTTCCTCTCATAATCGCCTACCGCACTCTACGTTGGTGGTGCATAGAAACAGCCTATTGAATTCGTCAGCTGTTAACGATGGCAGGATTGTAGCCAACCAGGAATCTCGCTTCAAAACAGTTATTCCAACATATCTGCGTACATTTAGATATATTAAGGAGCTGTAGACGCAATCGAAAATTGAGATCCGTAAAAGAACAGTTCCAATAAACCACTGCACGAGACCAAATTTCCCCGCACCCACTCTTCACCATAAACTTTGACATTTCTGCTGGGTTTGTTTTGCTCTTGTTCGTTACTGCACATCTCTTTCACTCACGTGAAGAATTACGAATAAAAATACAAGCAAAAGTGAGGTAAGCTTTCGCGTGCAGTGGTCTGTAGGTTCCAATTGAATGTGACCATGGCTCACCGATGTGGAACGGCGAGTTGACATTAACCATTTAACAAATAACATTTATCATATAAGACCATGTAGTCCCACGTCACCATTGCGTACAACCCGATAGATCTGTCCCTTGTAGTTTTTGATTTATATTCTTCCTGAGCACTCGTTCGGTCAACTGAGGTACACACTTAGAAATACCTCATCTTAAACGTGACGGAATCCATCTTTGACCTAAAGGATGAGACGTAAACAAACATGTCATGTAAAATGAATTGCTTCTAGACTCAAAAGTTCAAAAGTACGTTTGATTGAGCTGAATTTCGCGTCTATTATGACTCAATTTTATGTCAAAATTAACGCTCGTATATGTCAGTGTCTGAGCTCCTACATTTACATCAATTTTTCTAAGTGTGTATAACATTCCTGCACAGGAATTTGATCGAAAACTGCCAGGAGCGAATAGACCGGGATTTTCGTTTCGCTTGCTCTGATGAAGCCATGATGTAAATAAATGAATTTATCCTGACAACGAATGCCTACTGTGACTCTATACACTTTTAGCTTGATTCAGTGAAATTTTGAAAAAAAATATTCAAAAAATATCTTAATGGCAGCGTTTTTAATGTGTCCGGATTTTTTCGTGTTCAACCTTTACAACCTTGAAGTTCAATAACCAAGAATACAATGACCACAAAAGCATCGGGTACCATCAGGATAGCGGCAGGAATCTGAAGTAAAATAAAATCACATCAACATTCATGGTCATTTTCACCGACGATCAAAGTATGTCAAAACGTATAGCATGAAACACAGTCCCACATATTATTTAGAAATTATCTTGCTTATCTTCTCTAAATGCGGGCTTCAACAATTTTGTCGGAAATTAAGAAGGGTCGAATAATACTCTAAACAGAGCTGTGCACGATGGTCCCCCGGCGAGACCACAAAGTTGCAAATACCGAAGAAAGAAATACGGATCGGAACAATCGGCACAGACCTACGCGACGAAATAAGGACTACGATTGGAAACTTGGAACATGGAACTGCAAATTGCTTGGCTTTCCGGGTTGCGATAGGTTAATCTATGACGAACTTCAACCACGCAACTTCGAAGTCGTAGCACTGCAGGAACTTTGCTGGACGGGACAAAAGGTATGGAAAAGCGGGCATCGAGCGGCTACTTTCTACACGAGCTGTGGCACCACCAACGAGCTGGGAACCGGCTTTGTAGTGCTGGGTAAGATGCGCCAACGCGTGATTGGTTGGCAGCCGATCAACGCGAGAATGTGCAAGTTGAGGATTAAGGGCCGTTTCTTCAACTACAACATCATCAACGTGCACTGCCCACACGAAGGAAGACCCGACGACGAGAAAGAAGCGTTCTATGCGCAGCTGGAGGAGCAGGTGTACGACGGCTGTTCGCAACAGGACGTCAAAATCGTCATCGGTAACATGAACGCTCAGGTAGGACGGGAGGCAATGTATAGACCGGCAATCGAGCCAAACAGCCTGCATGCTGTATCGAACGACAACTGCTAACGATGCGTGAACTTTGCAGCCTCCCGGGGTATGGTAGTTCGAAGTACCTTTTTCCCCCGCAAGGATATCCACAAAGCCACCTGGAGATCACCTGACCAACACACAGAAAACCAAATCGATCACGTTCTAATCGACGGGAAATTCTTCTCCGACATTATCAACGTCCGCACGTACCGCAGTGCGAACATAGATTCGGACCACTACCTAGTTGCAGTATGCATGCGCTCAAAACTCTCGACGGTGCATAACACACGTCGAAGTCGAAAGCCACGACCCAACATTGAGCAACTACGGGACACTGGAGTTGCCCAGGACTACGCGCAGCAGCTGGAAGTTGCACTACCCACGGAAGAGCAGCTTGGCGCAGCTTCTCTTGAAGATGGCTGGAGGGACATCCGTTCAGCCATAGGTAGCACTGCTGCAGGGGCACTAGGTACTGCAATTCCGGACCGAAGAAATGACTGGTTTGACGGCGAATGCAAACTGTTAGTAGAGGAGAAGAATGCAGCACGGGCGAGAATGCTGCAACACCGCACGAGATTGAATGTGGAGCGATACAGACAAGCGCGGAACAGACAAAACTCGGTTTTCCGAAGGAAGAAGCGTCAGCAGGAAGACCGAGATCTCGAGGCGATGGAAAATCTGTACCGCGTAAAAGACACACGGAAGTTCTACGAGAAGCTAAATAGTTCACGCAAAGGCTACGTGCCGCAAGCCGATATGTGCAAGGACTTGGACGGTAATCTTCTCACGAACGAGTGTGAGGTGATTGAGAGGTGGAAGCAGTACTATGACGAGCACCTCAACGGTGAAGCAGCAGAAAATGAAGGTGGCACGGCAGCAGACCTTGGAGCACGCGCAGAAGACGACAGGCTACCGGCCCCTGATCTTCAAGAAGTTGAGGAGGAGATCGGTCGGCTGAAGAACAACAAAGCAACTGGTGTAGATCAACTACCAAGTGAGCTATTAAAATACGGTGGTGAAGCACTGGCTAGAGCGCTGCACTGGGTAATTTCCAAGATTTGGGAGGAGGAGATATTACCGAAGGAGTGGATGGAAGGTGTCGTATGCCCAATCTACAAAAAGGGCGACAAGTTGGATTGCTGCAACTACCGCGCTACTACAAGGTACTCTCCCAAATTCTATGCCGCCGTCTGTCACCATATGCAAGAGAGTTCGTGGGGCAATACTAGGCGGGAATCATGGGTGCCCGCACTACCACGGACCAAATTTTCGCGATTCGGCAGGTTATGCAGAAATGCCGCGAATACAACGTGCCCAAACATCATTTGTTCATCGATTTCAAATCCGCATACGACACAATCGATCGAGATCAGCTATGGCAGATTATGCACGAGTACGAACTTCCGGAAAAACTGACGCGATAGGTCAAGGCGACGATGGATCGATTGATGTGCGTTGTTCGAGTATCGGGGACACTCTCGAGTCCCTTTGAATCTCGAAGGGGGCTACGGCAAGGTGATGGACTTTCGTGTCTGCTATTCAACATCGCGTTAGAAGGTGTGATCAGAAGAGCTGGGATAGACACGAGTGGCACGATCTTCAGGAAGTCCATCCAGCTTGCTGGTTTCGCCGATGACATTGACATTATGGCACGGAACTTTGAGATGATGGCGGAAACGTACATCAGACTGAAGGCTGAAGCTAGACGGATTGGACTTGCCATCAACGCATCAAAGACAAAATACATGAAAGGAAGAGGTTCTAGGGAAGACAATGTTAGCCTCCCACCCCGAGTTCAGATTGACGGTGACGAAATCGAGGTGGTCGATGAGTTCGTGTATTTGGGCTCACTGGTGACCGCCGAAAATGATACCAGCAGAGAAATTCAAAGACGAATTATGGCAGGGAATCGTGCCTTCTTTGGACTCCGGAGGACGCTCCGGTCGAATAAAATTCGTCGCCACACGAAGTTGACTGTCTACAAGACGCTGATTAGACCGGTGGTCCTTTACGGCCACGAGACCTGGACTATGCTCGTGGAGGACCAACGCGCCCTTGGTGTTTTCGAACAGAAGGTGTTGCGTACCATCTACGGTGGAGTGCAGATGGATGACGGAACGTGGAGGAGGCGAATGAACCACGAATTGCACCATCTGCTGGGAGAACCATCCATCGTCCACATTGCAAAAATTGGGCGACTATGGTGGGCTGGGCACGTCGTAAGAATGCCGCACGACGACCCAGTGCAAATGGTTCTAGAAAGCGACCCAACAGGAACAAGAAGAAGAGGCGCGCAGCGGGCAAGGTGGATCGACCAAGTAGAAGGTGACCTGCGGACCCTTCGCAGACTACGAGGCTGGCGAACTGTGGCCATGGATCGAGTAGAGTGGAGACGACTTCTTCGGACAGCAGAGGACAACAAAGCCTCAGCCTGATTGGTAAGGTAAGTAAGAATAATGCCATTGGTGAATAATTTCAGGGTTATTTTTGACGTAGAACTATGTCTTTGTGGGCTATACTGGGGTACAAATAAAAAAAAAGTTTGGTGAAATAGTGTTAGGTTTTGAACGCTTGTAACTTTGTCATTTATAGATGAAATTTAAATCCGAATACGCCAATCGATAGAAAAGATCACTACAAATCTTAAATAAATACTTTTCCAATTTTCCATAAAAAAAGCTATTGAAAAATGTACAAATGATAATTGTATCACTGTTTTAATGACATAAACGTTTTCACAAGTCGCCATAATCGAGTATCACTTGTTTGCACATCGTTCTGATTGAACACAAAAAGTTATAAAACAACGTTGCTGTCGTGCCTCACCTCAAACTCCAAAGGATCCAGAACAAGATCCTTAGGATGATCCTCAAGAGTCCACCGCGGACTCGAAATTCTGAGATCCATCACCTGGCTGGTCTTCAGACACTAGAGGAGCGGAGAACGCTCATTCTCGAAAGGTTCAGAGACGCCTATCTGAGACCAAATCACGAGATCATACGCAATGTTTCTTATTAGGTTAAGTTTTTAGTAGTAAGGTAGGTTATCAACTTATTTTTAAATTCAAGCAAAACACACTCCAAAGGGGTATCTTGTTGAAAAACGTAGACACGTAAATTAGAATAACAAATTAAACATAGATAAAGAGCCCTTCAGGCTAATCAATTGGAATGTGGCAAGCAGCAAGCAATAGCAAGAGGTGGATTTCTCCCTCTCTCTCTGCCGTCGTGCTGAACATTCTAGCAATCGCTGCGACCAGATGATATCGGGCTGGTGTGGGAAGAGCTTTGTCGATGTCGTACCGAAGCTCATTTTTGCATCGGACAACGTAGTGGAGATCGAACAATCGGTCCTTCTTAGGACTACAAATTTTTACAGAAAGTGTTAAGTTCCTGGAATAAATCGATGGTTTTGACCGATTTTCAGTAAGACTATAGTATTATCTCCCTCTTGGGTCCCGTTCAAAAATTAGGAAACGCGAAATTTTTTATTTGTTACAAAACACCCCAAGCCATTTTACATGGATGCTAAAGCTACTAATATCATAGAACAACTTTAAAACATATTCGTCGATGTGTGCAAAAAGTGTGAAAACCAAGTTTTGTCACACTGTCCATAATTTATGACCAAACACTACACTGAACAGATGGCGGTAGTGTGTAAACGTTAAACGCAATGAAATTGACTATGCGCGCCACAAGTGGTGGTACTACCAACTACGATACTTTTAAATTGTCCGTTAAATGCTTGTTCGATGAACAACTTGCGAGTGTTATGTCTGTTTGTCTGTGCGGATACTATGACTTAAGTGTGTTTTACAGAGTTTTAGTGTGTATTCTGCAACTTTATCGTATGTAAACATTGTGTCTATCTGTCATTTAGTGCTCTTGAAGTTTTCGTGCTCAAAATGTCAGTTTCGTATTCAAAATTGGAAGTTATTTGTTGCAAAATGCCCAAAAAAGCACAAATTTCGATAAGTATCCGAAATGTAATTATTGAACATCACAAAACTGGCAAAAGCTACCGTGATATTGCCGATATTGTCCAGCTTCACAAAGATACGGTCGCTAGGATTGTGCAGATGTACAAAAAGCGTGGTTCTATCTCACCAGCTAAGCGATCGGGGCGTCCTTCAAAGACAACTAACCGAATTGACAGAGCTATCGTGAAGAAGGCGCAGCTGGACCGGTGACTATCAGCTCCGAAAATTGCGAAACAGATTGAAAGCGATTTTTCCATTCAACTGACATCACAATCCATACGAAATCGTCTTCATGAGAAAAGTCTTAAGGGCAGAGTAGCTCTTAAGAAGCCATGGTTGTCCGCAATATATATCAAAAAAAGATTGAAGTGGGCCCAGGACTACATTTCATGGACAAGTGATGACTGGAATAAGGTAATCTGGTCAGACGAGACGAAAGTAATGCTATTTGGGTCACCATTGATACCATCAGACCCAAATAGCATTACTTTCGTCTCGTCATGGTCCATGAAATGTGGTCCTGGGCCCACTGCAATCTTTTTTTGATATATATTGCGGACAACCATGGCTTCAGAGCTACTCTGCCCTTAAGACTTTTCTTATGAAGACGATTTCGTACGGATTGTGATGTCAGTTGAATGGAAAACTCGCTTCCAATCTGTTTCGCAATTTTCGGAGCTGATAGTCCCCGGTCCAGCTCCGCCTTCTTCACGATAGCTCTGTCAATTCGGTCAGATGTCTTTGAAGGACGCCCCGATCGCTTAGCTGGTGAGATAGAACCACGCTTTTTGTACATCTGCACAATCTTAGCGACCGTATCTTTGTGAAGCTGGATAATATCGGCAATATCACGGTAGCTTTTGACAGTTTTGTGATGTTCAATAATCAAATTTCGGATACTGATTTTGGTCTTTTTTGGGCATTTTGAAACAAATAACTTCCAATTTTGAACACAAAACTGAAATTTTGAGCACGAAAACTTCAAGAGCACTAAATGACAGATAGACACAATGTTTACATTTGATAAAGTTGCATAATACACACTAAAACTCTGTAAAACACACTTAAGTCATAGTATCCGTTTGGGGGTGGATAAACTTTTTTTGCGTAATTTTTTACCATTTTCAATAATTTATCACATGAAATCTCAAGAAAAGAAAGTAAATTGGTAGGGGGGTGGATAATCTTTTTTTTTGCATACTGTACGTAATTGAAGAACGTTTTGTCTTTTTTCATTTTAAAATAATTGTTATGGATTTGGAAAGAACAATTAGCTTACAACTTATTTTTGATACAATCCTTAAAGCAAGGTTGCAAATACTCATTTAAGCTAAAACAATGTTTTTTTTTTAAATTATGAAATAATTAGATGCTATGATCATATTTTGAATTGATAAGACACAAAAAGAGGTTGCAAAGAATTTGTTTGACATGTGAAATCTGTTTATTTCACTTCATGAGAGTCACAATCAGCGATTTTTCACACACTCACTCACTCACTCACTCACTCACTCACTCACTCAGCTATCAGCAAATCGCTGATTGTGACTCATAGAAAGCAAAATTTACAGGTTTTATGTTTCAAACGCATACGGTGTAACCTCTTCTTGTAAATTACAAGTTAAACATGTCATCATACCATCTTTTGGTTTTATTATTCCGAAAAACATTATTTTACCTGAAATGAGTATTTGCAACCTTGCCTTAAAGGGGTTTGATCCATTCTGTTGTGAATTTTATATGCTACAATTACATTGCATTTATTCAATTCCAACGTTTGTTATTTAATAGATTTTTAATTGAGCTCAGGCAGCAGATAAAATGAATTAAAGCTAACTTAAATAAGTTGCAGTTTAAAGCCACTTTTCTGCCATAGTTCTGCAACATAAAGATTTGTGATGTCAGGTACACTTTGATTTGTAAAGTTGTTTTGCAATGACTAACATTAATATTTTTTTGAATGTTGGGTGAACATGTCTGGAGCCTAATTATGAATAATAAAAAAGCGATTTTCTAATTTCAAACATTGAATCTTATTTTAGGATTTATTCAATAAACGCCCAATACCAAAAATTTTAATGATGAATTATTCATTGTGGAATTGAGTTTCTAAGTCATTTATTGCGTTTGTGAAAGGAGCAGCAAAAATAATCTCGTAGTTCTACGTCAACAATGCGATCGTGATTTGAACACAACCCGTATTTTTTTTTATTATAGTCACTTTAACACTCTTGGGTCATTCGTGATTTGTCCGTGGATGAAATTTAAACTCGTGACTTGAGCGGATGGATGTTAATCACTACACCCCTTGTTACAAAAATGACTTATCGGCTCCGTAAAGCTTAAGCAATTGAGTGACACCTTTCAAATAAACGAACTAGATAAAAACGTGCTTATATGCAACACAACCAAATAAAAAACCCGAAAACAACGACTGGCACCACTGTTGAAATCCCTTTACAGTCTGCCTATGCCCGAAGAAATGCGCGCGGCGCGTTCGATTTCCGAGTCTCATCTCATCCCGCAGTTCCAAAAAACGCCATTGTAGGTATGGACACTGAGCAGGCAGAAATTTTATTGCAACTTGTGCTGACTTTTGCATAGGAATAAATTTTCCTCCGTATCGACATGCTACATATTCACGGGAAATTGGAAATGAAAGCACACCAAGTCCTACACACTGCCACCGGAAACGAGAAATAACCAGACCGAACCTCGCCGAGACAAGTCAGCCGAAAGGGGCACCATCGGACAGGAAGCTGGAAGTCGTTCGGTACAAAGTTTTGCGTTTTGGTTTGGTGTTTTTACGATCGACTGTCTCCTTGTTCGGAAAGGGTTCGGAGTACCCTGTGGGAGGAAAATCCATTGAAGCCGAAAACCGAACTCCTTGTCGAACGTTAAGTAAGTGTCCGAGGAAAAACGTTATTAAAGTTTATTATATGAATTCCTGCCCTTCCTCCTCTTGCTGCTGGGATGCGACAAACGGGAAATCGACTATTCTCTCAGTTTCTTCTCAGTGTGCATGTGCAATGAAAGATCATTTTAAACTTTCAAAACTGGTGCCCTTGCATGAAAACATATACATAAACATCAACACCCGCTTTCCTCAGAAGTCCTCACCAACCACAACCGTGCTTTGCATGCTTTGCTATCGCACGGAACAAGTTTGTCGGAAAACTTTGGACATTAAAAAAAATGCTTCTTTGCGAAAGTGAAGCGGAATGAAATATGTCTTCATAAGCAAAACTGGATGCCACGTGAGGGCGGGAGGGCGCATATAAACACAAGGGCAGGATGTTTCGTTGAGCCTGCTTATAGTTTGGGCCGTTTGGTTTCATAAAGCGGAAAGTTTTTGCATCTGTTTACGGAACGTCCTCAGTGCTCGGTGAAGCACTTACCTAGTTTAATGATCATATAACTTAATTCTGGAAGTTGCTGTGATGTAAAATTCAACAGATGGAACTGATAGGATGCATGGAGGCCCGGATGGCTTCCGAAAGGCGTTCGGAAGGAGTACTGAATAGTTACGATATCATTATGACCGTCTTCAATCTCGCATTCATCGCACCTTATTAACTTATTATTTCATTTGGTATTTGCAAATAAGGTTGCAGCACCGTTTATGGCACTTCCTAAAAATTGTATCAGTTGTGGCAGGACTATACAATTTCGAAGTTCTAAATGAACTCGAGTTTTGTTTCTCTCATACAAAGTGTTCAACGCTTCATTTAGGCAAGAAACGAATATTAAAAAGAAGCACGCTTTGAAGGAAACGCTGTCGGTGGATCTTCTCGTCGTTGCTTTGCTCATCGCACTCAATGTAAGTAAGGTTGATTTTCTAGTTAAACGAAACCTCATTATGGCTTTCAATGCCTTTCACGAACACCGCTCTTTCAATTTGTTTAAAATGCGGTATGAAGATAACCCCGAGTTGTCTATTAGCTTTAGCGATGATCTCAACTGCATAGAAAGAGAGACAGCCAGCCGGAATAATCAATCCAACCTCGTTAATGAAGATTGAAAATAGCAACGGTCCTAAGTTGCTGCCTTGAGGGACACCGGATGTATTGGTGAGAGAGTTTGATTGTGCTGCTCCGATTTTCACGCAGAGCTCTCGATTTGTTAAGTAAGACTTGAACCAACGAATGAAGCCCTGTGACACACCAAGCTTATCCAGTTTAGCTAGTAGGATAGCATGATCAACTCGATCAAAAGCAGCCTTCAAATCCGTATAGACGACATCTGTTTGTGCTCCTGCTTCCATATTCCGAAGGCAGGAGGATACGAATGGTGCTAGATTTGTAGAGACAGATCTCTTAGAGTAGAACACATGCTGGTTCGGAGAAATATAGCTACAGCAGCTTACAAATAGGGCGTCATTAATGATTATTTCAAACACTTTAGAGCAGGCACAGAGTAAAGTGATTCCGCGATAGTTTTTAATTTTGCGCTTTTCTCCTTTCTTGAATACTGGGAACATAAAGGAGGATTTCCAACTCCTATGGAATTCACCTTGCTGCAGTGAAAGGTTCAACAACTTCCTTAATGGCTTAGTAAGTGCGGAGGAACATTTCTTCAGGATACATGCGGAAATCTCATCAGGACCAGCAGCAATCTAATGTTTCATCTTGTTAATGGCAGACTCCACTAGCTCCTCGGATATCTCAAAGATGTCGAAACGAAACACATCATTTGGCGTGTCTCTGGTTGCCTCGTTCACTTGATCCGCTGAGGCAGTTGTGTCGTTGAAGGCGTGTCTGAAGTGTTCTGCCAGAAGGTTACATTTCTCGAATGGAGTGCGCGCATGTCTATCTCCAAGAGAGTTTTCCGTAGGAAGGCCAACTTCGCTTCTCTTATTGTTGACAAACGACCAAAACAATTTAGGGTTGGTGCGAAGGTTGTGATGCATTCGCCTAGTATACCGTTTGTAGAGAAACCGATTATACTTCCGATTGTTGTTGCTAGCTCGAGAGAACAATCGTTTTGTGAGAGCGGTGCGTGTTTGACAGTATTTTCGAAGGGCTGCTGATCGCAGTCGCTTCAGATGACGGAGTCGAGCGTTTGACCAAGCGGGTTGTAAAGGAGGTCTTCGTAATGGTACACAAGTAGTGATTAAGCGGTTGACAATCCCAATGAAATTTTCGACAGCCTCGTCGACGCTGGGTGATTGCTCAACCATTTGCCAATCGACTTGTTCAAGCGCATGAGTCAGAGTAAGAAAGTCTGCTTTGCGGAAATCAAGACCTAGCACTTCTTCGGTGGGTTCAAAGCTGATGGGAGCATGAAGGCTGATGGATGTTTCCAACGCGGGGTGATCGGCATCAAGACTTATTAAAGGATCTGCAGCTTCAGATACCGAGCATTCCGGGAGAGCGAGCTCGTTCGCCAGTACAAGGTCAAGCAGTCGAGCATTCCTATTTAAAACGGTGTTGATTAGCGCTAAGCCATGCAGGTTGAAACCATCAAGTAGAGTGCCACATGATGCAGATATACTTGAACGAAGAACATCAACAGTTGGCAGCTGATTGTTCGTGTCTGTATTCCAAATCAAGCCATATTGGTTGTAATCACTGAGTAGCAGAGCCAAGTCATTGTTGTCCAATCAAGATAACACTGCGCCAATTGAGTTGACGTGGTTTTCAATGCAGTTTAGGTCAGATTTTCGGTCCGGTGGTAAGTAAATAACGCCCACGCTAACTGTTTTGCTGGTAGTTTTGATCTTAACCCACAGTTGCTCAAGCGAAGCAGTGATCGGTGCAGGGTCGAGACAGCAATTTAAGCACTTTGCAACAGCTATGAGTACACCACCTCCACGAGATTTAGTGCTGTTTAGACGGCTACGATCATTGCAAAATACTGTGAATAAGCTGCCGAAAAATTGCGATGAATTAATTCGAATTGAAGCAACACGAGGGCCCTACGATCGTCTGATCGGATCTAGCTTCGTGTCACTATTCAAATGTTGGCCTGGAGTAGTACGAAGCCAACGGGGTCACTTTCGAACCCAAGGACATGAAACAACTGCTGAATAACAACACTTTGTCAAAGCAGTTGTTTAACGATACATATTCCGTCTACCGTCAAGATCGATCAACCCTCAACAGCAACAAGACCTCCGGTGGTGGAGTCCTTCTGGCCATTCGCTCCTGCTTCGTATCTCGCTTACTGAAACCTCCTGAAGATTCGACGGTTGAGCATCTGTGGGTTGCAATTTCAACTCTAAGTGGTACAATCTATATCTGCGTGATATACGTTCCTCCCGACCGCGTTAACGACCACAGCCTGATTGAGAAGCATGCACTTTCGCTGGATTGGATTGTCTCTCAAATGGATGCCAGGGACAGCATCGTCATCTTGGGCGATTTCAACCTTGGCACTGTATCGTGGCTTAGCGATGCTCACGGCTTCTTCTTTCCTGACAATTCCCGTTCATCGTTCAGACCGGCTTCTCTCTCCTTGCTCGACGCGTATTCAACCGCAAGGCTTCAGCAAGTGAATGGCGTTCTGAATGCAAACAACCGTTTGCTCGATCTGTGCTTTGTCGGGGAGGATTTGGGACAAAGCTGCTCTGTTACCCACGCTCCGGCACCGCTCGTCAAAAACTGCAGACATCATTCACCTCTACTGTTGACGCTTGCAATCGATCCTGAGAAACGCTTCCAAGACCACGCCGAAACCGGCTTCTACAACTTTCACAAAGGAGACTTCGAGCGACTGAATAAATTTCTCGCTAATGTGGATTGGAATGCGACACTAGACTCCGGGGATGCGAATCTGGCTGCCTCGACCATGTGTGGTATCATATTCTACGCTATCGATCAGTTTGTGCCTAAAAAACTACGGTGTAAACCTGCCAAACCCACCTGGTCGAACTCTGATCTTAAGCATCTGAAAAAGGTGAAAGGGCTGCACTGAGGAAACACAGTAAATATCACACAGATTCTACGAAGGCTAATTACGTCCGCGCCAACAACGAGTACACACTGAAAATAAAATTTCGTTTATACAACGAAATCGCTCGTTTGTTCTATGAATTTATTCGTTGTTTTCTGCAACGAAATGGATTTGTACATTGTATGAAGCTAGTTTCGTTAGAACTGCCACACTCGCTATCGCTACACCCAACCAGCGGTCCACAAGTGTTGGTTGTGGAAACAGAAAAATGTGGAGTGTGTTAGTGAGGATGGTTAAAAATAACTTCATCATTGGAAGGAATAAATGACAAAAAAATAAAATTAGACTACAGACAGGACTCGACTCATGCACCTTGCGATCGTTGGATCTGTGCTTTATCCACCGCTCTATCTATGCTATGAGAAGAGGTAAAGCTAAAGGCAAATAAGAAGCACTCATGGAGCGGTACTTCGATTTCTCTTGCTTTTTCTGCTGCTTGCATGTATTTTTTTTTTCTCTAACACAAAACCACCGCGATGATTTATTGTGGTAGCTTGCATGTATTGGTCAAACCGACAATATTTCTGAAAAAAATATCCCATCTCCAACACACAATCAGCACTTTAGGAGACAATAAGCGGAGTTGTTGGTTTGATTGTACGAAGATGTATTTGTATATTATACGAATAAGGCGTAATATTGACATTGCGCCAGATGACAGGAAAAACGAATGTTTCGTACCATTTATGAAAGATGTGTTGTATGCACGATATTCATTTTTACGAAACGGTTTTCAGAGAAATAACGAAAATACATTTTCAGTGCAGAGATCTCAATGCAAGCTTGTACAACGCACATCAGTCTCACTTGCAGAGTCGTCTCAAAGCTAATCCTAAGGAATTCTGGCGATATGTGAATGAGCAACGGAAAGAAACGGGATTGCCGTCCAATATGACTGATGGCGTTACTGATGCTAACTCCGTCGCAGATATCGCCAATATGTTTCGCACACAATTCAGCAGCGTTTTTTTCAGACGAAGTCCTTGATGCTCAGGAAATTGCTGCTGCCACGAGTAATGTCCCTCGTACGTCGGTGTTTAGCTCTCCATTCACCATCCACAGCGACATGGTGATTTCAGCCGGGAAACAGATGAAAACATCAACAGGATCTGGTCCAGATGGCATTCCCTCATTAGTACTGAAACGTTGCTTAGACACTCTTTCAGAGCCCTTAGCTAAGGTCTTCAACTTGTCAATGACCTCCGGAGTTTTTCCAGAATGTTGGAAGGATTCGTTTGTTTTCCCTGTTCACAAAAAAGGATGCAAGCAGACTGTCGCCAATTACCGCGGAATAGCTGCATTGAGTGCTATCTCCAAACTATTCGAGCTAATTGTCCTGGAAAAGTTGGTTCAAGACTGCTCGAACAGTATTTCTCAGGATCAACACGGCTTCATGCCTAAGCGCTCGACGACGACTAATCTAACTGTTTTTACATCGTTCATTATTCGTGAGATTGAACGTGGCCATCAAGTTGACGCCATATACACCGACCTCTCTGCAGCTTTCGATAGAGTGAACCATGAAATTACCATCTCTAAATATGACAAAATGGGTGTTCATGGGAGTCTACTTACCTGGCTTCGCTCCTATCTGACTGGCAGATCTATGTCTGTTAAGATCGGTGACTACGCTTCTCCACCCTTCATTGTTACATCTGGTGTTCCTCAAGGCAGCCACCTGGGGCCATTGCTTTTCCTGTTGTATATGAACGACGTGAACTTAATCCTCAAATGCCTTAAACTCTCGTACGCCGACGACATGAAGCTCTACTACGTAATAAAAGGGCCTCAAGACGCTCATTTCCTCCACCAAGAACTTGAAGTCTTTGATGATTGGTGCCGGATAAACAGGATGTCTTTAAATGTGTCCAAGTGCTCGGTCATCTCCTTTGGCCGTAAACGGGCGATGCATTTCCACGATTACACCTTAAGAGGAATAAGCTTGAAACGCGAATCGACTGTCAAGGACTTGGGAGTCATGCTCGATTGCAAATTAACGTTCAAGGATCACATTGCTTATGTTGTATCTAAAGCTTCATCGCAGCTAGGATTTTTATTCCGTTTCGCCAAAAGCTTCAAGGACGTGTATTGCCTGAAGGCTTTATACTGTTTCCTGGTTCGACCTATACTGGAATACTCTGCCGTTGTTTGGTCGCCATTCTATCAGAATGCCATCCATAGAATTGAAGCTGTTCAGCGAAAATTTATTCGCTTTGCGTTGCGACACCTTCGTTGGCGCGACCCGCGTAACTTGCCGAGCTATGAAAGTCGCTGTAACCTCATCGACCTGGAGCTCTTGGAAGGAAGGCGTAATGTGGCGAAGGCTTGTTTCGTTGCGGATCTTCTGCAAGGGAACGTCGACTGCTCCACACTTCTCAGTCTTCTTGACATCAACACTCAACGACGGGACCTCCGGCTGCATGCGTTCTTCAACAACCGGCGTTCGAGGACCAACTATGGCGTACACGAACCAATGTTGAGTATGTGCCGCGTTTTCAATAGTTGTTATTATGTGTTCGATTTTAATGTGTCCCGCGAGAAAAATAAGCGTAGCTTTAAGAGATGTTTGCGTTAATTTTGTGTTTGAAGCAGTTTTGATGTTTAGATATAGAAAATTGTCATTAGGGTAACTATTTCATCTGTTGACAAGTAGAAATAAATAACAAAAAAAAAAAAAGGGGTTTCTTAAAACTTTCCTCAGGAATTTTCGTGCACCTTCGTCCGTAAGTTATTTTCCAATTCATCCCACTAAGTTATTTAGATTTTCCTCGAGAGCTTCTTCTGGCTTCGCTCGAAAGGTTCTTCTGTCTTCTTCAAATTGGTGGAAAGTTTAGTTAATACTTCCCCCGGAATGTTGTGCAAACTTTCCATTGACTATTCTACCGATTTTCTCCAGAAATTTCATTCGACATCTCCCAAAAATCTCGTTCTTCCGGAATTCTGATCCCAACTTCTCTTAGAAGTTTCTTTAAACTGTTCCGAAAACCTTCTAGCTTTCGCCGGAATAAGCTTCCAACTTTCTTCAGAAGTTTATTTAAAACTACATCAAGAAGTTGTTTTCAGCGCCTCCACGAATTTTCTTCTATCTTTTCCAGGGAACCTTCAAACTTCTACCGGAAGTATCATGGAATTCTCCCAGAAGTTTATTTCGTTTTCCGTTTCTGCATAAGCTTTTTCCGACTTCTTTTGGAAGGTTTTACCAAGCTTCTTCTAGTTTCCCCTGGAAATGACCACTCCTGGAATGTTCTTCCGATTTCCGAATCCTTCTTGGCTGCTCTGGATATGTCAACCGATTTTTTTTCCGAAAATTTCTTTGAATTTTTCATCATCATCATCATCATCTTGCCGTAGATCCTTAAGAAGCTAATTCAAACATTCCCCGGAAATTCCTGGAAGGTCAGTCTTAAATAGGAGTATGAATCTAAGATTTTCGAGGCTAAAAAAATAGTCCAAGTCACTCCAATATGAAATATCCCTTTACAAAGTGTATGCATCCTTCACAAGCGTCCTCACTCTTTTGCAAGATCTTGCAAAGACTTGTGAGGGATGCGTATGCTTAGAAAAATGATGTTTTGTCTTGAAATGGTATGAACTGGATTTTTTAGCCTCGAAAATCTTAGAGCCATACCCCTAACTTCTTAGTCAAAACGTTTAAATTTTCACCTTCGAAAAAGACAAAAGTAAAAAATTATCTAAAATCGTAAATACCGATTTTTTAAAACCTTTTAACCGATAAGCTTAAAAACAATCTGACAACGCTGACTCGGCTGTCGACAGAAGCAGACCACTCTCAATGTGTCACGCGATCGTCTGTTTTCTCGGTAGCCACCATTGTGTGGTCCTCCTCATTGTTCTTCATCAGCAGTTCTTTCAGTCGATGCGTCGTCGACTTTGGAAAGCAATCGTTTCGTGATGAGTTTGTGAGTGCTGACCTCGTTTTGCGTCCATTGCTGCAATAGAAGCGCTCTGAACCCCGTTGGCGAATCTGCCATACAATGAAACCACTGGAAGCGGCTCCCGTTCTGGTGGAGAAGGCTTATTGAATAGCGGAAGATAAAATGTTTATTGTGTTGTACCTTTTGACTATAGTTTTAAGATGTATTGTATAGTGAACAAGAATCCTCGGCTCTGTAAAGTTAATTCGGTTAAGCCGTATAAAATAAATTAATAAACAAAACAAAAGTATCTTAGTCGCGTGGATTTGGTCGATTGAAGCTGATATGTTGACACCCTGGTTGTGGGCTATGAGAATTAAATTTAGGGGGGGGGGCGGTGGGTGTTGAGCCATTGAGCATTTGTCATGACTAGAACATTTTTTTTATATATTTTTATTAAGGAGACTTTCAGTCCTGGGAGAACATTTTTCTGAGGGTGGTGAAACATCTAAATCTCAATTCTAGATGCTCAACATATCTCACACTAGCGAATCAATCTTCGAAAAAATTTCATTCATTGCTCGCATCTACTTGCATCGCGCATCATCTTTTTGCAAGAAATCTTCAGAATCGTCATCAATCTTTTTCTTTCTACTCAGCGTGTGAGCAGCTAACCACAGCAAAATACAATTTTTCCTACATCGTAGATAGAGTCGCCCCCCTCGCATTTTTCCCTGTAATTATAGCATATGATTGTGACGTTTGGCAGTTCACTGATTTCACTATATTGATTATAAAAAGCAAAATCTTATGCACCGAAAATGACGACGCCGGTGCTGTAGTGGTAAGCGTCACTGCTTTCTCACTCTAGTGTGTCTAGATGAAAGCTCAGCCGAAGTCGTTGGAATTTTTGTGAGGAAAAAAAATCTCTGGTCACATCTTCCTTCAGAAAGGAAGTAATGCCGTTGGTCCCCATGTGTTAATGACTTTCGATTGCACATTGCCACTCGATTTTGGGACAGAGGACGACGTTGAATAAAGGAATTAAGAAGAACAATCTACCGAAAGCGTAGAAGAAATGGATCCTAACATGTGCGTTCAATTTTCAAACGGAGAAAGTCTCTTAAATATTCTTCAGTTCAGGATGTAAATCCACTGCAATCAGTAGGTACATTGAATTAAAGTGCACAGTTCGAAAAAGTAGTGTAAATTTCTGTTCAATATGATGCACATAAATGGAGCGTCACATATCATATACGTTTACATTATATATCATGTAAAGTTCTGACACATTTCATGCATTGTAGCAAATATTGTATACAAAAGCCCTTCTTTGTAAACAACATTGATTGCAAGTTGCTCGGCTGCGTGAAATGAAATACAAGTCTACGTGAATGAATGTTTACATCACAATTAAAATTCAGGATTTTTATCTGTGTGGCAAATGCTACCCATATTTCAATCCGCCCTCTTCTCTTTAGATTGAACTTTGAATCAGAAAATTGATAAAATATTAACCTACCAATCGTGGGGACTATACCAACCTTTTCACAGAGAATAGTTGGCTACTGACGACGTACCTACAACACCATCAATGCATCCACCTACAGGACGGTGAAAACCGTATGGAAAATCGAATAAGGATGGAAAGAGATACTACCTCTGGCTAACACAACCACCACAATCGGTCTGTCGAGGTTGGACTAAGCTTGCGGCGGCGGCGGTGGGCGTCAGTGTGAATAAATCAAATGTTCTCGGTTAGCTCACGGGTAAGGGCAATTATTGGCCGTGTTTGATCCGTGTCGAATTTCACTACATGGTAATGGTGATGGATGAACAGATCGATTTTTTTATGGGGGAAATCCTGCTGAACAGAATTTTAGATTGCTCCACGTGGAACGCTAGCTTGTCTTCAGAATTTCTCGTAACCCACATTATTAGTTGGACATGACAGCATTGCAGCCTTGCCCACTAAAGTTGAAAGCATTCCGTAGTTTTCTGCAAATCTCATTACCGGCTTTTCATTTTTATCCACGGCCGCACCACAGAATCCGCAACATGTTGCATTCAGCAGCGGAGGAAAATTGCTGCAAAGCGTATCATTCTAATTAGCACCACCTCACTTGGTTCCCCAAGGTAAGCTGACCAAACCCAAACACTCTTCCGCTGTTTATTTCAAAGGCCCCTAAGTTGGTTCTCATGGGTTATGGTTCCGGTCAGAAAAAAAACACCTTTTACCTACCACTTTCCAGCTCAATCCCGAGCTCTCGTAGGATGTGGGATCCGTTGTCCAGCTGAGTAACGTGACTTTTGCATGGTTGGCGAAAAAACGAGTGCAAAATCATGTTGTTTTATTCATATGACCCAACGGCAGCGACGGTAGCAGTGTACAGCTGAAATTGTTGGCGGTCCTGCGCTCTCAAGTAACGTCGACACCTTACCGCAAATTTGACACCTCGAAAGGTGTAAAATTATGACATGGTCCTTTTTCTCCTGTCCACGTTCAAACGGACCGGTAAACGGGATGATGAAAAGTGGTTTCTGTGTTAATTTCAACGATACGGGCAGAGTGGTGCACTTTACAGGTGCTTTATATTTTTTCAAAACATGCTTCATCCGTTGCCAGGTCTTCAAAATAGGACTTCTAATCAAACAGAATTGCATTACTCAATCGAAACAATCAGATTGAGGTTTCAAATATTACTCTTGGATAAACTAGATATGTGTTGTGCCAAGTGACCGAGAAAAATTGCCAAAGTGAAATTGACATCTTCTGATTTGTACCAAATTTTAATTCAATTTTCATACTGCCGTACTCTAACGGAACTATCCACCTGCTCTCTTCTAAAGATCATTCTCTAGCTAATAAATTATCACACTAAAGCTTCATGTTAGCATTTCCAACCAACTCTGAAAATCGCTAACTTCGCGTATGAAGTAACATAAAACACTTTGAATGATTGAAGGGCAAGTTTATTTAAGCCCAAATTTTTAAAATCCACATTTTTGTGCTGATCGGAGCAACCCTTGGTCAAGGGGAGCATTTCCTATTTTTTTTTGTGATGTTCAACCCGGAGAAAATAACCATACAATTACCATAACACAAAAAACAATCACAACAAAATCTATGTCCAACAATCGATCATATTCTATGTATGATTGAAAGAATTTTCAACAATTAAAAAATAATAAAATTAATGGTAAATGGCTTAAGTTAGTTCGGGAAAAAGTGGTTTATTTGAACGGTTGAAATGTATAACAATCCCCTCGTTATATTGTAGATTTCCCCATTCCGCGACCAACCGTGGGAATTTTATGTTTTTCAAGCCGATTCAATGTCAATCTGTTTTTAAGTTTCAGATCATATCAGATGTATACACATACAACATATTTACAACATCTGTATTCAATATTGAAAGGCTATTAGCTTATTAAATTTAAAAATACGGAAAATAAGAAAAGAAATATTGAGAAACGTTGCTGTAGATAATAC
This sequence comes from Ochlerotatus camptorhynchus, assembly GCF_037179485.1. Lineage (NCBI taxonomy): Eukaryota > Metazoa > Arthropoda > Insecta > Diptera > Culicidae > Ochlerotatus > Ochlerotatus camptorhynchus. The sequence goes on from NW_027040843.1 coordinate 215,520, forward strand.
AACTTATTATGAATACAATAAATTCTATTATATGGCTACTGTTGCCCACGGAGTGTCCAAAACGATGTACTGGAGATGACACACAATACCGACGGTTCAACTGACATCTGATATGTGTCAGCAACTGATAAATATTTAAACAGAAGAAGGGAAGAAGATAACATAAAAAAATATGTAAAAGTGGGTGAAATATTGAGTAAATAGATAATTAATTAAAATAGAAAATACACAGATAAAAATTCTGAATTTCAATTGCGATGTAAACATTCGTCCACGTAAACTTGCATTTCATTTCACACAACCGAGCAACTTGTAAACAATGTTGTTTACAAAGATGGGCTTTTGTACACAATATTTGCTACATTGCATGAAATGTCTCAGAACTTTACATGATTTATAATGTAAACTTATATGATATGTGACGCTCCATTTATGTGCATCATATTGAACAGAAATTTACACTACTTTTTCAAACTGTGTAGCGAGCTCGAAGAATTTCCGTAGAATTAATTAATCTGAGAAAAAAAAGTGTATTAACCTTCCTAGTGCATTAGGGTCTTTTTTGACCCGGCGTCACTTTAAAAAAGCTGTTATTTTGTAACGAAATATGATAGAGACCTGACATTTCCAGACTTTCCCTAATTTTTGGAAACAAACATTTTGATATCAAAAGATGCTCTTAGCGACCTCTACGAGTGACGCTACAAAAAAAGTGACACATTGTGCATTAGGGTCAAAAAAGACCCAGACTGAAATTCACTCCCAAAAACCAATTTTTTAACCGATTCTTGATCTATTGGCCTCGAATGAAAGATAAAGGATCATAGAATGGCATCCTTTCCAGGATTTCTCCAATTTGGCCATTTAGGCTACCTGGCACCGGTTCCGATAGGGCACAAAAGGACAATTCCAAAACCTCATGTACTGGTACCGTCCGACGGCTCAAAATTTATGATTTTTCATCCAGAAGTAAATAGACATCATACTATGGACCAACAGGTGGATCTGGCTACACCGGGACACCCAGAACCGGTTCCGATAGGGCTCAAAAGGGACATTTCAAAACCTCATGTACTGGTACCGTCCGGCTCAAAATTTATGATTTTTCATCCAGAAGTAAATAGACATCATGTCATGGACCAAAAGGTGAATATGGCCACATCCGGATACCCGGAACCAGTTCCGGTAGGGCTCAAAAAGGCCATTTCCTAAATTACATGTACTGGTACCGACCGACGGCTCAAAATTTATGATTTTTCATCCAGAAGTAAATAGACATCATACTATGGACCAACAGGTGAATCTGGCTACATCGACCCGGAACCGGTTCCGATAGGGCTCAAAAAGGACAATTCCAAAACCTCATGTACTGGTACCTTCCGACGGCTCAAAATTTATTATGTTTCATCCAGAAGTAAATAGACATCATGCCATGGACCGAAAGGTGGATCTGGCCACATCTGGATACCCAGAACCAGTTCCGGCAGGGCCCCAAAAAAAAAAACAATTCCAAAATCTCATGTACTGGTATCGTTCGACGGCTCAAAATTTATGATTTTTCATCCAGAAGTAAATAGACATCATGTCATCGACCGAAAGGTAAATCTGGCAACATTCGGATCCCCGGAACCAGATTTGAAAAATGTTTAAAAATATAGATTGAGATACATGTGTTTAATTCGAACTTATTTATTGTTGACATTTTGAATTTATAATCAAAGTTTCAGTAATCACTGTTCCTTAGAAATCTGTACATGTTGGGCAAAATGTAAGGATATGAGATTTACATATATGATTACCACATCCACTGCACGTTGTGGTATGTTTGTTATCAGAGTTTTCGCAAAACTTACACCGTCCTCTTTTCTTTGCTGGAGATGAATCGCTCGTTGATCCACGCTGGGTGGAAGGTCCGGCCACATCTGTGTATGCCACGTCTGTTTTGATACTTCGAACAATATCAGCAGAAAACTTAGCTCTTGGAATCCTCCGTCTCTGTGCTATTTGTTGGGACACTAATTCTGTGCCCAATCCCTCTAGAAACAACCGTTTTCGATTGAGCCCACTATTCCAACCTGCAAAAATCTGGTCGTACAGAACAAAGGCGTTTTTCAATGATAGATCGATACCGTTGCACATGACCTCAGTTTTTCAATTTTTCGTTGCACGTTTTACCGAATACGAGGCAATGCGGCGATCTACCGTATCAACTGCACCCTTGTTCTGGTTGTAGACCTTTATGATCTCTGGTTTCTTTTTGTCTGTGGAGTCAACTGTTTGGTTATGGTGGATGGTACTTAGCAGGATCACGTTTTTCCCCTTTTTTGGTATGTAGGAAACTAAGGTGGCATCTTGGGTATGAGCGAAGAGGGATGAATATATTTCTCGCCCTTTGATAACCAGCAAGACAGGGGGGATGCAAGTTTTTTCTTTCTTAGGGTGCCGACCATACCCATGTTGTTTTTCAAAAGATTCTTGGCCACTTGCAAAGAAGTGAACCAATTGTCCATAGAACCGGTTCGTCCATCATAAGCTCGGTTTAGTAGCAGATCCTCGGTAACACGTTGTCCCTGATTTATTCCCTTTTTTCCATCTTTTCGCTTGCCCATGTACAATTGGGAATGGAGAACATATCCGGTAAGACTTCAACAAGAGTTGAAAATTTTCAGCCCATATTTGGCGGGTTTGTTTGGCACATATTGTCGACAAAAAACCCTTCCGCGGAATGAAACAAGCTGCTCGTCGATAGTAATATTCTCATGCGGTGTGAAAAGTAGCGCTTGTTGACCATTCCATAGATCCCAAAATTCTCTAATAGCGGTTCCCTTCTCGCTAGATCGTTCAGCTTTGTCATCAGTTCGGATCATAGCGAAAATGGCTTTGAATCTGCGAGCTGACATCGTTGCCCGGAAGATCGGTCGTCCAAGCATCTCATGCCATAATGTCTCAACTGGCTCCTTGTTTGACTTGAAAATAGATGACAATATAAGCAAACCCAGAAAAGCATCGAACTCCACCGCATCTATGATTTTCCACTTTTCTCTACATTTTTCAAAACCCTTTTCGTTAGTGTGGCTGATGACGAGAGTGATGAGACTATCATCGAAAGAAGCTTTAAAAGCTTGAACTTCATTGTTCACATGAGCAGTTGCATAGCTCGTTACTCCTGGGCGAGTTTGTAAAATCTCATAAGACCGCTTCCGTCCAACTTTGGAATTCGGCTTCACAATATTTTGTTCCCATCGAGTTCCGTCTTTAGACGTCCATGAGGAATCTTCTTCATCACTTATGGATAATTCGTCATCAGAATCCGAAAATTTTTCAATTGAATCATTGTCAGGTTCAGAATCAATTATTTCGTCATCTGATGAACCAAAATCAAAATCTTCATTCATGATGAAATTTACCTGAAATAAAAGAAAAACAAGTCTCGTAGTAATAATGAGAATGTGTTTTGGATTGACTCTCGTTTTCCAGGGTTCTTCCCACTGGGACAAAGCCTGCTCATTACAGCTTGAAGCCTAAGAGGCGAACCAACAAATAGCTAAAATTCTCTATAATATAGAAAAAAAGCCTCGAATCGGAACGTATAAGAATAAGTTATAGAATGTGTTTTAATTATGTCCAGAGTGTTCCTGCAAGGTGAAGTTGAATCAAAATCATTTTTTTTCTCACTTGTTTTATTTTTTTTTTATTTACAAAAATTGATCATGTCTACGAAGAAAAGGCACCAGTTTGTTTCGGGATGATAAATTATAACATTTGTAACAAATTTGGGGGTGAACAACAAGATAATTTCAATAGTGAAGGCGTACACAGAACATGGTTGCGTTTTTATTGAAAATGATATTTGGAGTATCAGACTTATGATAAGTCAGTAGGATGCTAGAATTACTTATAGTGGAGCAAACGTACGAGGCAGCGCACAATGGACAAAAACTGACCCAGAGTAACACTTATTTCATGTCGCTGGTTTCAAAGGGTGTGAGATCCTGTTCTTATGTACATATATTCATACATAAACGAATACTGCTAGTTTTGTCTAGCACAGAAGTGTCCGATTTTGCCCGTTTATCCCCATTTTCTGGTGAAATTAGAAGTTATTTGAGTTCATATGTGACTACAGATTATCTACAGCCATAAAATGCATTGGATGATATGGTAGTAAACCGTGCCAATGATTAATTGGGTTGTTTGCTTGACTAATAAGCCAATTGGCTTTTATAAAAAAAACATTGATTCATCAATTTCGATAAATTTTTCAAATAATTAATGTTTAATTTCGATGCCACTTGGCAATTGGACAAACGGATGTCCTACGTGAGTTGTAGTTTTTCAAATGCCTACAGTTTGAATGATTTCGTAGCAGTGTTTTGACAAAATCCTCAATTTAATCGACTAGAAGTAGTTTTACTTACTTTTGGATGAAAAATCCGAGGGGGCGACACATCTAAATCTCAACCCTAGATGCTCAAAAAATCTCACACTAGCGAATCAATCTTCGAAAAATCATCTTTCATTTCTCGCATCTACTTGCTTCGTGCTTCATCATTTTGCAGGAAATCTTCAAAATCGACATAAATCTTCCTTCTATCTACTCAGCGTGCGTGCAGCTAGCCACAGCAAAGCACAATCTTTTCTGCATCGTAGATAGAGTCGTCCCCCTCGGAAAAATCATCCATTTTGAGCCGTCGGATAGTATCAGTACCTGAGGTTTTGGAAGCGTTTTTTTGTTTGGGCTCTACCACAACTGGTTCCGAGTATCCAGACGTGGCCAGATCTACCTATCGGTCCATGGCATGATGTCTTTTTACTTCTGGATGAAAAATCATAAATTTTGAGCCGTCGGACGGTACCAGTACATGAGTTTTTGGAAATGTCCCTCTGTGCCCTATCGGAACCGGTGCCAGGTAGCCTAAATGGCCAAATTGGAAAAATCCTTGAAAGGATGCCATTTTAGGATCCTTGATTTATTTCTATTTCATTCCGCTATAAATTGCTTATCTTTTGATAAATATGCATATTTCGTCTACTACTTGTTGACTTCATCAGTGCCAAGTGATGTTGACTACTTCCGGAGTGATTTTAGATTTGGGCGTAATTGCTTTTGCAAAAAAAAAAACACGTCAATTGCCGATTTCTCGTGAATAAAAGCTAAATCTCATACACAAACTATACCAAACTAGCTGACCCGTCGAACTTAATCCCGTTCAAAATTTGATTTTTGTTTTAAACAATTTCGAGCATTTAGGATTCCACCCTAAATTAATCTCTTTGAATGGAATATTCGCGATTGATTTAGATACTACTATTACTTCCATTATTAATTGAATGGAACACTTTTCGAATGGGATTGAATTCAATAACATTTATTTACACGGAATTTTAAACGGCTTATGGAATTACTTATCAGGTCAATTCAATGCTTTATGGTAGACTACTTTCTTCGTTTTGTTATCCGGCGCATAAAAAAAAGATGAAGGCTTTCCAACACGTGAACATGCCACATATAATTGGTCATGTGAAAAGCAAGGGTATTCGAGGTTGATTCCACACACTTCCAAAGATTGGCCTTGTGATTCATTGATTGTCATGGTGAATGTAAGGCGAACCGGAAATTGAATGCGTTTGAACTCGAAAGGTAAATTTGTTGAAATCAGTGGAATTCGCGGAATGAGCACTTCCTCGCCCTTGAATTTACCTTTGAGTATCGTTGCTTGGATCACATTATTCTTGAGTTGTTTCACGGCCAATCTTGTTCCATTGCACAATTTCGGTTGATTGCGGTTCCGCAGCATGATCATAACAGATACAACCTTTAGTCGTACATTATGTGGTGGTAATCCCGGCAAATCCAATGAATTCAGGGACTCTATTGGACAATTAGTTACTTCGTCCGGATAAGTCACAGTATCGAATGATTTGAACGAAATTAATTGTCCAGCAATTGCATTTTGAATTTCGAAATTCAAATCATCGACATCCTTGTTTTTCGCTGCCAAAATCGCACGTCCACTCAACCAATTGTGATTCCCATTATTTTGAACGATGTTTGGAAACACATTCGTAATGAGTTCCACTTTTGTTTGAAAGTCGGCGGAAACGAAATAAATCCGGTGGAAACGTCAACTGGTACTTCTCCATTGCCAATCACCAACAATTGATTTGAAAAATCCTCGGCAGACGGATCGTTTTGCAACGCAACTCGCATATTCGTCGTCAGTCGCAGCTTCTTCACATAACGCCACAAATACGAAAGCTTAAGAGGGAAAAGGATATCATAAATGTATTAAAATATAAAAGCATCTTTTTTCGTTTCTGAACAAAATACTGTGAATGGAAACATATTATTGTGTTCTGTAAGTTAGCAGAATGCAAGAAACACATTTTCATGAACGTAATTTTGGTTGTGAACGAATAAACTCTTGACACTTTTGAAAATTATTGACAGTTGTTTGTACCTTAAGGCAAGTGTTGATTTTATCGGCTGCCGATGATCGTTGAATGACAGGAAGGTTCATTGTTTTTTCAATCATTATCAAAAAATCAAAAGCAGTTTTTTTCGTTCAAATTCAAAATTCTGCCAACGAAAATGTCATTATTGCATTCTACCTGTGGCCTACCGGAACACAGTGATGACATTTTCATTGGCAGAATTTTGAATTTGAACGAAAAAACTGCTTTTGATGATTGAAAATTCAATGATGGTTTGTTGAATCGGAAGCGTTTGTCGAAAATCTCCTGCCAGTAGAATCATTGCACCTCTAAAATGTCTCGTTTTGCTTCGAAGATCTTTCATAGTCCGATCGAGTGCCTCCAATGCTCGATTGTGTGCCATTGTACATTCGTCCCATATAATAATCTTGCAGCTTTGCAACACCTTCGCCATTACAGAATTCTTTGAAATGTTGCAGGTTGGTTCATAAGTCAATTGTAGATTCAAAAGCAGCTTCAACGCATAATGAGCCGTTCGGCCTCCTTCCAACAATGTAGCTGCAATCCCTGAAGAGGCAACCGCCAGCGCGAATTCTGATCTCGAACGAACCGAAGCTAACAGTAATGAAATAAGGAACGTTCTATCAGTTCCGCCAGGTGCATCGATGAAGAAAATGCCTCCGTTTTGGTCGTCGATCGATTTCATCAAAGTGTCGTAAATGTTCCACCCCAAAATGGTGAGGACCACAGGAGAAATAGCGTCCAACATAGCTCTGGTCTTCACAAGCTCCTACCTCACGCTTCCACGTGTCGGATGATGACAGCCAGTATATGCCCATATATGTGCTGGTAGCGGGGTGTGGGCAATGTCATCACGATTAACCCATATCGTGATGATAGCAAGGCTGAGGAGGTGCGAATCGTCGAGCGTCTTTCCACCAGGAGGTGCGGCTCGAACAGCGTCTGTCTGGGATTCAGCGGCTGAAAAAGAAATGCTGTAAATGCTAAATCCAAGATGGCAGCCCCATCTACACAATAACCCGAGCGTCTGTCCACGAGGAGGTGCGGCTCAAACAGAATATGTCTAGCATCCAGCGGCTGAAACAAGAAATCTTGAATCGTGTCAACTAAACCTAAGATGACAGCCCCATCAACACGATGTAGGTATCGCGACCCTGGTACGGTAGCATACTGAATTATAAAAATACTCAGAAAAATGAAGTAAGAAGAAGAAAAAACGAACGGAATTTTCGGCAACTGACCCAACGGCAACGAAATAAGGACAATGAATGGAAACTTGGTTCTTGGAATGTCAAAACGTTAAATGAACCTGGCCTTCTGGCCCGTGAACTGCAAAAGGTGAATGCGGTGGCTTAGATCTGGAGAACGTGAATTCAGGGCGGTAGATCCTATCGCCAACACATCGTTCAAATACCATATCTACTACAGTGGTGGCGATAGAGCAGAACACGGAGTTGGTTTCGTAGTGATTGGGAAACAGATGAAGCGAGTTATGCGGTGGAAACCGGTTAGCGAGTGCATCGGCATTTTGAGGATTCGTGGCAAATTCTTCAATTACAGCCTGATCAACATCTACGCACCGACTAACGATAAATCCGTGATGACGTGAAGGACGCGTTTTATGAAAGCCTGGATAAAAACTATGATGAGTGCCCTAAACACGACGTGAAGATTGTCATCGGAGATGCAAACGCGCAGGTCGGAAGAGAGGAATTCTTTCGCCCAATCATTGAAACAGACAGCCTTCACTCTGCAACGAATGATAATGGCATGAAGCTGATAAACTTCGCTGCTGCTTGTGATATGGCCATCAGTAGCACCCACTTTGCACGCAAAGATATCCGAAAGCACACCTGGAGACACCCTAATGGCGAAACTTGCTCCCAGATCGACCACGTGTTGGTGAATGGTCGGCATTTCTCGGATGGTAGATGTCACGACCTTCAGGGGTCCAAATATCGACTTGGATCACTACCTCGTTGTCGCGAAAATTCGAGCGCGTCTATCGACTGTTACGAGTTCGAGAAACCGGAGATCGATACGTTTCAACATCCAGCGTTTGACAGTAGATGGTGTTGCTGCAGAGTACCACCAGAAGCTGAATGAGCGGATAGCGGAAATCAACGTGAACGAGAATCTCAACAATCTGTGGGTAGCTGTCCACGGAGCGGTGAGCACAACAGCACGAGAGGTGATAGGTACAGGTCAGAGGCGCCCCCGGAACGGGTGGTTTGACGAGGAGTGCCAGCGAGTGACAGAGGAGAAGAACGTCGCCAGAAGCCGGATGTTGGTGTCTGGTACCCGTCAGAACAGAGAGCGGTACAGGGTAGCAAGGCCAGCCGAGAAACGAACCCATCGCAGGAAAAAAAAGGCAGTACGAGGAACGCGTTATTGCTGAGGCGCAAGAAAGTATGAAGCAGAATGATATGCAAAGGTTTAACGCAACTGTCAATGGCGTGAGGAGTAAGACAGCGCCTTCTCCCGCCATGTGCTATGACCGTGAAGGTTATCTGCTGACAGATAAAACGATGGTGGCTGCCAGGTGGAAGGAGTACTTCGAGACGTTGCTGAACGGAGAGAACGAGACAGCATCTACAAACAGAACACACATCGACGACGATGGTCAAGCTGTGGAACCACCAACGCTAGAAGAGGTGAAAAAGGCGATACGAGAGCTGAAAAACAGTAAGGCTACGGGAAATGACGAGCTCCCGGCCGAACTTCTCAAACACGTAAGTGAGCAGCTGCACCAGATGATCCACCGTATACTGCTCAAGATATGGGAGGAGGAAGAATTGCCCGCTAGTTGGCTGGATGGTCTCGTTTATCCCCTCTACAAAAAGGGACACAGACTGGAGTGCGCCAATTACAGAGGAATCACGCTTCTGAATTCGGCGTACAAAATATTATCACGTGTTCTGTTCAACAGATTGATACCGCTTAAGGAATCCTTCGTCGGCGAATACCAGGCTGGTTTTCGTGAGGATCGATCAACGACGGATCAAATGTTTACCCTGCGTCAAACCCTTGAGAAGTTCCGGGAATACAACTTGCAGACTCATCATCTGTTCATAGATTTCAAGGCAGCGTACGATTCAGTAAAGAGAAACGAGCTATGGCAGATAATGCAAGAAAACGGTTTTCCAACGAAACTAATTAGGCTGATTCGTGCAACGCTAGATGGTTCGAAATCATGTGTATGGGTTGCAGACGAGATTTCGGCCTCGTTCGTGACCTAAGATGGGTTGAAACAGGGAGATGCTCTTTCGAACTTGCTATTCAACATCGCCCTCGAAGGAGCGATTAGGAGAGCTGGTGTGCAGAGGAACGGTACCATCATCACAAAGTCGCACATGCTCCTTGGTTTTGCGGACGACATCGACATCATCGGAATCGACCGTAGAGTAGTGGAAGAGGCGTTCGCGCCTTTTAAGAGGGAGACAGCGAGGATTGGTCTCACGATAAATTCTACCAAAACGAAGCATTGCACGATTGGGTGTTGGCATGCCCAATTTGCACAACAAACTTCCGCACATGAGCAGACACATGTCTTTGATCAAAATCAACGCCTCGTTGCGCATCTCATCGTTCATATCTAGTTCGTAATTCGAAGTTGTTGTGCGAACTCGATGCAAGATATCGTCAGCCATGTCCTCCTTGTATTTGTCCCACAATTCGACTGCATTCGATGGAAAACATGTTGATATGATGATTGCAAACAGCGTACGAATTTGATTCGCAGGTGCTGTAACAATGGCTTCGGCAAGTGTTGATTCCCAATGATTGTCGTCTTCAAACAATTGCAAACGTTGACAGGCCTCTCGATATGTCGCACATAGTATACCATCCCCAATCTGAATCTACTCAAACGAAGTTGGACCGCGAACATTGACCAGAAGCAAAAGAAGATAAAAGCACTCATCGTTTTTCGGATGCACAGCATAAATTCGTCCAAGTGCGTCAGTTTAGAAAATATTGACGAATCCGGGAACTGCTTGCCCTTGCTTTCGTCGTTGGAATTTTGCTGGCCTACGCATTGGAATGGCAAATAGGCAGCTATAAACGTAAGTTGTCCAAATTTTGTTTCAACAGAAACTCACAAAGTTTCAAAAACTTTGGTTTCAAATGAAGAAAGAATTTTATGTTTGATTCGTCTATGAACGATGATGGCAACGCCATCACTGGCTCCGTCAAGACGATCATTTCTATAAATGAAATAATTTGCGTCCCTTTTAACCTTCTGATCAGTTTTAAGGTACGTTTCAGTTATAGGGTAAACGCTCCTATAGTTGCGGTACGTTAGAAGCGTTAGGTTCCTATAGTTGTGTATGGAGACTCCATACACAACTATAGGAACCTAACGCTTCTAACGTACCGCAACTATAGGAGCGTTTCCCCTAATGGCAATATGCACGTTATGAAATCTTGAACACACGTTCAGTTTTGGTGCCGTATGTCAACAAATTATGCTGCTTCTCAGTAAGATACTTGAGAAGACATTTAAATCCGTCCAAGGTTTCAGTCAATACACGGCATTCACCCCGACGGCCAATTTGCAGTGAAAACTTAAATTTCACGAAGTTCAAAAGTTCCGTGCGAAGAGCATGGAAATCGGAAGTGGTTATACCAATAGGGGGATTTTTTCCTTCTTGGCATTATGCCGGGAAAGTTTACTAGAGTGTTTCTTGGATGATGGATCATTCTCATCATGCGTGAGCAAATCAAATTGATAGCTCAAATTAATTTCAGCAGAAAGGGGATCAAAAGATTGCCCTTTTCTTTTGCGCTTAGGCGCCATGGCGCGGCAGTAAAACTTTTATCCAATTCTACTTCCAAGCAGATTACTATAAGAATCTGAAGGATCGAAGAGGAATTTTCCAAATCGATATCCAAGAAGGATTACCTTGGGTAGGGTCCAAACAAGGATCGAAGAGGAATAAGAGTTGAACAAGGTAGAAATTTTTTACATGTTGAGCACTGAAAAATGCTGTTTAAATTTGTTGTAGCTTTAGGTAGTAGTAACACTTCCTTCAGCAAAAAGCAAATAGATCCGCACGGCAAGAGAGCACGATGCGGACTTTGATCGGTCGTAGCTTATTATGATGTCAGGGGCACGGTAGCCTTATAGTGGCCGTTTTTGCTTACTACCTTTACATTCCTGAGTTGATAGTGTCACATCGATTGGTTAAACCATGCTTTAAAAGATCACATCACTTTCCAATGTGAATCCTGGTCTAATCCACCCTTGCCACTAACAAAAACGTCCATGGAGATGCAGAGGTACACTAGGTCTCTAGTAGCAACGTGTGTCGAACTAACAATCCTTTTCCTCGCCGACGACCGTAAGGATGTGGCCGGTGCCGTTAATCACCTGAAAAGTAATGATTTACCGAATTTTGCACGCTGAGAATGCATTGCTAATCTCAAGCCCCATTTACATGGTTCTTTCTACAAATTTTGCTAGGTCTGGTCAATCACGGAGTAGCAGCTACTGAATTGTATGGTTTTTAATGTTCATGCTCATATTGTGACCGTCGTCGCCTGTACGCACGCACATCCGTAGTGAGATAGAATGCGGTTGAAACAACTAAACAATTGTTTTCTCGGTAAATTATGACATATCAAGCTGAACATTGCATTAGGTCCTAAGTAACATTGATCGATTCTCTTCGTCGACTTTTTCCTACGTTAATAACTTGAGCACATAACCGTTTCTTGTTGTGTTTGTCGTGTAGATGCTAGATAAAAGCTTCTTTTATCGATATGTGTGCTGAAAATACCTGGGAATGTCTTTACATGGCCGTGAGGTTACACAGAGAAAGTCGACGAAGAGAATCTGTCAATGTTACTTAGGACCTAATGCAATGTTCAGCTTGATATGTATGCTTGATGCGGGACATCATTTCATTTGAATAGCTTCATGCCACCGGGCATCATCGTTCTGATCCAACGAACCCAACCTATGGTTTTTGATCAAATTTCCGTCCTACTAAGCACATTCTGCGCTATACCTCTCTTTTCTGAACTAGTTTAAACAAAAAGTGAAATATTTCTGTCAAAGATAAATTTATTCACCTTTCCATACGTACCGTTGGATTTGATAAAGAGTTACAAATTGTTGAGATATTGTATAAAATCTAATGCTGCTTCTTGATTCCAAATTCGTTCTACGAGTTTCAATTCTGTCCTATCGCATTGAAACGCCATTAGATCTTCTTCGTCCTTCGGATAAACGTTAGAAAAGGTGATTCGCTAGGAGCGGTTCTTTTGTTTTGAGAACAATGAGCGTAAATATTCATACAATTCGCTCTAATAGGATTTATGTTGTAGCTAATGAAATCATTTATATTATTGATCTTTTCTGATCGATAGAACGGAAATGGGCGATTACAACGAAGTAGCGCTCTACCCTACTAACAAAGTATCTCTCCTGTGACTTTTGTGGGGACGCAGAGGTAAACACGGTCTCCAAAACAACAAAGATCACTCTAATTGCATTTGCATTCCTTCCCGTGGCCGACACCGTTATTGATCTTTAAAATTTGGAGTCACTTCCATTTCCATTCACTTGATTAATTGTGCAATTTCACTGGTCCTTATCGATCACGAAGTAGCAACCATTTGATATGTGCAGTCATTCTAAGCTAAACTAAGTATGCGAGGTGTTTTGATGGAAAAATGCAGTGAAATAAACGATGTTTTTTTCTAGGAGATATTCAATCGCAGGCTGGTTTATCTCTGGAGCTATAAACTTTTAAATTTTAGCCGACATTTACCCTAATTGATTAATTTTAAGTTTTTGTTTATGGACACAATTTGTCAGATGAATGTGTACTATAAAAAACAAATACATGCAAACATAGATAACGCAGTGACTCCCGCCAGACATTGCACATTACCAAAATCCCTCAAAAATCATCTTCTACAGTCCCATATTCCATTTGAGTGGCTCATTCAAACACATCGTTCACACAAATCCTCCATCATCCTCCTCCTCATTCGTTTGCCCCTAAAACCAGTAGATAATGTGCCGGAATAAACAAATTAATTAAACAAATTTTAAATACCCTCCGGAAAGCTTCCACACGTCCGATGTCTCCCTTCTCTGATTTTGTTGTGACGTCTCCGAAAGCATACAACAAACACCCCTGCGTCGGTTTATCATTGGGTTTTATTGTCCTCGGAATATGTTTGGGTGTATGAACGGGTCAGGCAGCAAGTGGTGACAGTTTTTCCGGTTTGGTTTTTGGGTTGATGGAGCATGATGGTCTTCGTCGTCGTCAGCGCCCTGGGAAGGAGTGTCATCAGAAATCCTTTTAATACGCACAAACCCCAGAGTAGAGGCTTCCCCCGAAAAAAGGGTTCAACACTTCCTTTCGAATACAGAACACAGAGAAATCTGCCACATGGGAGAAGACAATAAGCGAGCGACGTCGGGTGGATGGCACGAAGATGACGTGAAACGTGGTTTTAATGGAGTTGAAAAATATGTTTGCTCTACTCAAATTTGGTGCGTCGGAAAATATAATAACCTAGAGTTGGTATTCGGTGCAAGGGATGGTGGCTGTCTCGGAGGGGGATCGAAATTTAGGAAGAGTTGAATTTGTGTACTGCTGTGTTATGCTTTAAGTTTTTGAAATCTGTCTAAGCGGAAGTGACATTTCGGAATTAAAGGAAAACAGAAATTATCGTTACTGTAAAAAATCAACTACTTGTCTTTCAAGTACACTAACGAGAAGTGCTGCTTCTCTCGATGTTCTTGAATATAAATTATGTGTTTTTATTTTTCAATCCATACCGCCCTGCTCGGTGTATAGAGAAGTACGAAAATTGACACCATGATTCACGACGTGAGCCGCACTCTTATTCCCCACTGAATAGCTTATGTATACGGCTACCTATAGCTCCCACTGCAGCTTCCCGGACGACAACAGATGGCGAAGAATCCCTGGAACTTCTGTGTAGCATCATCATCCATCCAAGGGCGCAGTGGATTGAGATGCATTCGAGTGGAATGTGTTTTGCAATGTTTTTACTCAAGCCTTTTAGAGCGTGATGCGAGAGATTTCCTGCATAACACACACCTGCTGACTGGCTGGTTGGCTGACTGGCTGGCTGGCTGGGAAATGATTCCGGTACCCATGAAAAGCTAACATACACACATAGTGGGAACAGTAGGTACCATAAAGCTGAGCACCCTTGCAAAAAGGAACCTGAACATAAGCAAGAGAGTGCTTAAAATTTGTTTATTATGTGTATAAATTGTGTAAGCTTTGCTCACTTGAGAGAAGCGTAGCTGAGGCCGTCCTGCTTCCTAGGAATTATGGCTCGGGAGATTAGGGTGCGGTAAGAAGTTTTTACCTCGTAACAACTTGTTGTGCATGGGCTTCGTACACAAATCACTGCTATTATGAGTCGTACATTTATTTACAGTGATATCCACAAAAAAAAATAAGGAAGTCCGCTTGGCAGCCTAAGACAGCGACATTTTCCACTTGTAAACAGAAATATTGGACCAGGAGCCTAACTAGACAGATGGGGATTTATTGTCTCAGAATTTTATGAAATTTTGCCAACAGGTAGAGTTTATGATTATTAGAACGAAAACCAATTATATAAAATTCAGGGTGGTTAATTTTCCCGGAAAAGTTTGTGCATCATATTGATCAGAAATTTACACTACTTTTTCGAACTGTGTAGTGTAAATTTACGTTACTATGAAGCACATAAATGGCGCGTTACATATGATTTAAGTTTTCATTATATATCATGTAAAGTTCTGAGACATTTCATGCAATGTAGCAAATATTGTATACAAAAGCCCATTGTTGTAAACAACATTGTTTACAAGTTGCTCGGTTGCGTGAAATGAAATATTTTTATCTGTGTATTTAACTAATGGCTACTACGATTGGCGTCTACTACATTCTCTCAACACTCTTACTCGGTCAGATCCGGACGGATTCCTATGGCCAATCGCAATTTCTCCAGATGAACTCGTTGAAGTGGTTTGGTCATCAAATCAGCACAGATAAAAATTTTGAATTTTAATTGCGATGTATACATTCAAACACGTAGACTTGTATTTCATTTCACGCAACCGATCAACTTGCAAACAATGTTGTTCACAAAGATGGGCTTTTGTATACAATATTTGCTACATTGCATGAAATGTGTCAGAACTTTACATGATATATAATGTTAACGTATGTGATATGTGACGCTCCATTTATGTGCATCATATTGAACAGAAATTTACACTGCTTTTTCGAACTGTGAGCCAACATTGATTCCTTCGGGCAATACTGCATTTTGATCACCTCTTTCTCTTGCAGGTCCCGAACGAATAAGAATTTCGTGTCGATATTCTGCTACGTTGATAGATATGGTCACCTTCAACCAGCTTGATACAGTTCTGGTTATCTTCAAGGACGAGGAACGGATCCTCCGTTGCTTCATCGAACTCCTCCAGTAGTCGGTTCGTCCAGACTAGCTCCTTGCATCCTTCAGCGAGCGTCACGAACTCCACTCGCACGTTTGGTGCCGATAGCCCCATGAGATTGGTCCTCCGGTGAACATAAGAATCCGGCCAAAATTAGAATGTCTGTTGCGTGAATCTCCAGCCCAGTCGGCATCGACGAACATTTGCAACTTTTCATTGAACATCCCTAGTTGCAGCTTGTGATTGCTAGTAGCATTTAAGCTAAGAGGAAGAGGTGACAATTGGCTTCTTCCTCTTTTATTTCTATCTCTATCCCTATCTTTATCTATCTCTATCTCTATCTTACACACATGAAATCAGCCAATCAGGAGCTGGTTCACGTTTGACAGAAAAGTGGTTCATTTTCGCCCCCGTATTGTCACCTCTTCTCTTAGCATTTAAGTAGCGTAATATTCTTTTGGCCTCATCCTAGTCTTACGCATCTGGATAACTTGATTTTTTTATGTATGTATGTATGTATGTATGTATGTAAAGGAAACCACTCATTGGTGCAGACACAATCATTAGACAGTGGACTGTCCACCTCGTACGTCCTGATCAAGTACAACACCTGATTGTATTCAATTTACCATTGTATGATCTTGAGCTTGAGCTTGAGCTTGGATGACCGTACATTTCAGTAGTTGCTGCTCCGTGATTGACAAGAACCAGCGAAATTGCACATACATCCAAACGAATGGGGCCTGGGATGAGCTATCCATTCTCTATCTACACGTTTCGAAGGTTCAATAATTTATATGGTCAATAACGGCGCCGGCCACGTCCTTACGGTCATCGGGGGATGGGAAGGATTGTTAGTTAGACAACCGTTGTTACTAGAAACCGAATACACCTCTGCATCTCCACGGTTGTCACAGGAGGGACGTTTTGTTAGTAGGGAAGATAAATGAGATCTGGAATCACTTTGGAAAGTGACGCGATCTTTTAATGCCTGACAATAAAATTATGCAATCCTACGAGCTCAATTGTGTAAGAGCCTTGGGATTAAACCCATGATTTTCTGCTCAATAAGCAAAAACAATCCCTCTAGGCTAATCGAGCATCTCAGAACCATAACTTGATATGCAAATAGTTTCCGAGGTTATCCGACAAACCGACATTACACCTAATTCTGACTTATGCCCGAAAATCGTAAACGGCCGATTTAAATGTGCAGTGATCCGAACTGTCAAAAGCATAGGATTTTTTGATCTAAATAAAAATAATTTGTCCAGAATAGATCAGACACGAACCAATTCATAACTTTTGGATGCGGGTTCATGGCTTAGCTGAATATTTCCCGCGAACACGGAGCCAGATGTCAGTAGCGTGCTTTGATCAGAAATTTTATTGTTTTTGCTATGGTCATTCATGTCGGTTTGTCGGTGGGCGAGCCACAAGCCACGCCAAACCGAAGCTCCAACGCACCGCTTACACAAGCAGCCTCATCCCCTCAAAAAATCAATCAAGAAATGACCCTAGCTGGACACAATTACATATATTCTCGTCCATTCAAATAAACTACTAAAGATCGGAAATTAACAAATTTCAAGCGTAACTATTCAAATCGACGCATCCGCCCCCTAAACAATCACCTCAATCGACGATTAAATCTTAAATCTCCCCTACTAGCTGGTTCCGTCAGCTCCCGTAAGTGAGCCAGTAGTTGCCACAATTTGTCGATTGAAGCGACCGACAAGATCAGACACGTCGACTGAAACATTCACGATGGAGTTATGGAAAAAATCAGGAAAATTCACTATAACTTGCGAACTTTTCCCTTGGTGAATTTCGTGAAATATCGGGAACCCGATCCAACACTTCGCTTGAATTTAAGCTTTACCATGAAAACTAGATGGAGAAGAGAGGATGTGAGGGTGCAAAACATGGAGATCCATTAATCGTTTCGACTGCCCTCCGACTCAACAAGCACACACGCGTGAATCGGAGCAAAACTCGCGGCGTTATGAGAGACAATTAGTACTTTTGTCGCTCTCATACCGCTGCAAATGCCCATGCGTGAATAGACCCACAATCGGCGCACACTACCTCACCATCTTAACTGAACAAGGAAGAGCAGAATGGAGACAAACTATTGGGAAAAAAGAGTCACCCATACCCGTGTGCTAGACAAAGAAAGTCGATCAAGCGTCAAAAAGCTTCATATACATAAATGCGTTACCATATCTACACGGTCACTGAGAACAACTCAGAGAAAGAGAGAGAATCACTCCTGGGGGGGGGGGGGGGGGACGTGCTGCCAAATCAGCCTACTGATCATTCTTGTATGAAACTGGTTCCAAACGTAAACAAACGCTGTATGTTTCTTATGGCTTGTTTACGTTTGGAACCAGCTATGCGAGGTAGGCGACGATTGTTCGTATTTAACAGCCACCTCCCCCCCTTGCACCACTCTGGTGTACGAGAAACCTCCGAACCAAGGTGACTACATATAGGTGTTCTAATGTGTCAAATTCACGATTCAGCCATGTTGGATTTTTGTATGGGACAGCGACCGAGTTTGTTTACAATTTGCTCTAAAACCACTGACAAACCGACATGAATGATCATGCAAAGTATCATCAAATTTATGATCAAAGCACAAAACTGACATCTGCCGCCGTGTTCGCGAAAATTGTGTATTCTAGCCACGAACACGCCTACAAACTGTATGAGTTGGTTAGTGTCTAATCTATTTCTGGCAAATTATTTTTATCTAGATTACAAATTTCTATGGTTTTGACAGATGGGATCGCTGCACATTTGAATCCGCCGTTATGGATTCTCGATCAAGAGTTAAGTTTAAGTTTCATGTCGTTTTGTCGGTGCTAAAACCGCACTTTTCCCCCCGCAACCTCCTCGCCTATATAGTGACAAAGCTGTATCACCATTTATATACCCACCATGCTCCAAACACTGCAGGTACTCAGCGCTACGTTCCTGCAGTCCCTAGAAACCCATCGCACCACTGAGTAGAAGCGACTCCCCCTCTGGGTCACCCTTAGCGGCCATGAAACCATGAAAAATAAAGGCGTTACTATATCGAATCTTTTTACAGAAATGATTCAATTTTTTTACTTGAAATGTTTCTATATAGTCTAGTTTAAAAGCTCATTTCACTGAAAGCGTAACCTATGAAATTATTGTTTTAAGAGGAAAAGGAGACAATACGGGGGCTAAAACGAACCACTTTTCTGTCAAACGCGAACCAGCTCGTGATTGACCGATTTGAAGTGCGTAATACAGAGATAGAGATCGACATAGAGATAGAATTAAAAGAGTAAGAAGCCTGTTTTCTCCTCTTCCTCCTTAGGTTATGTTAGCATGGCAATGATGAAATGATTGCAAAATGGAGCAACGAGCATAAAAAAAAACAATTCATATTCACAATACTTATCTTGATGATAGCTATTTGTCACACTAGTCGACATCTCCGTTCGGAATGGCACAGAAATTCTATTCTATAAAATGCCGACGGGTGTCAGCCATCACTGCTCTCCTGGTACCTATCTCGTTTGATGAAAAAAAGCTCCGTCAACGACAATGCGTTTACAGCAACTTAATTTTTCACTTTTTCTCTTTTTTCTACCTCAATGGGTAATAAAACTCCACTGAATTAACATGCTACAACACTTAATAGAAACTTTACAACACTTGCAGACTTTAAAATAGCTAAAAAACAATATTAAATGTTAATTATTTTATGAGTAGACCCTCCTAAAACCTTCCACTTGGCATGGTTGCCAGCCCAATCCTATTCAATTTACCATTGTATGAAGGGCCAAAAACGGAGAGCAAACCTGCAAGCAGAGACACTTACGCTTAGTCCGCGGGATCAAAGAGAATATCCTTCCAACAATAAAATCCTACAACCCGGTAATGTACAAGCCATCGCACTAGAGGATGTCCCAATGAATGGGAAAGAAGAGCCCGCCTTCAATTCACGATCTGTTAACGACAGGAAGTTGGCAATTCCACTCTCCCCATCCAAATCGCTTCAATCGGTTGGACCGTCCCATACCCAGCATATAATGTGTCATATAATAATGGAATGAATGTTAAGAGAACCATAAAGGAAAGATTTCACCCGATATGTTGCTTTTTCTCGCCACTCATAATAATTTTTCTTTTCTTCTTCTTCTAATATTTACTGCACTGCCAATAACACCGTTTGGATCTCAATTAATTTCCTAAAACTCCTCCAACACTATCCAATTTATCCACCTGCTCACTGTATGCCCGTCTGATGCTGCCGATTACCCTGAACAACTTGATTTTTGTGCCAAAATTGATACGCATACGGCAATGTCTGGTCGCGTGTGTACAGCTACGTACAGGTGACCTCCGATCAAGCTCATTTACTCGTGGTCACCTCCTCCTTCTTCTGTAGGTAGCCGGGATCGAGTGTTATTTTCGACGGTTTAGCGTTCTCCATACCAAATCTATTCGCTAGCTTCCGGATGTATACTTCCTTGTTCAGCTTGTATCCGGATTGGCATTTCTAGACCTCTATACCAAGAAAATGGCTGATATCTCCGAGATTCTCCACAGTGAACTGTTCTGGGACAGTTTTCAGAATAATCTTGATTTCCTTCGCCGTTTGCGTCAAGATATTCATGTCATTGACGTATGTGTATTTGGATCCCTTCAAACGTCGTCGTACGTACACATATGGATCCGATTCAGATGGCTGGAATCCCATGGCTACGAAAACATCGTCAATTTTTCGGTTCTATACGCGCACTGATTGTTTCAGGCCGTACAAACTCCTCCTCAATCGGCAGACTGTCCTCTCGACCCCGATGTGGTACCTTTCTGGCTGACGCATGCTAATGGTTTCTTCAAGCACAGCATTCAAATATGAGGTTTTGACATTGACGTGTCTTACGATGAATCGTCTCCTACCGGCAACGGTCAGCAGTGTTCGGAAGGTTTCCTGCTTTGCCACTGGTACGAAGACCTCATCGTAGGCAGTCCTTTATATCCCGTTCCTTGCTTTGTGTCGGACAACGTTACCCTTCTAGTTCATCTTGGTTTTGAAGATCCATTTGCAGCCGATAGTTTTCTTGTCAACCGGAAGTTGCACCAAATCTCAAGTACCGTTCTCCATCATCGCTTGAAACTCTTCGATTATGGCGGTTTGCCATCGAGACGCATCGTCGCTTCACAACGCCTCCACTCGTGTTTGAGGGTCACCGGAATTCTGCGTCGAACATTTGCTTGCCTTCAGTCCTTGCTGCAGATTGCTTTGACCGGCTTGGTCGAGCTGTCCTGTAGGATGGGTAAACGGAAAGCCTCTGTTCGGAAATACAAAATCTTGGTACTTGCCTAGAATTGCGCGCTCCCGACCGCTGCGTCTCAACACCAATGACTCCGGTGGATATGAAGATTGTCGCGGTGAGAGCGCTGTTATCGCACGTCACCATCAGCACTATCGAAACATTCGCCTGCGCTTGTTTCTACTTGCGAATAGAGCTCCTCATCGGATGTTGACTGGTCTTCATCGGACGATTCTTCAGAATCTTCAAGATTAGACCTGACAGGTAGAACTTCTGGATCCGCTTCTGTTGGACTGTCGACGAAATCCAAATTCACGAACGTTTGCACTATAGATACTATAGATTCCATAGATAAGCGGAGGAAAAGTCTAATGAAGCCAAACGAACTGTCAGTTAGTGTAGCCAAACGAGCATGACGTCATCATGGTGTTGTTTGAGGGAGAAGTATTGTAATATTATGAGCACAAAACGCGTTCCACACTCCACATTCCGATTTATTTTGCGGACAACGGAAAAAGAAAGGATAAAGCAAACCATTCCTCGATACATTGTTGCAAAGATTTGCTTTGCACTTCATTTTGAACTTTTACGCATGAAACAAAACAAAACTGCACAACGAGGCGCTCTATGCTGGCATGAACTTTTTTCACCGATGCCAGTAAGATCATTTATTTTTCATGGTCGCCAAAACAACTTTTTGTGCCTCCGCTTATCTATGGAATCTATAGTATCTATAGTTTGCACTCGTGTTGGTTTCCTTTTCTTAGCTTTTGGTTTTCGTTGGGAAAAACTACATCACGACTCTTCAAAACGTCGTTCCTTTCCGGATCATTTGCTCTGCTCATCAAACCTATCCAGGATGCACTCCTTTGCTTTTGCGTCCCAAATCTTCCGCTTCTGCTTAGGAATGTGCACCATTGAAGGTGCGTGAAAGAGCTCGGCACGGTCGGTGTTGATGTTGGTTCGCTCGCAACTATTTTTGCAAAAAATTAAGTGCTTCGACCGAAATTGATACCAGTGCTTCTGAACGTGTTTCGCAGTTGAGTGTGGTAAAATTCTTACATTCCCGGTTGATTTTCAGCGGAAATTCCGTAACAAAATTGCTCACCGAGATCCTTTTTTTTTGCCGTTCGAAGACGACGGGTTTGCTTTCGCGAGAGTGACGTTTATTGGATCCGTTTCTTTGCACGGGTGTGTTTTTTGTAACAAGCGGTGTGTAAGTGTGCTTGTGATTTTCATTGTCTACCGGGAGGCCGGTTCACCGTGTTTGGATGTTACGCTTTCGGCGTGTAGTTCTATCGAGAGTTTCGTCAACGTGTGCGGGTTTGAATTTGGTAAATTAGCTGGGGAAAGTGCTGATAATCTGTCCGCCGCGAGTTTTGGTGATGGTTCGGTGGCCGACGTTGCCGTGAATCAGCGAGTTTACGGCTTGCAAAAGTGCTCGTCTGCTGGTCTCTCGCCAGTGTCAAAGATTGTGAGCCAGCTGAAGGATGCCTCGCTAGATACGCCCAAGACTGCACACTTAGAAAAATTAATGTAAATTTAGGTGCTCTGAGAGTGACGTATACGAGCGTCCATTTTGACATAAATTTGAGTCATAACAGACGTGAAATATAACTCAATCAAACGTACTTTTCGTCGAGCAACGAACTTTTCAGTCGCAGCACTTAATATTACATGACATGTTTGTTTAAATTTAATATTTTATGTCAAAAATGGATTCCGTCACGTGTAAAATTAGTTATTTCCCAGATGACCATGGCAATGCAGGAAGTATTACAACAAAGGTAATTTCTATTAGATATTTTTGCAAACAGTGACAGATAGCAGACATGAAGCTCAAGTGGCGGTGCCGGGCAAAGGTGTTATATCCTAGACTAATGGTAAGTTACAAATTCACTGTTGTCGTTGTCATAGACGCCGTCGTAGTCGCTGTCGTAATCGCCGTCGTGGTCACCGTAGTCAGTACCATTAGTTTGTTAAGAATTGAAGCTGAAGCTGTGTGAATTATCGCCTGTTTTTGTTGTACATTACATATCAAGTGAAATTCGAGAACGTAATTTCATTTGAATACCTTGTTTAACCCGGGCTTAAACAATCGTCACGTCGGTCATAGCTTGTTTTGATTGCCTGAACCATGCGTAAAGAGCAAATCGATTCATTGAATATCGCGTGGAAGTGGAACTTAATGAAAGCCTACGTACTCTTTCGTTGCTTTTAGTTTTAGGATTTGAAAGATCATCGGTTGCAGTGCCTTGCTTACTGAGCAGACATACGCGGTCCCAGGTCTTTTCATGTTAAAAATGTCAAGTAAGATCGCTTGTTTATCGTGTATTTTGTAAAACTTTTCGTTGTCGTTGGTGCCGGGTTTGAATAGTTATAACAACTTGAGTAACGGTATAATGTGATATGAGGGGCTCGGTGGCCCTAGAGCAACCGTTTTTGCTTACTGAGCAGAACATCATGAGTCTAATCTCAAGCCCATCCATATTCAAGATTCGCCAATCGTTTTATTTGTTAACATGACTACATGGTAATAACAGAAGCTCGTCTGCCTAGTAGCAAACGATTTTGCTTACTGAGCAGAAGACCTTGGGTTCAATCCCAAGCTCCTTCGCATTATATGATCGTTAGGACATCAATTAAGCTTATCGTTTATCAAAACGAACCCTGCTGCAAACCCAACTCTATCCAGGGCTGGTAGCGAGTCACTTTTTAGTAACTTGGTGACTTATTTCAAGCCAGTCACTAAAATGTCTCCCTAAAGTCACTTTTTCTTGTAATTAGTCACTATTCTCAACTTTCTTAGCGTGAATTTATTTCAATATTGATCATTCTTTGCTTTGTGACGTTTAATCGTCCTTCTCTATCTGTGTACGTCTATTCATTTTTCTAAATAAAATTTCCTGAGTTTTTCAGGTTTTTCCAGAACTTTAATAGATAAATTCCAGGCTTTTAATAAGAAAGCTATTTACAAAATGCGTTCAAAATATGCTTTTTTGGAAGATCAAAAACAACAGTAATTAACTTAAACGTTTTTAAGACATGGCAAACAGTTTTAAAAAAACAACTTTACAATCAAATGCATTGAATGTTGAAGTTTAGCACTTGCTTTATTTCTCACTTTAAAATAGTTTTAAAAAAACGTACTTAATTTGTACCTGTCGCAGTTATCGTCATTACACCTTTATCGGATGCCATGGCAACTCCACTCACTGGTCACTAGTTGATGGTTCATGGTGAAGTGGTCCGATGCACCCAACAATCGTTGCTAGGACTACTGTTCGTTGCTAGTAACGTGTAGAAAGCCGACCCTTTCTTCTTCTCGCTCTCTCTTGGCATTCTCTAGCAATGTGTCCATACCTATGGCAACGCTTGCATTTTGAAACTTTTGGCAGCTCAGCTGACCTGCTATCGGTTACGCCTTGCTTGGGTTTGTTGGGAAACGTTTTTCTTCCAACGAATGCCGTTTTTGTCCGATGAGTGCTGGAGTTTCTGGAGTAGCTTCGCATTTGTGTTTTGTCGATCTTGTTTTCCGTGATGAGCACCAATGCTACTGACACCAGGGAGGCGGCAGCTCCCACACCTGGACCCTACCTATCGACCCATCAACTAATGGAGCGAAGACCAACGGCGGTGTGATAAGAGATGTTATGCCTCAGAACTAAACTTATGATTGAATGTACATTAAAAATAACTTGCTTTAGCAGAAAAAATATGATAACCAATATTAACTCAGCCTCCATGACCTACAAACGCATCATAATCTTAAATACTACCTGTTTATATCGTGAAAAGTTGATCAAATTGTTTTTTTTTTGCAACTACCCAGCCGACGTATTTAACACAATTTCCCCCAATAACCTGACGTACTCAAACCCGTAGCCACACTTAAAGCTCCAAATTTTGCCAAACCTGAACCAATACAAACAGCAGAAAATCACCATCAATATTGTTTTTCCTTTCACCTTATTTTTGCCAGCGACGACGACGACTTCAACGACGCGAGGTAGGAACTTGTGCAAGTTGAACTCTCAGCATCATCCAAAGTAGATTATGACGGTGGCACGTTCTGGCGAGCAGCTCTGTTCAATACGGCCAACTACTTCCAACAAACAGACACAAACAGATGGCTAGTCGAGTCCTTCCTAGGAGCATGCGATGCACTTTATTGAAAATCGTGCCGCATATAAATTCACCACCACCCTTCTCCCTCCACTCCGCTGTGCTCTAGAGTATTTACCTAGAGGAGAAATCATCGGGCTTTGAGTGTGCATCTCCGAAAGCGAAGCAGGATGCTATTTGATTTTTCTATTAAATCCATTTGAACGCGAAACCGTCATGAGTTGAATTTATGAGAGAAAATAACTCCAAACGCGGAGGCAGGAACGATAAATTATGCTTCGATCCTCAATATTTCTCTAGGTTTTTCGTTCATGTCAGCAAACTGCACAAATCGAACCCATCCTTCAGCGTTTTTCATAGCCCGAAGACAGCAACAAGATTGAGATGTATCTATTTTATGCTGTTTGTGCTGCCATAAAGCAGCAAAATCTGTATCGACAAATATATCTTTCCAACTAACTGCTGATTGATAGAGACACATTTATTTTCCAACATGCTGTTTTCTGTTTGCCGTTTCCTGCGGTCAGACAAGTCGCTTCTAACCCCAATATATATTCATCAGTTGTCAATAATGCAACAGCAAAAAAAAAACATAGGCAATCAATCAGTGGTCAATCACTGTTCGGAATCGGGGTTTTAAAGGGAGTCCGTCAAATGTGCCAGTGAATTCATTCGGTCAATTTCCCGTTCAACTGTTCGTCCATTTATGGTTGCATCGATAGATAATACTAATCCGGTAGTGCAAGGCATGCGGCAATGTTTAACTTATTTCAATTTGGAACTGCATAGGGGCGGTGCTGTAGGAGTAGCAAAATGCTTTTCGGTATTATTAATTCATAGCACACTCGCGAGACTTGCAACACTGTTAAAACGTTGAAGAAATTAGGCACTTTCTACCGGAAATGCATTCATACAAGCCTTAGTGAGAGAATGTGAACTGTTTGGGTAAATAGTGCTTGGAAGCTTCAATACATATTTTAACGATATGGCGCCCTTATTAAAATTTTAATTAGAAACAAAGAAGTTGCTTAGTTTACTGCAACTATTGTTATATGCATACTATTACTGGTAGTCTGAAAAATGGCTGGACAATGCGTAACATTTGTATTCCCTGTACCTGCAAGATAGCGTCTGGATTTTTCAGATATTCAGTCGTCTTGCCAAATACGCAGGCAGGTCCCATTTATTTCCAAAACTTTTAAATATGTTCCAGACTTTCCCAGGTTTTTTAAATATGTCGCTTGTAAAATATAACAGCAATTGATTTAAAGTCTGAAACGCGCAAAAATCGATCAACTTCAAATTGGTGTATTTCTGTAAAAAATGATAATGATGATAGTGGGTTACCACCCATTGTAGAACGGAAACTAAGTCCGACAGCAGAGGGCTGTCTTCTCTGTTTGTCTTGATCAAGCTTAATAACCTCTGATTGTCCTCAACATATTGCTGTTTGAAGGGCCAAAAACGGATTGAGTAGATCCATAGGCAAAGTCGCCTATACACACCAACGGAACAATAAAGAATCTCCTTTCAGCAACTTGATCAGCCAATTGGAAGCCCCCAAACAGGTTGTCTACCTCGAGCCCGAAGGGAATCGTACAACTCGGATCTGACTCCACGGTGCTCAGCAGATGACCAAATAATGTGATCTGCGTCCTGGTAACCTTGTCCACATTCACAGAGATTGCTGTCCCCCAGCCCAACACGGAACAAGTGAGCGTTTAACGAGTAGTGATTGGACATGAGGCGAGACATCACACGAATGAAGTCTCGACCCACCTCCAACCCTTTAAACCAAGGATACTTCGACACCTTAGGGATGATCAAATATAGCCATCGTCCTAAACTCCCTTCACTCCATTTATTTTGCCAGCTGGCGAGTTGTTGGCGATAAATGAAGAAAAATTCGTCGTAGGCCCACCTTAGCAAGCGAGTCCGCCTTCTCATTGCCCGGAATCGAACAATGGGATGGGACCCATGCAAAGCAAAGGTAATGACAAAAGATCTTAAAGATAAAACACTTAGAAGCTCTCGTATTTTCATGAGAAAATAGAAGGAGTGCTTTACCGGCCTCATGGAGCGAATAGCCTCGACAGAACTGAGACTATCCGTAAAAATAAAATAATGATCTGGTGCAAGTGAGGCGATCGTTTCTAGCGTACAATGTATTGCCGCCAGCTCAGCAACATATACGGAACAAGGAGCTTGAAGCATTCGAGAGGCGCTATGAAATTCGTTATAAATACCAATACCAACGGACGCCTCTATTAGTGATCCATCTGTGAAGAACGATCTTGCAGAATCAACTTGGCCAAACTTTGCAGCATAAATTGACGGAGCAATCATGGAACGATGATGCTCTGGGATTCCGCGAGTCTCTTGCGTCATAGATAAATCGAAAATAACTGGATTGCCGAAGTCGGACAAGCATACACGATGAGGATTATGATGTGAAGGGCTGACATCCTGAGTTATGACCCGTAATACAATGACATAAAACGAGTTTGAGGGTTTAGCTCAAGAAGCTTCTCAAAGTTTTCGATTACCAGTGGGTTCATAACTTCACAACGGGTGAGGAGCCTGAGGGACAATTCCGAAAACCGATCCGATAGTGGCAACATGCCCGCCAACACTTCGAGACTCATCGTATGAGTCGAGTGCATGCATCCTAACGCGATACGAAGACAACGATACTGGATACGTTCCAGTTTGATGATGTGCGTTTTAGCCGCCAACTGGAAGCAAAAACTACCGTACTCTAAGCCGATAAAATCGTTCTCCGGTACAACGTTAGAAGAATTTCCTATACATTGCGTTTCCACATTCCTCATTGTGTCGCATTCTTCATTGTGGTCACGCCGTGATCCACCTTTAGCCACTGACTTGGTCCACGCCGTCCGAGGCAACAATGAGCAAAAGCACAACACCTGCGCTGTTTTATATCTTTTCAGGTTCAAGCAGAACGATGTGCAACCGAACCTGATAGGATTTCCCGCCGTTTTTTATGAATTGGGCGGAGCAAAAAGTTTCTTTTGTGCAGAATATGTAAAAAAGGATGGACTTTGGATGTAAATATTATAGGATATATCCCAAGTAACATTTTAAGTTTTATGAAATACTACAAAGCAACTATGAAACAACATTCATAAAACCCTGGTTAAGGCTATTTTGTCATTAATGCATCCGCCAAAACCTCATTTAGACTAGAATATGTCTAATTGGCCCACCCTGGAGAAGGTTCTGAAGGGTGTATTCTCGAAGCTCTTCAAGATTGATTTACTGCAAAAGGTTGTATGACGAACGCATTGAGAACCATTTGAAAGCTACAATAAAAGCTATTTAGCAACAATAAAAATCCTTTCCGAGCCATTTCCCCAAGCCGCATGCTGAATCCACTAGGAAAGCATCAATCAAGATAGAAAAGGATTTATGAATCCGATCTTATCAAAATTAGTAAAATAGAAACTGATGGTATAAAAATCTTGTTGCATATTCAAATTTATTACAATCTTTCTCATTAAGTGGCCTAGTTTTAAGTGCCATATTAAATTTAATGTGAAACGTACGTGAAAACATCGAAAAAATTAAGTCCACTCTCGTAGAACGTCGATTTAACTAATTATTTAACATTAAAAAAAAAAAATATATATTCTTCAGATAGAGCTTGGCCGAGATTTTTTATTATTATTTTTGCATTTAAATGTTTGCTCATTGCTAAATTTTCCAAAATATAGTTATATCTAAGGAAATATTGATTGAAAATCGAAGATTGTACAAAACCAAGCAAACTAATTGTAACATGGCGGTGGCATAAAAGTTGATTTTCATGGGTCATTTGTGAAAAAGTTGCTTTGCTTTCAAGATTTCTTTAATAAATTAATAAGGTTTTAAAATGGCTTTTATGAAGAAAACTTGCAGGCTGAATTGTATTTATCTAAAGCCATTTTGCTTGATCCTAACCCGTTCAGATTTATGGCAGCATTTATGGAAGCAAAGTTGCCTGCAAAAAGTTAAACGTCAAAGTTTGTTTATCTTTCGATAGTTGCGCTTTGAGATCCAGGATTCTTCCAGGCAGTTTTCTCCCGATGGATTGGGAGCAGTTACTCAGATAGTTTGCGATACTGTTTTACAACATTTCGCATTTCGAACAGCTGGAAGCGCAATCGTTCCCGAAAAAGATCCCCTTCTTCCGGATGGTTACAGAAGTGCACCATCCAACGATGGAGGGATGTACGCTTGAATGAAATTTTCGAAGAGTTGATTCTTTTGCCGAATAAAATCGCTGCTATGGATCGGAAACCAGCTAATCTCCACTAACTAACGGTTTCAGTGATTTGTTGTCGGTTGTTATTTCGATTGTCATCTATTTGCAAGATCTGGAGAAGGCTGGTATGTTTTTAAACTTTTGACATTGTTTTATGAATTCGAGGGCCACGCTCACTTTACTCTTCTCCGCCAGATGGTCAGTCGTTGATGGTGTGCTGGTTCTTTTAAAGAAGTAAATTCTGCTAAAATTGACTTGAATTTTTCCTCCTACTTCGTCTATCCTTCGAGATTTCCTTGTCATAAATTTGGCATTTATTAACTATGAGGAACCATCTTTTAAGCTCAATTTGTAAACAAATTGGGGAGTTAATGATGCACTTTAAAAAGCCTAAAAAGCAACAATAAATGCTTTTTGCTCTAATGCAAAACCTAATGGTTTTATGGTTGCATTTATAATGATGAACACGTTTGTAAAGTATTTCATCAAGACATTAATAAACAATTGCTAATGACGTTTATGCTTGAATTACAGAACAGTTTAAGGAGGGATTGATAACTGTTTTAAATTTATTTTTAAAACAAGACAGTTTTTGTTTTTCTTGCCAGACTATAAAAGGTTTTTAAAACAGCAAAAAGCTAAATTACTAAGCAGGAATGTTTTACACTTTAAAATGCTATATTTAAACTAAATGGATTTTTCATTGCCGTTATAAAACCATCATAAATCAGAGTGGATGCCAAACGGTTGCTGAATTGTTACTTGGGATAGAGGTACCAGATATCCCAAGTAACAATTCAGCAACAAAAAAGTTGCAGCAACTTGTTTATAACTGAAATTAGTCGTATATAAGTTTCCAAGACCAATTTATAACAAGGGTGCTACTAGGGATGTTTTACAGTCAGTTGTTGGTAATTCATTGAGTGTATGTTTCCTGTTAAACAATTTTTTTTGAAAATGATCTCAGACAGGTGTCTCTGAACCTTTCCAGGATGAATACTCTCCGTTCTTCTAATGTTTGAATTCCAGCCAGGAAGTGGATCTCAGAATTTCTAGTCCGCGGGGGACTGTTTAGGACCATCCTAAGGATCTTGTTCTGGATCCTTTGGAGTTTAAGGTGATGGCATTTTGCGCAACTCTCCCAGATTGGCATACCGTACTCGATTACAGGAAGGATGATTTGTTTGTAGACAGCAAGCTTATTTTTCAGGGACAGGGTTGACTTCCTGTTGATAAGTGGATACAACGATCTTATCAAGATGTTGCACTTGGTTTTTGTTTTGTTTTTTCAACGTGCTCCCTGAAAAGAAGCTTGCTGTCTAGTGTTAGCCCGAGGTACACGACCTCTTTGGACCATTCCACCACTGTGCCGTTCAGGCAGATCTTGTTATTCTCCGACGGAACAAGTCTAGGAGATTTTGAGTGTGGAAAGATAATGACCTGGGTCTTTGCCGCGTTGATACGGATCTTCCAGCTGTTGAAATATTCAGACAGGACGTCCAGGCCTCTCTGAAGTTTGGCAGTCAGAGCTCCGATGACCCTACGCTTGTAGACGATGGATGTGTCATCTGCGAACAGAGACAACGATCCACCATCAGGGAAAGCCGGCATATCGGAGGTGAACAGGTTGAATAGGATGGGGCCAAGGATGCTTCCTTGTGGAACCCCGGCACCGATGTTGAATGCATCCGATGAGATGCCATTCAGAGAGACTCGGAACGTCCTGTCTGATAGATAGTTGTTTATGATCTTCACTAGGAAGATTGGAAGACCGTACTGCTGCAATTTGAACACCAGGCCATCATGCCAGACATTGTCGAATGCTTTTTCAACAACCAAAAACGCCATGGCAGATGTTTTCGAAACAGACTTCTTCCGTCTGAGAATGTTTGTTACTCGAGTCAGCTGGTGGACGGTCGAACGATCTTTCCGAAAACCAAACTGTTCCTCGAGTAACAAGTTGTTTTCATCGGCAGATGTTAGGAGCCGGTGGTACACTGCTCTTTCGAACAGTTTTGATAACCCTGAGAGAAGGCTGATTGGTCGATAACTTGAAGGAGAGGACGAATCCTTCCCAGGTTTTCGGATGGGTATGACTTTAGCTGACTTCCAACACGAGGGGAAGTAGCCAAGTCTGAGGCACTGATAAAAAATCAGTGCCAGATGGCTGTAGAATCTGGAACTCAAGTGTTTGAGTTCCACATTCAGGATGTTGTCGAAACCTGGGGCCTTCATGTTTTTAGATTATTTGATATAGGCCAACAGTTCGTCAGCCGTAATCTCGGATTCCTCTGGAAAAATGTTAGGAATCTGAAAAAGATTGGTTGCATTTTCAGCAACCTCAGCTTCGTGAGGGCTGATGATGTTTTGTCCGTGATTATGGGACCTGACGAAGTGTTGACCTATCACGGCTGCCTTCTCTTCAGGAGTTATCAGATGAACCACTGGGTCGCCGGGACGATCCAGTGGGGTCAGTGGGGGAATGGGCCTAGGTTTGTTTTTAAGATTTTTTGTAAGTTGCCAGAAGGGCTTAGCACAATCTGGGAGAGAGTGGATCTTACAAGCAAAATCGTTATTTCTGAGATCCACCATCCTGGCCTGAATGATCTTTGTTAATCGATTACAATTGGTCTTCAAGTTAGGCAGGCCAGTACGCTGGTTCTGCCTACGAATGGTGTTACGGAGTCTAATGAGATCTTTGGTAGGGCTGTCAAGGTTCAGAGTGTTACTCACCTATCTGGATACTGGCACGTGTTGTTCCCTGACCGGGAAAATCGCCTACTCGATGGTTTGTAGACACCGGTCAACATCTTCCGACGTCCCCGGTTGGACATCGTAGTCGATGGTTGTGTCGACGCAGTGTTGATATTGCGCCCAGTTGACTCAGTAGTTGCGCCGGGAAGCTTCGAATCGGTTTACCGAGGATCCAACTTCGGCCACCAGCGGGTAGTGGTCCGAGCTCAGCTCCTGGAATGCCACAGGTTGCGAGACGTTGTGTCCCATATTGCTTACGAAGATGTCGATGGTCGCATGGACCCCAGACCGAGTCAACCGGGTGGGAGAGTCCGGGGCCAAGATGGTATAGTGGACCTCTTGCAGGTCTTCATTGAGGATGATGCCGTTTCTATTGCTCCGACCGTTGCCCCAAGCTTGATGTTTTGCGTTCTGATCACCAGCGATGATAAAGTTCCCGCTCCTCTGGGTGAGTTTGATGATGTCTTTGCGGAGGGCCACTGACGACCCGTCCCTGATGTTGGTTTGCTTGGGGCAGTAGACCGCGATGATGGTGATTGGGCCATGTGATGTGCTCACCTCCACTCCGATGGCTTCAATTGTTTTCAGCTGGAAGTTTGGTAGCAGCCGGCACTTGATGTTCCGTCTAGCAGCGATAGCCACTCCTCCACCTCCAGAGCAGGTGTGATCAAGTCTGACGAGCCGGAAGTCGGGAAGGAATACGTTCAGTTCGGGCTTCAGATGCGTCTCGTTGATGATAGCAATGTCAAGGCAGCATGAAGCTGTTCAGATCGAGTCTTGCAGTTGCGCAGAATGACGATCACCTCTGCAACCAGCGTTACTAGTTCCTCTAATGTTAACGGAGATTCGTCAACTGAGTCACCTGAGGCAACACGGGCATACGATAGTGCAGGCACCGAGGCAGAACCTTGATTTGGCAGAGATGCAGCAGCAGTGAGGCGATGCTGAGCTTAGGGGGCGGCTCGTTGACTGTTGTTGAGAGGTAACTTTTAGGAAGGTACAAATCGGTTTTATCATCTCTCTTTACCAAACTCCCCCTTTGGAGAGGGATGGTGAGAGTGCTCAACTTTGATCGCCATTAAATATAGCGATTATTGTAGCTCATCTTCGTCAACTAACATCAACATTAAAGAGACTGAATTGGGTAAAGAGGTGACATCTTATCCATTTGACAGGTCTTCTGCTCAATTGGAATATCTTTTCCTATGACTTTGATAGATAATCGATTGTTCCAATTTTGACATGTCGTCTCTTTATAAATTCAGCCTCTTTAATCAACACAAGGAAGAAATTTGCTCATATATGTTTCATGTTCACGTTAGGAGTATTGAACTGTAAAATAGGTACAGACAACCTACTCTGCATAAGAAGAACTATAGTCTTTTTCAGTTTTCATGTGTGTTAAAACGTTTTTCACGGTTGCTCATTCTGGAACTTTTAATATTAAACTAAAAATGGCCAGAAAACGGCAAACAGCTGTCCAAAACGGGTGCTGGACATGGCTACAGGAGGAATTAGGCGAACCAAGTGTAAGTACTTGTAAACAAATACTATTTTTCTATAACCTCACTTCTGCTTTTTATTATAGCACTCAACAAAAAAATCACGCACAGGATACCGGAAAATCCACGGAAACGTTGCCATGCAGAGCTACAGCAGAACTCTTAGATGAGATACTCCTCCCTCATGAAAATGTCGAAAGCGATTCATGGTTGGATGTACAGATCCATCAGCCGTTACATTTTGTGGTGCCCGTGAGAACCAGGAAATTCTAGAGGAAGCAACAGAAGCTGTTGGACTGATTATTAAGCAAGGTACTTTTCATTTTTATTTCTATTAAAACTATAAATCCTAGATAGAGTTAGAATTAGGGCGTAACAGCTTTTGTAAACAGTGGCTTCTCCCGATGATTTCTCGAAATTTAAGACACGCCCACGCAAACCAACATAACCAACGGGTAGGGAAAGTCTTCCCCTACCCGATAGTGATGTTGATTTGAGTGGGCGTGCCTCGACTTTCTAGAAATCATCGAGAGAAGTCATTGTTTCCAAAGGCAGATTCGTCATTCTGAAAGATCATCCTTGACTAACATTATTTATTATCAATATTTCAGTATGTGCCTGTGGGCTACAAGCGAAAGTGGATCAACTGGAGGCCCAGGTGATTGAACTTAATACGGAACTAGCGCAAGCCAGATAAAAGGTGGCAAGCCTCAATAAAGTAGACCAATTGCAGGCACAGGTGATTGACCTACGAGCAGAATTAGAGCAAGCAAAAGAAAAAGTGGCAAACCTCAAGAAGAAGAAACACAACCATAAAACATCTCACGCAAAACTACAACAGGCCCTGGTTTCAACAGTTCTACCTACCCCGGTAAAACCATTTAGAGGTATGAAGAAGGATTCCCATCCAGCGAAAGGATACTGAGAATGTCTATGAAAGCGGGGAACAGCGACTACTTGTTCATCAAGTTTTTAATGAATGCTATCTGGCCGGTGGGGTTTGAAGACAGGTTGGTTACAGGAAGAGCATCCAACAATCCTGCAGGGCGCAATGAAAGCTCCAACGAAAACGAAGATCAAGTTTCCGGCCCGAGTAGATCAGTAGCAGTTCAATCTGTTGTTCGCACCGTGTTGGAAGATGAAGCCACCGGAACTAATATTTCAGCAGCAGTTCCAGCTGTAGTTCGTGTCGCGTTGGAAGAGGAAAAGGTTAAGTTTGTTTATGGTAAATAATCCATCGGTAAAATATGTTTACTTAGTTTAAACTCTCATTTTTTTTTAGCTTACCTGCTGGATCGACGCATTTATTCACATGATGAAAGTGCAACTGCACACAAAGTTGCTGATGGATGTAACCGACTAATGCAGATGGTCATAAGCAACATTAGGGGACGCCAATAAGTTTTGTTTTCGATTATTGAGCAATGACTCGATTTTATATTTTACCAACTGCATATTGAACGAATTTGTTAGATTGCTTTGTTTTTTTAATATGTTCCCGTTAAATAACAAATGCCCATATTTGGTTCATTAGAAACTTTTGATGGAAGTTAAGTTTTATTTCAGGAATATGTAAACTTGTTGAACATAAAAACAATGTTCACGGGGAACTGAACCAGCTGAAAGCCTCCGTAATAAAGAAAACCTAACCTAACAATGTTAGCCAGTATACATGAATTTGTATTCAATGACTTTATAAGATATTAAATTAAAGTGAAAATGGAAAATGCATTCATATTTGTTTTTAAATATTCTTCCTAATAATCACAATGAAAACTAGTTTTGATAGCAATAACGAAAATCCAACATCTTAATAACTAATCAATTTGATATAAATTTACAGCAGATTGGAAACTAAATATGCTTTGGTTTTTTTTAGTTATTTATGTAATTAAAATAAAAACTCATTTTGATAGCAAATTTCAAAATCAATGAATTCAAAATCAGTAATCAAATTGATTTTACTGAATGCAGGATTTGTTTTCCATTGGA
The DNA here is from genome assembly GCF_037179485.1 of Ochlerotatus camptorhynchus. NCBI lineage: Eukaryota > Metazoa > Arthropoda > Insecta > Diptera > Culicidae > Ochlerotatus > Ochlerotatus camptorhynchus. The sequence continues at coordinate 251,373 of NW_027040843.1, forward strand.
TTCAATAGTGTAAAAATTAGCTCTCATTTTTGATGTGTTAACCGTAAAGTGAACCAAAATTAGATCAAAATGAGTAATCAACCATTTTAACATCACAACAACAAATTTTGTATTCAATTTGATCTTAAACTTTGCTCGGGTATTGAGTATGGTATGCCAATCTGGGAGAGATGTGCTTCAGATGATCCAAAACAAGATCCTTAGAATGCTCCTTAACAGAACACCGCGAACTTGTAAACAATTCTGATATTCACCACCTGGGAGATCATTCGTGATTTGGCAACCTAGTTCAAGTAGTTAGGTAAATAGGTTCCTGTACTCAAGTAGATAGGTTATCAATTTTTTAAATTCAAACGAAAATAAACCCTTAAAAGGGTACCCTGTAAATTAGCGCCTAACCGAAGACAACATATCAAGAAGACTGGCAACTCTACCATTTTTTCATACGACTGCTATGAGACCGGCACAATCGCATCATCTGACGCGAAAAGGTAAATGCTTCGAACGAATTGGATAGCAAATATTACAACCTCAGAAGAATGGTTTGTGTATTTGCTTATTTCTCTATGCGTTACTTCCACCTTCGCTCGAGTGCAGCGCTACTGTATCTGTCACTTGGATTCTGGTGGAGTTGCCAGTCTTCTTGAGTTGATGTCTTCGGCTAAACGCAATGATCATATTAGAATAACCAATTAACTAGAACAAAGATGAAGAGCCAAAGGCTAACCAATTGAAATGTTAAACCAAATGTTGAAACATAAAAAAAAAACCAGCAAATAAAGGTAAATTTTATGGCCTATGTTGACATTGACGAACCGGATTTTTTACCGACCCCAATCATATAATGACTGAATCACGAATTAAACGAGAACCGGCAAAAGTATAATCTTCCGGTAACATATGTATTTAAAATTACCTCCACTGCAAGCATCAATCATTCGACACAGCTCATAATTTCCCGCGGTAGGTCGCATGAGTTCATAAATTTCCACATTGTTACACAACGGTAATTTCTTCCACACTCTGCAACTGGACCTGGTGCGCGTCGACCGACACTCAATTTTCCACGCCATTGATTGCAATCGGCCGTACCTCTCGGCCTAGTGGCCGGTGACATGGGTGGACCGTAAATGCATAAGCTGTGGTGTTCATTCGCTCTTAATGACCAATCACATGTGCACAAGTGATTATTTCTTCGCTGTTTACCACTTAATTTCATAAAATATTCATATTACCAAGCGAGTCCGACGGGAAATCACGCTCCGCTTTGGGCAGGATAGCGGTGGAATATGTGATGACTTGAAGAATGCTCGTCCGGATTCCGTTCAATGATAGTTTGTTTTTCCATTGTGCACTAATGAAAGTACACAATTTCAGATTTGTAAAAAACTGCTTCATAATCCTATCATCTTTCGATCGAAGGCTTCGATACATTTGACATGCTTTTCATCGACATAAATTGATCCTCTCGGGACGGTCATTCTGTTGATTCAGGAGACCGGAATCGTTGGAAAATGTGCACGCCGAAAAGAGCGTGTTTCCGCTGATGAGCGCTTCAAACATGATTAAAATCAGTGACAATTTGACCGAAGCTCATTTTGACTGGCTCAATCAGGAATTCAAATCGTTCCCCTGCTGAAGCAAATGGAGTAAGGATGGAGCGAGTGTAGTTCGAAATTGAAACATGAATAAACTGAACACATCGTCATCGGTCGCATTTATTCACTACCTTTTCGAGGGATTGTAACTGAATCATTCGTAGCAAGTTAAAAATGTGATATAAATAGGGTTGATCTTCCGTTGTAGGAAAAATTGGTGTAATTCAGAAAATAATGGTTTGAAAATAATAATATGTTCCAGATTGTGAAAATTACAAATTATCATAACTGTGGTGCGGACAACATTTCTCCCGAGTGGCAGCTGGAAAACAACGTGAATGCATCCGTCAGAGAAACACGGTTATATGCACGAGAACAATAAACTTTGGTGAAATTCGTTTCGACATTGATGAACACATTTTCGCATTAACGAAGCCCGGAATAAACACCGTACGACCGGGAATTATTGGACGTAATAACCAACCGAAAGATATTAGCAATAACAGTTTCCGTCCGACGATGCGCGACTGGTGGGTCGTATATCAGTGCATTCTAATTTAATGAACCAAGGAAATCCATTCTTCGCGTCGGGGCGAAAACGACTGAAAGTGCATATAAAACTTCGTTTATGGCTTATATAAAAAAAAATTAAATTAGCTCCACCATAGGAAAGACTAGTGCTGCACATATGTGAGCTATGAATGTGCTTTGTTTCCAATCCAAACGAGCACAGTGAAGTGGAACGAACGAATAGCATCCTTCTGTTGAGGGCGACGACTAGTGCACATTCCGTAATCGGGTGATAAAAACTGCCTGATGTGATGAGTCGGTGAATGAGGAATGATGGTGTTAATCCGATGCCCTCGATGGACCCCGTAGAAACGACGACACAACGGATGTGAAAACGCAAACCGAACGTCACCGGCAAAACCTAGTCACATGGAGAACTCCTGCTAACTGAGAAACTAAGCCTGCGGAGATGATAATGAGAGTGGAAAACTCGACAGTAGCATTGTTGGAAAATATTTAATTAGCCTCACTTTCACTGGGAACGTTGGTGTCTTTTTGTTTGGTTGACATGAATGCGATGTTTTTAACAGGTAATAACAATTGGTCACATTTGCTTAGTTTTTTTTAATGTGCTCATAATTTATTATACAAATAATGCTCATGTTCATAGTTTGTCATACAAGTGAATCCGCGACTTTACAGATATAAATGTCCTCTATAGTTTACAGTTCCTTCACATCGATATATAGTAGGATTGTATAAAACGCCCCACTGGCGAAAAACGCCATTCTTGCATTTATGTGCATATAACGTTTATTTAGATGAAACAATGATGGGCAATCCAAGTTATTAGCAAGAGCACTGTTCTATGCAAGTTAGACAGCCAAGCATGGGAAAAAATCGCTTCAGTTTTGTTTCAGTTAAAATCTTCCACTGATTTGTTTCATTCTATCATTTCTTCATTTTGCATCGCTGTATCCAGCTTTCCATGCTCGGTAATGGCGGCCTGTTTGTATGAAAAAATGTATCCTTCACTGTACTATCTGGAGGTTCGGATTTTGATCCCTCCCTTTCTCTCTCCCAGGAACAGAAGAAAATGGAACAACATACGCCCTCCAGTTAGTGTCAAAAAGTATAATATAGGATACATATATTCATACAAACAGGCCGCCATTACCAAGCATGGAAAGCTGGATATGAGATGTGTGCAATTCACGAAGGTAAACACCATATGTCAGAAATGAATTTATCCTTCGTTAATTCATCTCGAAATATTTCACTCAAGTTCATAACACATCCCAATCATTCATTAGGTTCTGCAGCATGACGTCACAAATGAACTCAGTGTTAATCGGCTGAACCTTTTTGACAGTTCAGTGGTACTGTTTACCCGGGACGGGACTTGACAATCCAGCTTCTCACTCTTCTTAATATTTTTGATGAATACCCGTCGAAAATTAGTGCATGATGTTTGACGGAGTTGATCAATGATGCCAGGATTGCAGAATGATTTTTCTACTTTAATTTGAATTTGGTTCGGAGTTTCTACTGCAGTTAAGCACCTTGTACATCATTTTTGCTTATCACAATAAAAAAAAAACCATAAACAAACAAGAATATCCATCGCTTAAAGCACGCCGTCGACCCTATTTTCCAACTTTACTTTCGCAAATATAAACAATTAGCAACGCCATTGACGTCAACATTGATTCCGGCATCACTGCCAGTCTGATTGATGTGATCCCTTTGTCTTTTTTATTCCACGATTGCTACTGTCAAATCGACCAACCAGTAACTGGCTCGGATTTGACAGCAAATTGGCTCGAAATCGCTACCCGATTGTCAAGTCCCGTCCCAGCTGTTCTCAAGCACATAGTCGTTTTTTCGAAAAACAATATTCTAAAATGTGGGCTGCGTCGTCGTGATTACCACTCAATGATCAAAACACATGACTCCCATCTGCCTCCAATTGCAAACAATACCAGATGGAACAGTACGTACCTCATGCCGAAATCGCTACTCAATGAGAAACATTTTTTCAAGTTATTGAAAAGTAGCTTTTCGGAAACAGGTGACATTGAAATTCAAACAACGAACATTTATCTATAACATTAACTAATTTCAGATTTGACTAGACACTGGCAGTTCATCGCTAATTTCTGCCAAGCGTTTGAGCCCGCGTTCCTGTTTACTTTAAAGCTGCAAAAAGAGCATGTTCCTTTGTCAGAGTTTCATGCATGTTGGCTGTTATGCCAAGCACAGCTTTCCAAACATACTATACCAACGTGCTTGCAAAACGTTTACTGGAGGCTTTTAAAACGCGAGCGAAGAAATTGATCAGTTCCATGCAGTTCGAATCCTGTATTTACCTTGACCTAAGGTTCAATTTTCTTGGATCAAAACGAATTTCAACAGAGGACAAAGAAATGATCCAGGTAATAATATTTATTTAAGGATTGATTTTCGGCAGTATTTTTGTTTTAAAATCAATTTCAAAAAGTCCTGAACATCCAAAGTGTGAAAAAATTATGAAATAAATATAATATTTCAATTTAATGTAGTTTGCTTCCGATTTGGAAGCTCTCGACTCCATTACCGAATGCACCGTATTCGGTTCTAGGGTCGGTCCGGAGTCCGGAGTTCGAAGAAAATTAGATTCAAATGACATATGTTATTTCATTTATCAATCCCCAATTAATTTTTAAACATAAAACGGCCAGTACTGAATGTATTGAAAATCAGCCCCAATTCATTTAATTTCAAAGTCGTAGAAATTATCCGATACACATCAAGTATCTAGCATGCGATTTGAACCTTGACTAATAATGTTAAAATTATGGTTCACTGGGGCACTGGTACACCTCCGCTTATAGACATCTATCGATTTCAACTTGCCTAAGCGTTTAAACTTGATCTAATGTACCTTTTACCTATTATTTTAATAGTCAGATAAATAACATATATTTCAACTGTTTCTCTCTATTTTCTTCAGAGATTCCATAGGTTCAACGAGGTTGAAGGCGTTCCTACTGAACCAATCCCATCGACTGACGATGAACCGGAAGATGATCTGGAAAAACATCTCTCTGCGTTCTTCGAAGGAGATAACATCATAGAGGTAACTCTAAGACTAGAAGGTCCCGAAATAACGTGCTCAACTTTTTGGCTCAGCTCTGGTACTCTCTTCGGTCCCAAGCTAATCGATTCACCCCTCGAAACATAGGAAAAACCAATGACCTCTCATTTTATCTGTCAAACTTTCATAGCGAATCAAAACAAACATAGTGTAGTACTAGAATTTCGACTAGAATGGGGTACGTTAATCGTTTGCTTGGGACCAATGGGTTAGTCAAGTAGTGAGCCAATTTAAAATCATTAGTTTCGTATTGATTGTTGATAACATTCCGTTGGGAAAATCACATTCTATTGAAGAGTCGGTTCTCTCTCAAATCAAAGAACTGGAGATACGTGAGAAGCTGCTGTGTCAGTTTTGAATGCAATGGTTTTTGCAGTACACATGAAAAATTTCATGTAAATTTAAATCTTTTTAGATGGACTCAAAAGAAGCGGCTTAATCGACCTAAATTTACGTCTTTTCCTAAATTTACTTTAACCACAAACTCAAGACATATTTTTATATGTCGTGACGTAAATTTCTGTCACTGGTGCTCATTTTTACTGATTTTGATAATTTTTCAAAATCCTGCAATTTTACATCTTTTAGGCATAATTTAGTGTGGATTTTCAAGCTGTTTGGTGTTGCGAATGGTTTGGTTCTCCGGCAATTTAACGGGCAAAAAATAGGCTTTCGTGTGGATATGTGGGTCATGCTTAGTGGTTGATTTAAAATCGTTTGTTTTGACACTACAGGATATTATCGGACATTCGTATAAAATTTCACTTTGCCATTCAATATGGCGCTACCTCAAGTGCTGCCGATATGCCACAAATGACCGTACCGTAACGCGATAAAACCATAGAGGTAACTACAAGCTATTTCACTCACCCCTGCATGTTCTGCATCAATCCACACACCCCTGATGTTATCTGTCAAACTTTCATAGCGAATCAAAACAAACATAGTGTAGTAATAGAATTTCAACTAGAATAGGGTACGTTAATCGTTTGCTTGGGACCAATAGGCTACTAAAGTGGTGAGCCAATTTAAAATCGTTAGTTTCGTATTGATTGTTGATAAAACTGCGGAATGCGTTACCGATGACGATCGAAGCTTTACTTACTGCTTTCAGGTGCGTTGTCACCGCATTATGTAATTTTACATCTATTCGGACATTAAAATCTGTCACGAATTTACTTTTCAGTTTTCGGTCATGTAATTTTAGGTTTTTTTTACACCTAATTTTAAAAGCATGACATATTTTTCAGAAGTTTATGTGATATTCAGTCATAAGACGCTATTTCGCATCTAGATGTGTTTATTATTGAATGTCGACCTTTATTTTTTTTAAGTGCGTCTATGTGCACATAAAATTAAGTCGTTTATCGAATTACATGACAAGAAAATTAGAACATACGTCAATTCAAGCTCGTGTAATTTTCAGTTTTTTTTAGAGTGTAGGGTTGGTTTGACGTTATTTTTCCTCGATGTCTATTGTTCGATGTATAAACATAGAATTCATTGTGATGTCACTAGAGCTAGCAATAAGGACACTGAAAATGTAAGTTTTTATCAATTTACCATTATAGGTTTATAAAACTAAGAAATAAATAAAATTTCAGCTTTGGAGCAGTTATGGAAAAGCTCGCAAAAACTCACTAGGAATCGCGAACTTTTCCCTTGGTGATCTTCGTGAAATATCACGAACATTTCCAACACTGCTTTGGAGCAACTTCTTTGGAAGTTTGCTAAAGGAATCATTGGTTTCTTTCGTGATAATCACAACACTACAAAGATTTTCAACCATGAACATATGTGCCTGTATACTACTCAAGATGGAGACTTATTGTAGACAAACACGGCGTTGAAGAGTTGCAATCGACATTGCTCAAAGGAACAGAATGATAGTAATCCTGAAAATTTTACTTACTTTAACTCGCAGCTTCAAGAGCCAACCAGTCTTCGGCGCACATTCAACGTCCTATTGTTCTACATCTGCAGTGTCTCATGACAATGTAGTGGGGCAACGTAAAACATGTAATTGGTGACGATAGTGTGCGCAAAATGAATCCAAATAGCTGCAGTGTACACCGAGAAAGGAAAATCCTCTTAGACAACAAGCAACATTTCTTCTATGGCAGTCTGATCATGGCGCTTGTAGTTCACGCGTTAGGATAAAATTAACTCAGAACGGGAGAAGATTGTCATAAGCATTGCTACCAAAAGTGCTTTCAGCTTCTGTCAATGGTAGAAGAAAAAGTTTGTGCAGTTTTGTGAGCAATTCCCAGTCACCGTAATGCAGTTACATTTGATCGTGTGCACATTGTCGGCATATTAACAGTAGTTCAATGTTGTTTATATGTCAAATCTTGAAATGACAATCACTGAAGTCCCAGCAAACGTTTAGTAACCAGTTTGTGTCACGGAGGGGAATGTTGTGTCAGTTTTGAGTGCAATGGTTTTTGCAGTGGGATAGATTTGACCTTATTTTTCCTCGATGTCTATTGTTCGATGTATAAACATAGAATTCATTGTGATTTCACTAGAGCTAGCAATAAGGACACTGAAAATGTATGTGGTACTAGGATATCACAGATGCAACAACATCAGCTTGGATTTCTTAATGCATTATAACTTCAAACTTCTGAACCCTTCATATTATTAGAGAGATGGTCAAACCAAAGCTACTAGAAATAATAAACCATCTTCCTTTAAAAATAACTCCTGAAATTCAAAATTCATCTTTCTTTTCTTTATGAAGTGCTGCTGCTTTAAGCATTACTCGTGTTACTATGAAACTACAGTTTATTTGAAGAAAACCCACCTTTTTGTGTTACAATTTGACATAGTTTTTTTTATAAAGAATAAGCTTTCATGTTTTGACGCATTCAATACATCATTCCTGGACGTTTATGCCCAATACTGTAGATCAGTAGATCTCGTAAAGTGATCTTCCCTGCCTTATTTATTGTCCACCAAATAAAAAGGAGGTCAGCGAAACTGTTTTAGCTGGTATCCTGCCCAATGAGAGGAACAAGTTTTAGATTTGCTACAGGTAACATCATCACGTCTTCCACAAATAATGCACCACAAATATCCATCGATTGATCCAGTTTCATCCAGCCGTAACAGATCTACAAAACAGAAATAACAAAAACATTTCAAGAACGATTATAGCCGGCATTAAAAAAAAAATTAATATAAGGATAACCAGCAGTACCCAATGAGTTCCTTGCCATCACCATCATCAATCCCACCCTTGTAGCCAGCTGCACAAGTGCCTAGAAACAATAATAAAAACTGTCACAACCTTACGGGATGCGACGCACCTTGCGCAACATGACCCTTGCTTCCGATCAACAAGCTCTCGAACTATCAACCACCTCTCCGGGCGACGGGTAACGTGGCAGATTACAGTGAGTAGGGTAGGATGGTGCAACCCGCGCCGTTTGAGCAAAATCGTCAATTGCTGGCGTATGGAAGCTTAATTTAAGAATAAAGTAATGTTGTATGGTCATTTCATATTTCCTACGAAGATCGAGTGGTTTCGAACTACAAAACGATGATTTTTCATGATTTTCAAAGTATTTTATAAATAGGTTCCAAAATTATAGCGGGGTAAAACACTTGATTCATGGTGCAATAAGCTCCACAGCTTTGAGGCAAGACGCACGACAACATTGGGGTAAAATGCACCGCATGATAGACAAACCATAACTCCTACAATAATGTAAAGGGATAAGGTACCGTAAAACGGTGTACATATCTTTGGTAATGCGGGTAGCTTTGATAGTATAATATAAAGATTAAATTTACTCGCTGTGCTTTTTCAAAATTAGAAACATTGGTTCCATATTGTAGCTTAGGGTATTTCTGTTGATTTCGTATATAGTTTTTACATAGTGTTGATAACATATTTTACAAATATATTAAAAAAAAAATTCGGATATTTCTTCTTTTTTGAAAAAGCACTCAAACAATCACTTATGAAATGTATTTCCGATACTGCCATCAAAAATTCAATGTTGAATTCTTATTGCTTATGAAGTGTTCTGATTATATACTCATTCAAAGTTTCATATTTAAAGAACTAAATTGTTTGAGTTTTATTCTTTTTTTTTTCTACATTCATCGAGCGTTATCAAAGTAACCCCAAATCAAAATGCTGAAGTTCGGTCACAAAACTTTAAAAAATAGTTTAACACATAACTAACGAATTAACTCTTGGATCCTCAATACTTGTTTTAAAAATATAAAATTTGAAAAACATTCATTGCTTTAAAAATATTTAGAATATACTATAAAAAACTATCAACCCGTTTTAAGGTATTTCAAATGATTATTCCTTTATGTTACATCAGAAACTAGGTCTCAATAGAGTATTGAAGATGAAGCGACTAAAGACTCCTGCAAGCCATGATCAGGAGGAGCTGTCATCAGCGTTGCCAGTATTCCAGATTTATCTGGATTTTCCAGATTTTTAGTCGCCTTGCCAGATACACAGACAGACCACGTAAATTTCCAGATTTTTTTAATATGTTCCAGATTTTCCCAGATTGTTTAAACATGTTGCTTTAAAAATATTACCCTATAAAAAATCCAAACTTACTCATTTAATTATTAAAGGCCATCAACGTTGGACATTATTGGAATTTTAAGGTAATTCTAAAAATAGTTCACAGTGAAGTGTGAGGCGAATTCCTTGTGAAATCGAATGTGAAATTTTGTGAATATAGGAAATACAATACCGGAAGAAAAATCATAGAAAATTTTTATGATGAAACTTAAAGACTATGCTGATTGTTAGAATAATTTCAATGGAACTCTGTCCAATGTTTCTATGGTGATTCATTTTAATAAAATTTTAAGACATTTTAACTGAATTATGCGTAATTTCTGGGAGACTTCAAGGCCATTTTGGCAAAGTACTTGAGTACTTAGGAAATACTGAAGAAGATTTCAAAATAATTCTGACCTTACCTACAAAGCAGTTCAAGTGGAATTATGAGAAGAGTGTGTCGGTCATTCTGAAGAGTGCACCAAGGAAATTATTAAAAATATTGGACACAAAATTATGTCAATTCTTCGGAATTATTAGCAGTTTGAGGGAATTGTGGAATTGGAGAGTAATTTATAAGAGATTACAAAAAGTAATGCCATGAACTCTTAGAATGTTACTGGACAAGTTTGGATATTATCAAGATTATTTTAGGGGAATCCAGAAAATAAGTATTATGAAATTCTAGGAACATTCAAATGGAATTAAAAAAAGGGGGGGGGGGAAATATCCTGTGAAGAGACAAACAAAATTGTTCATGATCTGGGACTCAGGAAAAATAGAAATTCTGGAATTTATAATCATTTCAAGATCCTGACGCTATCAGACTTTCATTTTAGTAACATAATAAAATTATTCTTTGGCCTAAAATTATTCGTAATGGTCATGCGAATAGTGGAGTTACCCGTAGTTTAGGTAAACTTTGCGTGAGTACCACGATGTTAGGCTTTGATTCCCACTTCAACAAGGTGAATTTTGTATCAAAATAAAATTGCCTACAGGTCTATAGGGAGTTGTGTGTTGTATGATTTCAAAAAATAAATTGTAAATCTGATCAACCTCAGAATTAGAATTGATTAGATTAGAATTGAATTGTTTAGAAGTAATACAATCTTTATATTATGGTATTGTATCAAATAGTAAGGACTACACCGACTATAAGTTAAAAAAAATCCATCCCATCAAATTTGCTTAATTCTTTGCTTTTCATTCGTTTAAAAAAAAATACAGTTTAAAAAACAATTCTAAAGATATTTTTCTGCAGTATGTTGCCAACATTTAATTCAATTTTTGAACTGCTGCGTAATGGATATTTAAACTTTTTTGGGCACACTGTGTCAATACTTTTCAATTTTTGGATGATTTAGCAATGCTAACAAGTTATTTGCTTTATATAAATTATTTGTAATATATTTATTCAATTTATTAATTAATTCATAGCCATTCTAGTACTTTAAATAAATTCCAGATGATCATGCTGACCGATTTTTACGGGAGATTGGCACATCAATTTGATTTGAATAGCATTATGTTGAAACAGGACTTTTTGGAGCATTCCAGATTTTATATTTTAACTGGTCCAGATTTTTCTGAAAATGACCTGGCAACGCTGGCTGTCATGGAGGATTACGTCGACGCTGACTGGGCCGGCGATGTGAAGACCCGGAAGTCGAATTCTGGACTTCTGGTAATGTTTGGTGGTGGTACAATCCACTGGGCATCCCGGAAGCAGACATGTGTTGCTTTGAGCAGCACAGAAACTGAGTCTGTAGCACTCGCTTAGTGTTGCAAAGAGTTACATTGGATTGACCGGCTGTTGCAAGGTTTCTCCGTTGTCATGACGAAACCTATCCAAATTCACGAGGACAAACAGTCGTGCATCAAGCAATTGTAATCAGGAAAAATCAACAACCGATCAAAGCACATCGACACGAAATATCATTTCGTCCGCCAGATGAAGGAGGAGGACAAGATCTCGGTGCAATATTGCCCAAACCGATAGCATGGTGGCGGATATGTTGACGAAACCATTAGCCAACCTGAAATTGAAGAGATTCCGAGAGGCAGCTGGAGCTGAGTCATGTTTTGCACAAAATGCTATTTTTTAAAGGAATCAGTTGGTCAATATATGATTTTATGATAAAGAATCATTTGTGGAAACTCCCGTTGAAAACAAACACCATCCGTTACCCGGACAATGTATCTGAGGAAGAGTTATCGCTGTTTTTTTTTTTTCTAAAAGTGGGCATTTTACCCCAAGGGGTGCATTATGGGCTGTTCTGCCTTAAATGTAAAAGCAAGCCAACAGAGAGTGAAAGTGCGGTTGAACAGCTTAAAACTATTCAGGTTAGCGGTAAATCTTTTTATGCTACATCCAGTACGAAGATAGTACGGTTCGCTGTGCTTAGTACGGACAAATTAACAGTAGAAGAAACTAAACGTGAGTAGAAGCATGCATTTATTTCCTAAAAATGATTATTTGGAGTATCCGATAACCCATATGAAGCTAAATGTCCCTATTGTTGGGCGCGAATAAGCGAAGGTAACATACCACAATCTAACTGTGTATTTTCTCTCTGAAGGGATTTTATAAAACTCTTTCTTCCACAAATATACGAGTTACGAAACTGGAAACCATCTCTTCTAACTGTCCGATTACTAGCGCAACATTTTATAAAATCTGTTTACCGATCAGGTTTATGTCGGCTTATATGTTAGGATTATATGTCAAAACGAAGTGATGGCCAGAAGCGGGGAGCGAGTAATCCGCCGCCAGGAGTGAGCTGCGATATATGCAAGATGCCGGACGATAGCCGTATGGTTGCAGGTGGAACCTGCGAACAGTGGTACCATTTCACTTGTATTAGTGTGAATTTGAATGTTCAGGAACTGGATTGGAGCTGCGAAAAATGCCTTGAAGCGGCAACTGAAGTTGCAGCCGGTACGTCTACACCATTGACCACGGGTGGAGCAGTACCAAATTCGAGTGTCAACAGTCAAACTGAGCCTAGTCGTCCCGACCTATTACTGAAGCAGTTGGCGGTGATGCTGAAAAAGCTGAAGGAGTTCGAGCGAGTGATGAAGGAGACAGATGACCACTCAGGTAACAATTTGATGCTTAACAAGTATTGTTTCAACGATTTCAATTCAGCCTTTGTTTGAATTATTGTAGAACATAGACCACGTTAACCTTTGTTCAGCTTTTAAACATCTAAATCTGGTGATATTAAGCAGCCGAAAACTTAACAGTAATATAAATTATAAGCTTTTTAAGGCCTTTATCAACAGTATTTTCCAACCCTTGTTCAGCCTTCTTATATTTTTTATGAAACTGCTATACCATGTTGTTGCTGACTAATTGGATTTTCATATTTATATTGTTACTAGCTGAACCCCGTGTGAGCGTTGCTATGCTTGCAACTAAATAAATGAAAATTTAATAGAATAGGGGAAACGCTCCTATAGTTGCGGTACGTTAGAAGCGTTAGGTTCCTATAGTTGTGTATTGAGTCTCCATGCACAACTATAGGAACCTAACGCTTCTAACGTACCGCGACTATAGGAGCGTTTACCCTAGTTATGCATAAATTTCTGATTCATTTTCATGGAAGCCCCCCCCCCCTTACAGAGAGGGGAGTGGTCTCAAACCATCATAAAAACCATTCCTTGCCCCAAAAACTCCTGCATACAAATTGTCACGTCGATCGGTTCATTATTTTTCGAGCCCATAAGGGTCAGACAGACAGACAGAAATTAATTTTTATATAGATAGATAGATAGATAGATAGATAGATAGATAGATAGATAGATAGATAGATAGATAGATAGATAGATAGATAGATAGATAGATAGATAGATAGATAGATAGATAGATAGATAGATAGATAGATAGATAGATAGATAGATAGATAGATAGATAGATAGATAGATAGATAGATAGATAGATAGATAGATAGATAGATAGATAGATAGATAGATAGATAGATAGATAGATAGATAGATAGATAGATAGATAGATAGATAGATAGATAGATAGATAGATAGATAGATAGATAGATAGATAGATAGATAGATAGATAGATAGATAGATAGATAGATAGATAGATAGATAGATAGATAGATAGATAGATAGATAGATAGATAGATAGATAGATAGATAGATAGATAGATAGATAGATAGATAGATAGATAGATAGATAGATAGATAGATAGATAGATAGATAGATAGATAGATAGATAGATAGATAGATAGATAGATAAAGCCGCTGATTCACAGCCGTAAACTATACCTTCTGGACCCCTTAAGCATGTGAGTGGCAAAAAGTATGCTCATTAGCTTGAAGCACATAAAATTAAACTGAATATTAGTAACCGGAAGATTATTATACAGCTATGCAGAATTGTAAACAATAAATGGTGACAGTAAAACATTCCTCTCATTTTCAAGTGCAGTAAACACAATGTGGACATTTAAGAGATGAACTAGCCTATGGCTAAAAATCTCTTTAATAAAGAAAAAAAAAAACAATGTGGACACAAGTGCCCAATTTATTTTGATGGTCATTTGGATGCTATTTTAGTGCCATAATTGATTTGTATTTTTGAAATGCGGTCTGAAAATTAAGTGCAATATAAAGTGGTGAACAGACAAAACACAGTAATACAATTGATAATTCTTCCGACGTCGTCGCAGTGCACTTCTACCTGGAGTTATTCGTAAAAAGCTCCTGTTCCTTGTCTCTACTGCTGGCGCTGCTTGGGATTTGAAGGTAGGCAGTGAATTTAGAAGAACTAAAATGTCGAAAACGCAACAAGTAACCCTCACGACGTGTAACAATATTCTGCAATAGCTTCATATTATTCTATCAGGCTATCAAAATATGTGTAGGGCATTGCTGATTTGTGGAGTAGTGTTAAGCTTAAGTAAGTCTTGTTCAGTCTTTAGATCAGCTAACTAACTGAGGTAGAATTATGGGGATACAATTCGCTTTATGCACTACTAATAAACTATATATTCAGCCTGGTGTTAATCAGCTTCGTACACCTTGAATCAACCAATAATCAGCTTCTATTCTTACTGTTCAGCTTGAATTGTTACTTGTGCAATGTGTGAAGGAACTCAGAGACCAACAGAAGCGATAAGGCTAGGAGCTGAAGAATACGGAGCGACGTGTGCGAGAACTGATGGGAGGCCAACAGCCATTAGTTGACGCGAGCGGTGGAAGTTCAACGGCGATCAACCAACCCCTTGCAAATGATATCTGGCGGAGGGCCGATGGCGAGTTCGACTGGGAATCCACTCCCACAAATCATTGTAAACCGACCAACGTTCCAGCCAAACAGTGGCAGTATCTTCGGTTTCCCTACGCTAAGTCAAATCCTACAACAGCGACTAGCAGGTTTGAGAGGTGATAATTCAAGGGCGAATTCGACTGGCAACCAATCTTCGCAGATGATATCCGGCGGTGGGTGAACAGCGATTTCAACAAGGAATCCACTTCCAAAAATCCCTGTGAATCATGAAGGGGAGACATAGTACAAGAGTTGCAGTTACTGCAGGAGAACCAGGCGTTGGAGAATAAGCATTGGGAGGAACAGAATCAACTACTTCAATGGTACGCGAAGGTCGGTGGAAGTACAGCTAGAGGAAGTTTCGGTTTGAACCCTTAGGCGACAGCGTTCCAACCAAACAGTTGTAGTCTCTTCAGTGTCCCTTCGCTTAGCCAAAGCCAGGCTTTAGCACGTCAAGCGGTCAATAAAGAACTTCCAAAGTTTTCCAGGAATCCGGAGGAATGGTCACTCTTTCTAGCAACTTACGAAAATTCGACTAGAATATGTGGGTACAGCGATGAAGAAAACCTTTTGCGTCTTCAAAGGAGCCTGAATGGAAAGGCTTTGATAGTTTGGAAGGGCTTTGCGGCAAAGTGACAGCTAAATCTATTGTCCAACTGGTAAATTTACGTCAACGCAACGCCAACGGATCTAATGTGGTTGGCCCTTAACTGTCTTGTTCGCTGATTATGACTCGATTTGACTCAATTTAAGATAAATTCACCGAAAGGTTACCTGACTTAATTCATATTTGATGTAAATCATGGAACGTAAACAACCTTTTTATGTAAAATTAAGTGTACCGCAATATACGGAACTCGACGAAAAGTGCGCTTTATTGAATTGATTTTCTCGTCTCTTACAACTTAGTCTTATGTCATAAGGGCCGCTTTCATGTGTCGGTCTCAGGGCACCGACATTTACATGACTTTTTCGTAGTGTGTATGTATTTATTACCGGAAAAGGACGCCATGTGATCCCTGTGAACACAAATCATCAATCAACCAGGGTAGTCGATACGCGCAATGTCATTGTTCATAACTTCGCATGGCTATCGCTTGTTGTTATTCGAGACAAATTTATCAGTGTTGATTTTTTTTTTGAATTCTTACATTTCTGAAAATACTGAGCGGTCCATCAGTTTTCAACAAAGTCCTCTTCTCTAGTAATTTGTGGCAGTTTCTACCTGCAAAGCCATACTTGCTATGATTTTGAAATGAACTTAGCTTCACCCACTGTTCAGCAGTTGTTGGATCAACAGCTTCAACACCCTTGTAAATGGCGTTTACGATCCCAAGTACGATATGGAGCACGAGTGGTGGACGAAGCAGAACAGTTCTTTGATTAGGAAAAAAAATTATATAAATTAAAAAAAATGCTTTGTTCGTTTATCATCAGTACCATCAGTCTTTCATTTTACGTAACTTGGGTTTTTTAAGTCCAACGTTCTTGGAATCTTGCTCTCTTGAGAAAACATGGACTAACTTGTGCAGCAATATGGACAGATAAGTTAAACTGTGACCCATGATACCTAACAAAAGATTGATGATTTTTAGGGTCACCTGCGACAACCGTTTCCAATTTGTCCAACGCAAAAATTGTCGACCAAACTTGTACAATATTCCTGTACTTTTCCGGAATGCTATGTATTACTGCAAGAAGAAACAACTTCTTCACTCCTGCATCTTTAGGTCCAAAGGCTCTAATATTTCCCATATGTCCTGATTTTCCTCGTGATTTCTTGATTTCATTTTAGCACATTTATAATCAACTAAATGCGTATCTAAAAAACGGAGTGCACACTATTTCAAAACTACCCAAATTTGGGTATAATCCACCCAGATCGGTCAAAACTGATCCTACCCAAAAATGGTTAAACTTGTTGGGAGTGACAAGTTGACAAATGAACAAAGTCGATCGGATTCTTGTCGATGTTGTCCATTGGTCAACTTGTCACTGTCATTTTTGGGTAGGTTCAGTTTGAATCGATCTGGGTGGATACTACCCAAATAAGGGGATGTTTTGAAATAGCGTGTGGATTTGACAAGGCAATCCCGAATGAACTTGTCGAAAATATAAACAAAAACAAACACGTTGAATTGAAACAAAGCAAACCTGTTGCTAACTTGGTTTTTGGTTTTGTTTTTTTTTTTCATCGATCTTGTTGTCCGTGCTGAGCACCAATGCTACCGACGTGCCAGGAAGGCAGCTCCCACACCTGGACCTATCGACTCATGAACCGGGGACCAACGGCTTTACTTCCCATCCGAAGGAAGGCGTGATCAGAGATGTTATGCCTCAGAACATCCCGGCGGCGCCGACTGGGATTGAACCCAGGCCTACTGGGGTGAGAGGTAATCACGCTTACCACTACACCACCGGCGCCGTTGTGTTGCCAACTTGCATACTAAAGTTATTCATTGAAAATAAAAGATAATAACAATAAGGTGATGCAAAAGACTTCTTTGACGTTTGTGAATTGCACAAGAATTAGTGCAGAACTTTGTGAATTCAAAGGTTTTCTGGCACTAATACTTATAATTTACCCCAAGATCTGCACTAATACTTGTGCATTTCACAAACGTCAGAGAAGTCTAGAGACGTTTCTTAGTAGAACTGACAGCTAGAAATCTAGAGTGTGTGAGTGATCTGGTGTTAATGGTGCTGAATGTAAACATAAACAAAGCAGAAACTCATATGAGAATAAACTGCCATTTCTACTGTGGTCGGTCAAAAGTTCTTGGTAAACAAAAAAGTCAGCTGATCGCAACTGTCTCGTGGATAGCCTTATTGTAATGTTTTAGGAGGAAAATTCAACTTAGGGATCGTCCAATAATTATGTCACACTTTTAGGGGGGGGTTTGGAAACTGACGAGCCATACAAAAAAAAAGGTCCATACAAAAAATGTGACAAAGAGGGAAGGGGGGGGTGAAAATTGGCGAAATTTGCGTGACATAATTAATGGTCCTTCCCCTATCGACACCACCCCCTAATCTCCTCTCGCTACTTCTTTTTCTTCCCTGTTTCCAATGACCAACCCTCTCTTTCCTTGCCCCATATCTCTTTAATTTAAGCAGATATATGTGTACATACTGCAAACTGCATTCTAAAGTCAGTGATCTTAAAGAAAATAAACTTTAAAAAAGACCCCCTGGCTGATTGTTTTCAATGCGGTCGCAAATGATAGGGAAAGGCCTCTACTTGCATGAACCAAAATATCAAACTTGCCGATTAAAAAAAAGTTCTTTTTAAAACAAACCGTGCAATGTGTATCAAAAGAATTTATCTCTTCGTTTCGCTTGGTTTCAGAGATCTCGTGCTGGATTGGAATGACACTGGCTTAATTTTTTTTTTCGGTAGTGACCCTTACTCCCAGAAGCCATGTTTTTTTGTGAATTGAAGCATCAACTCATTCGCCCCCAAACCATTCATCGTCAACTTTAGCAATGAAACTTACCAATAGCGCTCCGAATCCATTTTCGGTTAATCCTCCAACGGCAGCAATATTGCTATCGATTTCTCGCAACAGTTTTAGCGCCTCTTCCGTTTGAGGCAACAACGGAAGCGGCGGAGGGCTATCGGCACCGTTCTCCAAATCCGAACGTTGATCTTCTTGGCAATCAGTGTAAAAATTCCAATTCACTTGCCGAACGAGAAGCTGAGAAAATCCTCCACCGACAACGGTAGCAGTCGCACTGTCAGATTCGTCGGGACAATAGCGTAAGAACGCCGGTCTAGGTTTGGATCCGGGTTGGCATCCACTATCACCACCACCTCCAGGTAACTGCTGTTGTTGTTGTTGTTGTTGCTTGGGCAAGCTTACGCTGACACAAGTCGGTGGCCGTGACAAGTACGACGGATCGTTCTCTCGGCGAGGTACATTTTCGGTTCGTAGCGATGATTGATTGCATTCGCTCAATGCGTCATCAAAGGTCATTACAATGCAAACTGCACCGGAGGATGGATGGGAAGGTATTATGATTCTCGAACTGAATGTCACTCGTTTTTTGTTCGGTTCCGAGGGGCGCACCTGGTGACCTTTTTCAAGCGAAATGCTTCCGTATGAATTCAGTAACGCTTTCTCAGAGGTGGACGGTTTTCCATGAAACGACACTCATATACAATCACACATTTTTCACTTGGAATGTTCTGAAACGAAATAGAAAGAAATATTGAGATTAGCCTAGCCAAATGGTTTTCCAGCTCGGTGATAATCGTTTATGAATAATAAGTTGTTATTGTAGATGTAAAAATGTTATATTTGAAATTCCATCGTGCAAAGCATTTGGAAAACTGAAGAAAATTACGCCAATAGATCGATATGTAAACAGATGAGATATTATTATTCCAAATCTCAATGAACATTTCAAAACTTTCTTTTTTGATAACCACGGCTAGAAATAGATTTGAACAAAAACAATAAACTTCACATAAACAAACTATTCAAATTGTACTTCTTGCTAGGCTATTCCGTGCACGCTCTACTAATGACGGTTAATTATTTAAACAAGTGAGAGCACAACAACTTGTAAGCTTCTTACATAACAAGGGTACTTTTGCAACTTGCAACGTGCGGTGCTCCTCCTTCCTCCTCCCTCGAACCGTTCAGTGAGAACTAAATGAGCAAAAGAGTTCTTTCCTGCGTTGGAAAAGTTTCGCTTTTCACTTGGCAAACGGAAGGACATGCGATAACAAGTGTGTGTTTGTGTGCGCGACCGGAAACTCCTTGTAAGGTGTTTTGCAAAAATGCAGGACTTGTCAAGAACGGTTTTAGTAAGTCCTTCGCCGTTGTAACACGAAAACCGACGACGACGGTTGTCGATGTGGGTGTTTGGTGTTCCTTGAACTGATTCATCTTTCTCTTTCTCTCTCTCTCGGGTGGGTAGAAAGTAACACACCAGGAGCAAAATGAGCCGATTAAAAACTTTTGCCGTGCTAACACAATATGCTTGGAATGGAAATAGAAGTTCTTTTTGCTCCTTTTGCTGGAACGATCATTCGTTAATTATATGAGCAGCTATGTAGCAAATAGGACAATGATGCGGTGTTATTACTGAGTGATTATTACGGGTATATAACATAGCATTCACGATAATCGAGTATTGAAATACACTCCATGGTTGTTTTTTTGTGGCCATTAACCATTTACCTTTAGCGACCAGCAATTAAAGTGTAATTAAGGGGGTTTGAGGCAGTGCTTCTGTAATAATGTACCAAACGAACATGTGTCATGTGCTGTTCACACTTAGTTATCGTAATGGGACCATTGTACGATGGAACTTAGTGAAGTAGATTCGTTGGTTATCAAACGATTTAACAACGTAATCGAATCTTTCGCTCCGAAGTATATAGTAAGAGCCTATCATGAAATTTTTCAACATTCATTAACTTACGATTTTTTTCTAACTCCTGAAAAATAATGTTGTTAGTAAATTAGATTGAAAAATACGACTTTGCTCTGCCACCTCTGGCTACGCCTTTAATTTAAATGTAAATGGAATTTATTTCATGGAAATTTTTTTAACTAGAAACTCGTTGAATTCACCACATTGACTTTTCGCCCTTGGAAGGGGCCATTTTCACCATCCCCTGACTACGGACCTGTAAAGACAGACAAAGAAGAAGCGATGGAGAGTTTTACCGATTCTTCTCCAATCTTCGTAAATATCCGGAGAAATTCCGTTCCTACACTCGGATGTAACAATTTAACAACCTTTTGGCTTTCACTCTGATTTACTGTGGTTTTATAACGGCAATTAGCAATCTTTTTTGTTTAAATACAGCAGTTAAAAGTTTAAAACATTCTTGATTAGTAGTTTAGCTTTATGTTGTTTTAAAAACCTTTTAAAGCCTGACGAGAAAATCAGAAAGTGTCTGATTTTACAAATGAATTTAATGCAGCATTCTATCCCTTTATAAAACTGTTCAGTAAATCAATCGGTATTTGTTTTATTGATGTCACGACAAAATACTCCATAAAGGTGTTTTATCATTATAAAAGCAATTATAAAACCGTTCGGTTTCAAACGGGATCAAAGAGCAGATATTGAGCATCAATGCGTTTTGGTGTCCCACTGTTTACAAATAAAACTAAAACGATGGATCCACCTAGAGACAGAGAAAAACGTAATAGAGTGGGGCTTTCAAACGCAGAGTCACAAGGAAATGCCAAAGGATAATCGAGTAATAATTCTAACAATGCTGTCGACGGAAGAGAAAAAGAATCCAATTCCAGAACTTTCTGGGAGGGCAGCTCCGACAAAATCGGTCAACAACAACAGAGCAGCCGGCTGAGAGGAGCGAAATGAATGCGATTTACGAAGCACTGGAAGCCGTCAAATTAGACGCCTAAAATTGATGGGAATGCACAACATATTGTCGAATAGCATCAGTGCCAAACTGGGACTGCGGAAAACTGCTTACAGGAAACCTCAGAAGCTGTCCATCAGCTGGAAGTAGGCTGCCTTCCGATTTCATTTGGCAAAAGAGTTAATTGTTCTAAAAAATCCTGGCAAGCGCACATAAACTTCATCGCATCATCCGGAAGAAGGAAAACTTTTCGAGAACGATTGAGCTTCCACCTGTTCCGAGTTACGCAGATGAGTAACTGCTTCCAATAGATAAATTGCCCTTATCAAGGATGTCACGCACCTTGTTGATACAACGCTGGAGTAGAACATCGTTGCAATGTTCGCATGACAAAACTATCGAAAGGTAATCAAATTATGACGTTTAACTTTTTCCAGGCAACTTTACCACCATTAATGCCGTCATAAAACTAAAGAGAATATGATCAAGCAAAATGGCTTCAGATAAAAACATTTCAGTCTGCAAATTATCTTCATAACAACCGCATTAAAGACTGGGCTCGAAAAAAAAATGCGACACTTTGTTTTGGGTGTAACTTTTTATCGCGTGGGTAAAAATTAATGAAATTTTGGGTAATACTAGTTTAGAGTGTTATGTATATGTGTGCGATCTGTCAAGTAGTTTTCAAGATGCATTCGAAACAAGAAGAGCTACGCCAGCAAATCTTGGGCGCGGTGATCGATAATCCTGGTCAGTCGCACAGATTTATCGGCTTAAGGCTTGGAAGCCCCCATTCCACAAAATTCAATAAATAAATTATGCCAAAACATGGCTAATATATAGTTATTTAATCCCTGAAAATTTGAGAAGTATCCGATTTAAAATGAATTTTTGGTTATCATTTTTGTGTGTCTCATTTTTTCCGAGTCCAGTCTATAAAATGTTTTGCATTTGTTAGCGAAACAGCTTTTCACAAATGGCTTATAGACAATTACTGTTTAAGCTATCGCCATATTGTTATTCAAGTTTTTTAAGATATTTTTCCTTTAAATAACTTTATTCTCATCAATTCATCAATGAGCAGTAATGAAGATTACGAAGCTTATCAAATTGTCTCGGCTGGGAGCAATGATTAACATAGGTTGGTTGATTGGTTGTCTTTATTAAGGAGATTTTCAGCCAGACGCTGATTCATCTCCGCTATGATTAACATAACATAAAGCTATATTTTATGTGACGAAAACACCCCTCGATGCAGCGACGCTGCCTATGTAGATCGACACGGTTTCCAGCAGGCCGCATCCGATCGATTTGTCATGCATGACAAGTGACAAACGATGAGGAGGAACGTCAAAAATAGTGGTGAATCGATAGTCATCGTTACACACAGTTCGAAAGCCATTGTATACGATTAGGGAAGTGCCGGGCGTGTTTATCTCGAATAAATAACTTAGCTACTACTAGTGCTTAAAACTATTGAATTTTGTCTAAACTAGTAAAATCGAACCTAGGGCTAACGTAAGTAGCCAAACTAAAACTCTTTGAACTTAAAAAATAAATTACGAACTAATATTTACAGCTAACCTAGAAACGTGGATTCACGATAAGATTTCTCCAGTTTGACAATTCCTACACTAAAATTGTAAGTAAACTTTATCTAAAGTGTTTATTTGTAATAATAAAATCGATTTGAATTTCTAGCTTAAAGCTAACACTACCAAAAAAATTTTTTCTTCTGAGATTTGGTGACACAACCCTACATTTTATTTTCTAAATTAAAACTAATTAGTCAAATCAACGATTTCCGAGGGCGGACTTATTTTTTCGATCTTCCGAAGCACATATCGCATTAGATATAATCTGTCACATAAAAATAGACCACAATGTAAGTTACGATAGTTTTAGTAATTCTTTCACTTTAATGATGAGGAAATTTTGGAGGATTTTTTATAGATTCATTTTTGAACAATGAATTTGGCAAAATCGGACGATATTTATATATATGTATTTATGTAGCGATATATATATTACATCTTGATTGATGCTTTATTTTTAGTGCGCTTAGCAAGCGTTAAAATATTGATGCCAAATAGCATTTATTGTACTTTTAATAAGGATTTCAAATGGTTCTCAATGCTTTCGTCCTATAACCTTTTTGCAGCAAGTCATTCTTGAAATTTCTCGACAATACACTCTTTGGAAACTTCTTCAGGGTGGGCCAACTAGACAGATTCTAGTCTTAATGAGGTTTTGGTGGATGTAATAAAGGCAAATTTATCTTGACCAAAGTTTTAGGAATGTTGTTTTATACAAACCTTGTAGAACTTCCTAAAATGTTAAATGTTAAAACCTTTATAAAATTTAAATAAAATTAAGTAGCTCTAGATTTGTAACTAGATAATATTTATTTAATTTTAATTTGTTTTTCTTCATCGGACTTATCGTGTCTTAATGAAGCCTGATGGGGAAAAGCCTAGAAAAGGCGTAAAAACCCCATATCTTTTCGAAATACATGAATCACAATAATACAATACAATTACAACGAAAATTAATCAAGTATATAGCATAAAAAAAGTTATCCTCCTATGGCATGGAGTTGTCAATGAATCAGGTAGAAGTCCTCGTCATGCAGTTGAACCAGAAACAAAAAATAAACAGGTAGCACAATCCTTCACGCGTACATTAAATGGACAGCTACTCACCTTCTCAGGAGTCTACGTTGAATACGGTGACGAAAGGTTTCCGCTGAACAGTTAAAGTCGAAAAACTCGTAAAACTCGTTGAAACGCCCAGGTATGAACCGTATTGGGTCATGCAAGCCGTAGTTCGCAGCACGAGGTCCAAGATGCAGGAAACTCCTCGACCGAAGAACTCGTTCGGGTGCGTAGATTTCGAATTCAGTCAAGATTTCTGGAGAGTCGATATCACCAATAAGTACCTTCGCTGCGAACACGGCCTGACTAATCGTCCGCCTATGTTCTAGTGTTTCAAGACCCAGGAGTTCGATCTTCGAACGGCGGAAGGTTCACAGGGTCATTCCAAGGAAGGTGACGAAAGGCATACCGAACAAATTTTCTTTGAACAGATTCAATCCTAGCTATCCAAACTGCTTGATACGGGCACCATACTACCGAGATGAATTCCAAGATCGATCGCACTAGAGAGCAGTATAGAGCTTTTAGACTGGCAGGATCGCGAAACTCGTCAGCCCGAGTTGCCTGTTAGCTTTCGCAACGATGCCCGAGTAATGAAGCTTGAATGTAAAGGCGCAGTCCAGCGTGATTCCTAGGTCACGAACATTGTCCACACGTTGCAGAAGTTGGTGATTTATCGTATAGTTGAATGCCACTGGTTTCAGCTTGCGATGAAATGAGATAATATTACATTTTTGTAATAGATAGTTTCTTGAGCACCACTCTTCGAAAGTATCGATTAGGTGCTGAAGCCGTAAGCAATCGGCGAAGCTACGAATAATCACATAGATCTTCACATCATCCGCGTAGAACGATCGGCAACCAGTTGCGAGGATCAGTTCGGCCTCATTCACATAAATCGAGATAAGCAGTGGTCCCAAGTTGCTACCTTGAAGAACACCGGAGCTGTTTGTAAAATAGTCCGATTGCTCTGATCCGATTCTAACACAAAGTTCCCGATTGGTCAGATAGGACTTGAACCAACGAGTTAAACCCGAGGAGACACCGAGTTTTTCAAGTTTAGCTAGCAGTAGTGTTGGAAAAGTTCGCGATATTTCACGAAGTTCACCAAGGGAAAAGTTCGCGAGTCATAGGGAACTTTGATGAACTTTTCCATCACTGGCTAGCAGTATGGAGTGGTCGAATGCAGCCTTAAGATCTGTATATACAACGTCCACCTGCGCTCCAGCTTCCATACTCCGAAGACATAAAGAAATGAACGGAGCTAGATTTGTTGAAACTGATCTCTTGGGATAAAAACCGTGTTGGTCAGGAAAAATGTAATTTCTGCAGCTAGAGAATTATGCGTCGTTGATGATAATTTCGAAAACTTTATATCAGGCAATGAGTAATGTGATCCCTTGGTAATTTTCGACGTTTCTCTTGTCTTCTTTCTTGTAGTTCGGGAACATGGATGACGATTTCCAACGCGTAGGGAGCTCCTCCTGCTGTAATGAAATATTGAACAGCTTCAAAAGCGGTGTTGTAAGCTCTGAAAAGCATCGCTTCAGGATGCTTGAGGGGATCCCGTCAAGGCCAGCAGCATTAGAAAATTTCAGCTTCTTGATGGCGGATTCAACGAGGTCTACTGTAACCGAGGTAATTGAAAAATTGAAAGCATCACTGGGAGTGTCCCTCACCCCTCCAGCAACTTGGGACAACGAAGCCGTAGTGTCATTGAAAATGCTTTTGAAATGTTCTGCAAGAAGATTACAATTTCTCAAGGGAATTGCTGGCGATTCTATCACCCAGGTGAATTTCGACTGGTAGCCCCTCCTCGTTTCGTTTGGTATTCACGAATGATCAGAACTGCTTTGGATGAGGCCGTAAATTAGCCTGCACACGCCTTGTGTAGCTCTTGTAAAGAATGCGGTTATATGTGCAATATTCGTTACTCGCTATAATAATAATAATAATAATAATAATAATAATAATACTTCAAGAGCAAATTTTCACACCGCGAAAGTAACAAACGTAAACTAAGTCGAGTATATAGGATCACATCCCATTTTTAAATTTATTTACCAGTCAAATTGCTTTTCGACGTAAAGACTGGAACGCGCAAAAATTGGTAGACAAAAAATCGTTTCTTTCAGTCAAAATTCATATCACAAAAATCTTCTTATTTTTCTGCTGGTAGTTCAATTCATATATTTAAAGGAAAAAAATGTTCGTTTATTCTTTTGGTTTGTCAAATCCAAACTTAACCCCTTACATTAAATTTTGCACAGTGGTCTCATCGACCTTATTCACCACCGAACGCCAGTTAGATTTAAACTGTTACTCGTTTTCCATGGATTTATTAGTTTTTTTTTTTAAATTCCGTTTGACCAAGGCCCAATACCGTTCGATATGGCGGAGTTTTGGGCTGTTGGGAGGGTGTTGTGGTCTTTGGGTACCACAACCACGTTGTTCGCATCTTACCACTCGATTGCCTTTTTCCCATAGTGGCAGCTCGCCAAGTCCGGCCAGAACAGCACAGGTCTATTATGTTGCTTTAGGAATGGTAGCAGCCGCTTTTCCAAGCACTCTTAGACGTAGAACTCTTGATTGATGGTTCCCGTAGTAATTAAAATGTCACTTTTTAGACCACATGTGCATATGGCCTGCCAGACGAGATATATTTGCGGGAACTTCGATAGTTTGATGGTTTTGAAAATATCAGCCACCTTCCCTTTTCCTGATGCGGTTTAAAACTCCTGTCCCGGAAGCTGCATTAAATACGCCTTCACATAAGTTTCGTCGTCCATGACGACACAGTCGAACATTGTGAGCAGATTTGTATACAGCTTTCGGGACCGCCGCTTTGTCGACGAGTTTTGTTTGTAATCTCGGTTCGCCACCTTCACCTTCTTAAACGTCGACAACCCGGCTCGTTTCTTGGCCCGCTGCACAGTAGTATGGGGGACATTGAGCTTGCCAGCGACGTCCCGGATGGAGAGGTTAGGATTCCGCTTATATTTCACCACCACCTTCTTCGTCGTCGCTGCCACGTCCGGATTTCGATTGCCGCCGATTCCAGGCTTCCTGGCGGTCGACAGACGCTCCCCGAACACTGAGAACGTGAGAATGTGAGTACGTCGGATTCTCTTGCTGCGCGAGCAAAATTTTGACACGTTGCTAGTGATGTCCGATTCTCCCAACTAATCGATTACTTTTTTTATTCGTAGTAATCGACATCGATTAATCAACATGAAATAATCGATTAATCGTAATAATCGATTAATATTGATACTCTATGAAAACAAAGAAAATCAACGTATTTAAGAAAGTGTTTTAACTATAAATTGATTATTCATCCTCGGATCATGTGTAAATTATTGTTTCAAGATATAAAAATTCAATAAAATACACTTTTACTCTTTAATGCTTATTAACATTTTTATTAGAAGCATAGTGAGAGAAAAGACAATTTGCATTTTTAAACGAATTGATTTTGACTTTGGACTGCAATATCATTTCCTGATAAAAAAACACTTACTCGAACCAAACATCTTCTCCAACAGATTGTAGGAATAGCACAGACCAGCAGACATAACATATTGAATATTATTCAAAATAAAAAATCGTCGCTAAAACATTACCGCCATCTGTTGAGTATACTGTTATGGGTAGTACGCTGAACAGATGGCGGTAGTGTGTAAACGTCAAACGTAAGGGTTATTGAATATGCGCACCACATGTGGCGGTACTACCAACTAAGCATATTTAAATTGACCGTTACATGCATGTGCGATGAACAAATTGCCAGTGTTATGTCTGTTTGTCTGTAGGAATAGTATCGTGCTGAGATGAGGGCTTCTTCTTCTTTTCTTTATTTAACGTCGGTCTCTGTTCCACAGTCTAATGCCAATCACCGACGGACATCGATTGTCATCCATTGACGGCAGCACAGCCAGTGAACTACAAGTATTGCACGGCGAATGAGAACGACCCAAATTTGAGTTTAGTTCACTCATAATCGCCAAAAGTGCAGGAACGTGGTGAGTAAATTTGCCTCATGTTTTCCCAGGTTTTTCCAGGATTTTCCAGGGAAAAATTCCTGTATTTTAGAAAAGTAAAGATTGGATTCACTCAGTCTATTGATACTACTCTGAGACTGAATAAAATTTTCGTCAATTTCCTCATTTTCCGGCAGATTTTTTAGGTTTTCCACAGGAAACCATCAGACAAATTTTACTCATCGCTGAGTTCCTGCACTTTTGGCGATTATGAGTGAACTAAACTCAAATTTGGGTTGTTCTCATTCGCCGTGTGCATTCATTACTGACAATACATTAGTAGTTGTAGTTGAAAAACATTACTTTGCTTTATTTAGTACATTGTGGTATTTATAAGTTATACCTAGCTCTTGTTTGAACAATTTTCAGGTTCTATAATTGTGTTTGTCTCCCAGAAGCTCCGTTATCGACATGAAGTTTTTCACTTCTAAATGAAAGTCATCCGATGCTAACCTAAAATATCTGGTTGTTGGTTTCTCTGACGAAAAGTAAATCACAAACAGTGCTGATTGTTTGCAAAATTTTCTCTTGTCAGGACTCTTATTACAACATCGACTTTGCTTTAGAGAATAGACTTCTCTGACGTTTGTAAATTGCATAAGTATTAGTGCAGAACTTTGAGTAAATTCAAGATTTTCTTGCACTTATACTAATAGTTTACCCCAAGTTCTGCTCTAATACTTGTGCATTTTACAAATGTCAGATAAGTCGACACGCTTACAACAGTTTATTCACCGGGTGAATCGATCGTACTGCATTTTGTCTGATGCATTAGGTTGTCAAAATCTGAGTGACCGAGAAATGTCAAACTAAGTAAAAGCCACTCAGTCAGCCAAATCCGGGACCAGCCATTCGGAGCAAACGCAACAAAATTATTGTATAACACCGGCCGAAATGTATTAAGGTTCAATTTACTTTGATGCTTTTTTGAAAAATTCAAAAGCAGTTTTTTTCGACGCATTATTTTAGATTGCTAAAAGCTCGCGTCACTTTGTATAGAATAGCAAAAGGAATCGAATAGTGCGAGCATTTTGCAATCTGAACTAATGCTTCGAAAAAAAAACTGCTCTTGAATTTTTCTAAAAAGCATCAAAGTAAATTGAACCTTAAGGTAAGCAGGAATTACAAGCGGAGACGGTTTTCAGTCGTCAGAATCTGGAGCAGGTAATTTAAATTTTTTTTTTATCAAAACACATAAAAAACAAATTTCCCGCCTGAAAATACCACAAAGTGGTTTTGACACACTTTGCGCGAGAACGTCGTTTACTCAAAAGTGAGTAAAAGTGCGCCTACTCACTTTTGAGTAGCCATACTTAACGCTGAAATGAGCATGTTCGACTCAATTTTGAGTTGTTGCGGGTTATCATGTAGTTTAATCGATGCTGGTAAGTTGGTGGTAGGTTCTATATACACTAAATTAAATACTTCAAATGAAATTCAAATAATCGTTCAATAATCGATTAATAGATAATCGAGGCATTGAATAATCGATAAAACATTAATATGGCCTCCTATCTTCACGGACATATGTCAACCAATCAAGAAGCTCTAGTTTGGCCACTGCAACCTCAATTCTAATGAAGACCATATGATAGTGAATCGTTCCTGTTCTCATTGTCGTCAAATAGTTGTATTGTTGAGAACTAGCAGCACTGGTCATAACCTAAGAGGAAGGACGGATCATGGAACGACACATTGACACATGCTGCGTATATGGATCTAAAAGCTGCATTTGACACGGTGGACCATAATATCTTGCTTGCCCAGCTGGAGATACTTGGCGTCTCGTCAACGGCTGTGGATTGGTTCAGATCTTACTTTGTGAATCGCTATGTACGGGAGTTCCACAAGGCAGTAACCTAGGACCGCTACTGTTTCGATCTTTTTAAACGACGTCGCCTTTCTGATACTATCAGGATGCCGCGTTTTCTATGCAGACGATACGAAAACCTGCAAAATTATTAAAAGTCTCTCGGACTGTTGGGATCTCCAGAATATGTTAGGTATATTTGCTGACTGGTACTCAAGAAATTTGATGAGTCCAAGCATCGAAAAATGTAACATTATTACCTATCACCGAAACATCGTACCAATCATGTTTGACTATGTTCTCTACGCACGCTGTCTTGCTCGTATAGGGCACATAAAGGATCTCGGTGTTACCTTGGTCTGCAGACTCACTTTCAGAATCCACTACAATGACATCATCTCCAGAGCTAATCGACAATTGGGCTTTATTTTCAAAATTGCCGACGAGTTCCGTGACCCGCTATGCCTCAGGTCACTTTACTGCTCGCTTGTGCGATCCTTATTGGAGTCAAGTTCAGTTGTTTGGTGCCCTTTCCATGCTAGTTGGATCACTAGAATTGAATCCGTTCAACGCAAGTTTATGAGATATGCTCTTCGTTTCTTCAACTGGCGTGACCCAACAAACTTGCCACCGTACGAAGAATGTTGCCGTCTCCTGGGAATCGGACGGTCGCTCAAGCTATGTTCGCTGGAAAGCTGCTTACGGGTTACATTGACTTCCAACACTGCTGGCTCAGCTAAATATGTATGGCCGTGAGAGGCCTCTTCGTCAACGCGACTTTCTGTTTTTGGAACCACGGCGCCGAAATAATACACAACACGAGCCAATTCGAGCAATCAGCCGGCAATTCAACAACATCTTTAATATGTTCGACTTCAATGTATCAGCTGACTGTTTCGTCATCGGTTACTTGGCCTTTTCTGTACCGTTGACCGTAACTATTTAGTTTAAGTTTTATTCATTAAGACAATAATTATCAGTTGAATTTTTCAATATTCAAAAAAACAAATAAATATTACAATGCCTAAATTAACCAACTTGATTGTATGCTTCTTCTCTGTTCGGGACATAAATCATCCACTGCCGTTCCGTATTTTGATCTATTGTATATCTTGTCCTTAGTTTAGTGCATCAATTATTGAGAAATGATGAAGTATTCGGTTTTGATACAGTTTTCACTATTGCCTTCATCGCAAGGAACCGATTCTAATTGAAAGTTCCCGCTTTTTATACCCTTCGAAGAGTGAGATCACCCTTCAAAGATGCACGTCCCTTTTCAGTAAAAAGCGGATTCATTAGCAACAAAATCAAGCAGTGACACCGATATTGACCATGGATCAAAACCCTAGTTATAACCACTTCAATTTTGAGAACAACGAATTCAAGATTGGGAACCATATATATGAAGACTAACCAAATATTTTTCTCTTCTTGTTTCATGATCATCATCAGTGGATCACCGCGCGTCTTGTCACTACTATTAAGGCGTAAAAGCAACAGGGACTAAGGCGTGCTCCTTTGATTACTGAAAAATCCTGTTCCCCTAGTTTGAAGTTGTCAGGACCAGGATTCAGTGGTAGAACTTTTTTTTTTTTTTTTGGAGGGAGCAAAACCACTGCGTCCATTATTTGAACTTTTGTGGTACCCCTATTTGCTGATTGTATCATGCAAACCGACCACTATTTAACGAGTGGACAGCTAATTGCCTGGACACATCTTTTCCCAGTCTGGTATAATATGGTTTATAAAACCAACTACCTTTCCAGGATTTGCAGACCAAATTTCTCTAGGTTGTAAGCTAAGGGCATCTTTAGCGGTGGTCTGACCTAGATCCAAATTTATGTCACATTTGAACCAGCTAAAATTAAAAAGATCAAGCCAAAATAGATCAAACTGTGTGCGTACGCACCGGTTGGTATATTTTTGCCGTTCTATTTCAAAGGTCAAAACCAACTCACACTCTGATTGGGTGGTCAGCCATTTTTTAATCTCGTGCGCATTCGTACACGGTTTTTATCCGGCAACTAGCTGAGTGTACCCGGCTTTGCTCGGGATTCCATATTTCCTTAAGTTCATGTTCTGACTAAAAAAAATCCTATCCTCTTAGTCGCAAGCAATACGAATCATGCTAGTTAAATTAATTAGCAACTGCGAGACTTTATCATCTTTGTTAATTGTAAAGGAATCAATAAATTAACATGCTTCTAGTATCTTTTGTAGCTTGCTGTTATTACGAATCTTGCTGTTATTAGTTCTCTATAAGCAAACGCATCAAATATCAAATAAGCTAATTATCGGGTTCACACACAAGGACCCGTTCAAATATTACGTAACGCGAAATATTTCATTTTGTATGGTGAAACATTTCATTTTGCATGGAAAATTGAAATATTTCACGTTACGTTATACGTGAACGGCCCCCAACACAACTGAACCGTGTCTATGTCCTTACCTATACGTGATTTCAAAATTATCGACGGATACTCAAGTGTTTCATGTTATTAGGTACTGCACCGTCGGCGGCTAACCTCAAATTTTGACAGTTTGGTGGTACTGCTTACATAGACTTAGCCGATATTTTGTTGAGTGGATTTTTTCAATAATTTTTCTTTTCATCGCCTATTTCCTCGTTATTTTTTAAATGAAAACTCGAAACATCAAAAATATTTTTTTCGAAAAAAAGTTCTAAGTCCGGTGAATTTTACCACTGAACTGTCAAAGACTTCATGCGTGACGTCATCTTGTAGTACTCAATTTAAAATTTGCTCGGTGGACTGAGCTGAGGAAAATCATCCTCACGGTGAATAAAAGAGCAGCCGATTTGTTTGACGTAAATAGAACAAAAATAAACACATCAAATCGAAGGGGGATCTCTCGCTGAATCAAGAAAGGCTGAACAGCACAGAAGCCTGAACAGCACAAAAAGCTGAAAAGTACGAATAGCTAAATGCTAAAATCCTGCAAAAAACAGCGAATTAACGTACATCGAAGACCGAAGCTTTAAGTACCTTTTAGTAAACGAATGTTCGTTGCTATACTTCTCTGACTAAAAAACACGGGAAGGACAATAAATCAGACAGCAAAGCAGTAGACAAACGTTTTTAAAAGGTTAATGGAGGAAAGAAGCTTATAGTAAATGCATATCTGTCGCTACGCTCCTCTGACTAAAAAAACACGGGCATAACAGTAAATCTGAGGGCTACCCAGTAAAAAAGCGTTTCTCAAATGATAGTGAAGATAACATTCTTCTTAAAATGCTTTTAGTAAATGCATGCCCGTCGCTACGCTCCTCTGACTAAAAAAAACACGGGCAGGACAGTAAATCTGAGGACTACGCAGTAGAAGAGCATTTTTCAAGGATTATTAGAAAAAAGAAGCTTTAAAGAGAGGCTTTTAATAAACGCATGCCCGTCTCTTTAACCCATTTAACCCAACAGAGAATACCGTTTACTTTTCGAATATGAGGAAAATCGAGAGAAGTATCATTAACCTAGGGCTATACTAAAAGACTGAGTGAAACCTCTCTAGATTTTCCACAAATTCGAGAAGTTTTTCCTAGAAAAGCCGGGTAAATTCTTACTCAAAAGTTAGCAGATTCACTTTTTGCCAAAGTGAGTAAGCCGTACTATTTTTGGATTAATTTTTTTGTCTGTGTTGTAAGTGCTTTAAATATTTTTAACGTAGTTTTAATACTTACGGAAGCTGTGCTGTTTTCGTGATATTACTGAGTTCCTTCAAAATGAAAAAAAAAAAAAAACATTTTACGTGCAGGAAATAATAACACAGAAAAACTCATCTCATTTTCTCTTTCGGTTTTTAGTTCATTAATTAATTAATTTAGCTTTATTTAGGAGGCTTTCAGCCTTAGGCTGGTTCGCCTCCACTTTTTTTTTTAATTCAAATTTTATGATATTTTTGTATATTTTACCTTTTCAGCTCACTGTTTCTTATATCTTTCTTCTTCTACAACGCATTTCTTCTTGGTTCTTCACCAAACATGTGAATATCGAGTTTTGCATTCAACTTCAATACAAAACTTGATGGTAAACAACATTTTTCGTTTCACCACCCGGAGCAAGAATGCACAAATTCTTTGGTGAACCAACCCTTGAGCAAGCAACATAAAGTTGACCGTGGGAAAAACATGGTGACCTCAAATCCGCTCCACAGTGCTTGATTGACTGCCCCTGTGACTTATTGATCGTGATAGAGAACGCAAGTCTTACGGGAAATTGCAACCTCTTAAACGTAAAAGGAAGATCCGATGGCACGAGTGGTATCCTTGGAATAAAAACTGATTCACCTTCTCCCTTTCCTGCTAAGATAGTTGCTTCCATTACGTTGCCGAGCATCTTTTTCACGCACAGTCTTGTGCCATTGCAAAGTTTTGGCGGGTCAAGATTCCGTAGGAGAATGATGGGCGATCCTTCTTTGATTAAAAGGCGATGCGGAGGCATTCCAGCTGGGTCGAGTGAGTTTAAGAATTCTGGTGGAAAATTTATGGCCTCATCAGCATCATCTACGGTATCGATGGACTTGTACTCAATAACCACACCTAGGAGAAGAAAATTTATTTATTGTATAACGATGAAATCCACAGTGTTCACTCGGCTGTCGACAAAAGCAGGCCACTCTCGATGTGTGCTACGCGATCGACGATCGTCTCGGCAGCAACCATTGTGTGGTCCTCCTCATTGTTCTTCATCAGCAGTTCTTTCGGTCGATGCGTCGTCTTCTAGAAGCTCCTTGTAGATGCTTCTTTAATACTTCTTTCAGAAACTTCTTGCTCATAGCAGGGTCCTCAAACTAAAAAAAACACGGGCAGGACAGTAAACCTGAGTAGCTACGTAGTTTAGGAGCATTTTATACAGGCTTAAGGAGCATTTCGTCGTTTTGTATGATAGGTTATCATAGCTGCTCACCTGGAACCATAGCAAGTATCTGGTTGTTTATATCGTTGACGGCTTCATTTTTAGCTGCAAGGATTGCCCTTTCTCTCAACCAGTTAACGTCTTGATAATTTTCAACAATCGCTGGATAGATCACATCTATCAACTCTGCTACAGATGACACCATATTGCAAAAATCAGGTGGCAATTTAATGTAGCCTGAGGAGCCAACTGCTACTTTTCCTTTTCCAATTTCCAGAAGGCTGTTGGCAAAAACTTGTGCATGATCGTCCCCCAAATGGACTCTCATGTTTTGTTTCAAAGTAACCTGGAAGAAAGTTTGATTATTATTTTTATTGGATTGTAGCCAATTTAACAGTTAGTCCTACCTTGGTGACATGCTTCCATATCAATGAATATTTGAATGAACATTTTTCTTGTTGCGCAACATTTTTCGTGTTACGCAACAGTTTTCATGTCATGCATAATTTTTCATGTCGTGCAACATTTTTCATATCGTGCAACATTTTCCATCTCGTGCAACATTTTCGATGTCATGCAACATTTTTGATGTCGTGCAACATTTTTGATGTCGTGCAACATTTTTCATGTCGTGCAACATTTTTCGTGTTGCGCAACATTTTTCATGTCGTGCAACATTCTTCATGTTACGCAACATTTTTCATGTCCTTCAAAATATTTCATACTCGCAACATTTTTCATGTCGTGCAGCATTTTTCGTGTCGCGCAACAATTTGCATGTCGTGCAACATTTTTCGTGTCGTGCAACATTTTTATGTCGTGCAACATTTTTCGTGTCGTGCAACATTTTTCATGTCTTGTAACATTTTACATGTGGTGTAAAGGTACCAAAAATGCAAAAAAAATCGAAGCACGCTATACTTTTGATAGCCCCTCGGCTTAATCTTCGGACCCCCGTCTTCCCAATCACCCTATAACCATCTTCTTAAAGTGAGGAATACGTATGCCAAGTTTGGTAGAAATCGGTCCATGCGTACCAGAGTTATGCTGGAACATACATACAAACATACAAACATACATCCACTTTTATATATATAGATAGATTACCGTGAAATTGACCTCCGATGGCTGTCTCCGCGATTGATGTGCGGGTTTAACAAAAAGCCTTGAACTGCTCGTCCTCCTGCTCCTCGTGCTTCCCAGTGAAATAATAATAAAAATCTGTATTTATTGAAATTTGTCTGGTATGTTGTTGTGTGTTGGGTTTTGGTCCAAGTCAGAAACTGGAATGTGGTCAATGTGGATCTAAGTACTATATTTTACTTAAACTGATCTTGTTTTTCAATTTCTGTGAGATTTTATGTGTCCAATCACAGGGTTTGGACCATATCAGAAACTAGTCACTTCCCTAGGGGTTCCTGAAAGATGCCTGGAAGTAAGAAAGGTGGTCCTGGGCACATTATTTGACTTCCATCGATCTTGGTTTTGAAATCTAATGTGATTTGCTATGTGGCGCATGATGGGTTTTGGATTAAATCAGAAACTGGTCATTTCCTTGGAACATATCCGATAGGGGTCAACATGATTCTGTGCACTATATTTGACTACCATTGATATTGCTTTTGAAATCTAATGTGATTTGATGTGTCACATGATGAGTTTTGGACCAAGTTAGAAACTGGCCACTTCCCTGAGAGTTTCCAGAACATGCCCGGAAGTGGCCAAGGTGGTCTTGGGTACTATATTTGATTACCAATGATTTTGTTTTTGAATTCGCATGTTATTTGATGTGTCGCATGATAGGTTTGCAATCTCCAGTACCGGTTGACGGAATCCAAAAGTATTCAATAGCGTTCAATAGAACCACAGTACCTTTCATTTGGCGCTAGATGTGTCCAATTTGGTGCAGCGGTTGCTGAGAAACATGTGCGTATTCTTTTCGTTACACACATACATTTTCCGATATCATTGAGCTGAGTCGATTTGTATAAAAAACTCGGCCCTCAGAGCCTCGGATCGAAAGTTGGTTTCCCAAGCGATATACCCTTCAAAAACAACATAAAAAATCCATCATTCCAATCAAAAATATGATTGAGCCTTGACGAACGTCAGGACCACCAGTTTTCCAATCCGAACGTGCCGTTTCACATACGTTGAAGGGAATTTCATAGTTGTCCTCTGGTTTCATCCAGTCTCCATTCATACTCATCACTGGTCCTCTTTGGAAGTATTGTAAAATGCTTAGAGGCAGTCTTGTAAGTGGTCACGGTAGTCGACAAATTTTCTGTGATAATCAACTGCCTTTGCCTCCGACACTTTCAAAACAAGCTATCATAGTACAGTACCAAACTCAAATGTCATTTGACAGGCTCTGTCATACTACACTGTCGCCGAAGACCGTCACGAATGTATGTATTTTAGTTTTTCTCACAATAAGAGCTACTGATGTTGTGCTTGTGTGAGTTCTGACAATAGCAAGGAATGATGTCCTAGGAATAACATTTCTGATCAGAAATGTTTCAATTTACACTAAACTGAGGAATTAAAACGATATCACTCATGTCATATGATAGTTATTTGATAATTTTCTTTTTGCTCGAATGTTATTCTACCGGTTGTGTTGTGTTAGAGAGACGACGGTAGAGCATGAGAGTACGAATAAAAAGAGACTGTCGCGCATGACCACGAAGCGAGTGTCGTAAAAAACGTTAACAGTTTAAACCCCTGCTTAGAGGACCAACAAGATCACCTGGCATGACTTTTTTAGATCTTTTGAGCCTTGGAGCACTTCTTTCCGCTTCTAGTTCCAAATGTTCATGCGAGGGCAGCAGATTGAGGATTGCTTCTAATGCTTTTGATGGGGTGCTACGCACCGCACCCGTTATTGCAATGCATGCTAAACGTTGAAGTTTTGCTAGTTTCCTCTGTGCAGTAGCCTCTTTTGATTTTGA
This sequence comes from Ochlerotatus camptorhynchus, assembly GCF_037179485.1. Lineage (NCBI taxonomy): Eukaryota > Metazoa > Arthropoda > Insecta > Diptera > Culicidae > Ochlerotatus > Ochlerotatus camptorhynchus. The sequence goes on from NW_027040843.1 coordinate 289,124, forward strand.
CCACATTTTTATTTTTGGTTTCAAACCCCACTTTCTACAATAGTTTTGTAGCATCACTTTGTTAATCACAGAATCAAGCTGAGCATTCCAATTCAACTTGGCGTCCAAAATAACTCCTAGGTATTTGACCTGCTCTGGATCTGCTCTTCTCCAAGATTGAATTCTTTTAGGTAAATCTTCCTCGGGATGATTACGACTTTTGATGGATTAATACTTAGGCTCTCTTTAATGCCCCAAAACTGGTTAAACTTTAGGGCCTTGTAAGCAAACTTACCCACATAAACTTTCTCACAGTACAATCTTTCTCATAAAGCCTACATTTCATAACACATCGTAAATTTCCTAACACATCCTTTAAACTCAACCATTTCCCACCAGAACATCAAGTCCATGTTCCCATCCTAATTACAACATATTAACCCGTACCCACGGACAGTTCCAATCATTCATACAAAGCAATAAACCTCAAGTAGCACAACAGCACTTGAAACTAAGAACTGAAGAACATGCAAAAAGTGTCCTATTACCACACCGCTAACACAGTTCCATTCTCGAGAAATGCATAGCGCAAGCGACTATGACAAGTCACTCGCGCTAGGGCACTCACTCTCTCTATGTTTACATTCTCTATCTTTCTATCATCCCCTCCATGCACCATCCATCTAAATGCTAGAATCGATTATGTACCGATCAGAATGCTAACTTCTGATTGGTTAACATTTTACCGAACGCTAATCCACGTTCCTCAATACATAGATTTAAGATACTCGTTGTAACTGATATAAAACTAAAACCGAAATAAATCGATGCCAATTCTGGATTTCTTTTCAAACCTAAAAGGTATGAGATTTATTTATACGAAACAAGCCTTCTCCGTACATGGCTGACCGTAGACAGTCTAAGTCTAGGTTCAAACTAGATTTAGAAAAATAGTTAAAAAAAAATTTTTTTAAAAGAAGTGATAAAAAGTGACTGTGTAAACTTAAAAATGGGTAAAACACAATCGAAGAGTGTTTCTAATTCTGGAGACCCACAAGTGAACGTTTTAAATCAGCTTGCAGTGCACAGTGAAAAACATGACGAGCATGATAAATTGCTCATAATTATACTTGTGATAGTGATTATGCAATTGGTGATCACTGCGTACAAGATGTACAAGAGTCACTCCAAATCACAAGCTCTGAAAGCGGCAAAATCAGTAGCCACAATTCACACCGTATAAGGTAAAGTGCAGTGAAATAAAGACAAATAAAGTTCGTGTGTTTCTAAAGTGTGAACTCTAGTTAAATGAGTGAAACGTGGGAATAAGAGATGAACTAGCCTCAGGCTAAAAATCTCTAAAATAAAGAAAAAAAAAAAAAAAAAAAATGAAAGTGGGAAGACATTAAGGCGCAAATTGACGCCCAAATAAGTGCGTTAAAATTCATTGACAATCACGGATACAGAGAATATCGCCGAATAAATCCCATCAGAAATAGATACAATAGAACCATGACCTATGTTCCGAAACAAGGCATGGATTGGAATAGCTTAAAAGAGTCAATCGATGCCTACACTGATGTTTGCATCGAATTTAAAGCAAAACAAAACGACAACGAACTAAAAAACGTTTAATAAAAGTGGAAAAAGTTAATGAAAATGAGGAAAAATTAAAAGTGGTATTTACCAACAATCAACTGCAGGCGAGCCCACTATCTGAGGCCGATAGGCGGGTCTACGAAGGACGAGAATACTGAGAGAAGACGTAACCGAATAAAAAGCTTCAACACAGGACGGCAAATGACGAGTGGATGAAAGGTACGACGATTAACGATACAAACATTTATATTTAAAATTTGAGATGTAATTATAAGATTATACGATAAACTAATTACATTAATATTTTTATTAATGTTAGAACAACTTGAAATAGATGTTGTTACCTTAGTAAAATTATCTGATAATTTAAAAAAATCAATCAATACAGTATATAAAAGAGAGACGATACAAGCAAAATTAGAATTTGCGACAGCATTATTTAACGACATACAAGAAACTTTGATTAGTAAAGAATCAAATATTCCCATAAAACAATTAGATTTTTTCATAAAAGCATCAAGAGAAGCGATTCATGAAATAACAGAAATTATAAAACGTAAACTCAGTAACGATTACAACAACGAAACGAAAATGGCTCAGTTTGATGTTAAAACGGCATCCAGCATACTTCAACCGTATGATGGATCGCCAGAAAATTTGTGTGCGTTTGTAGACGCAGTAAATCTATTAAAAGATTTAACTACTGCAAACCACCTTCCAATGTTATTGAGATTTATTAAAACGCGATTAACGAGTAAAGCTAGAGTTGGCTTACCGGAAAATTGTGCAACAATACAAGCTTTAATAGATGATGTTAAGAACAGGTGCGAGGAAAAATCGACACCTGACAACATATTGGCTAAAATTAAGGCAATCAAAAATAAAGGCGAAATAACTAGTTTTTGCAAAGAAATCGAAAATTTAACAACAAAATTAAAAGGAATCTACTTGGAACAGCAGATCCCAGAGAACATCGCAAAAACAATGTCTACTAAGGCAGGTGTTGATGCTCTCATCAACAATGTCAACAGTTTGGAAGCCAAAATAATACTGAAAGCTGGATCATTCAGTACAATTCAGGAAGCGATCCAAAAACTTAATGAAAATTCAGGGTCGTTCGAAAATTCGTCTCAAGTTCTACATTACAGCAGCAGAGGACAAGCCCCCAGAAACAATTTTCAAAATCGCAGAAATTACTTTCAATCAAACAGAAATAACCACTACCAAGGACAAAGCAGTCAACGTGGAAACGGTAGAAATTTCAGAGGACGCAATAATTTTCAACAAAATTATCGTCCAAATTATCAAAATAACCAAAATTATCAAAATAATCAATATAACTACACCAGAGGCAACAGCCGTGGAAACTTCCATAATAATAGTAATTCCAGAGTTTACTATGCTACTGGGAATTCTGAAATTCCACAGCAAACTAGGAGACAAGATTACGATGTGCAAACAATTCAAAACCCACATATGACGTTGGGGTTTCACCAACCCATTTCAAGCCAACAACAACCACAACCACAGCAAATATTTTATCAGAATCAAACAACAACACCAACAATTCGTCAACAAAGACAGTAAAAAATATATTCAAAATTCAAGCAAATTTTTCAAATTTTGTAATTTTTAAACTAAAATTTTGCAATTCTTTATGTACATTATTAATTGATTCAGGAGCCGAAATTTCAATATTTAAAGTTTCTAAAATGATTTCAACCAAATTTGTTAAAACTGATGAAAAATGTTTATTAACAGGAATCAATAACAATGCAATTCAAACACTTGGTACGTCCATAACCGATATTCAACTCTCAAACGATTCTGTAATTAATCATAAATTCCAAATCGTCGATGAAAGTTTTCCAATCCCTACCGACGGTATTTTAGGTAGAGATTTTCTCACCAAATATCATTGTATTGTTAATTATGATACTTGGACATTAACTTGTTTTATAAAAAACGAAGCAGTTGAAATTTTAATTGAAGATAATTTAGAAGGAGAAATTATTCTGCCACCCAGATGTGAAATCTTCCGACAAATCAAATTAGATTTTCCACAAGGTAACTATCTACTTCCATCTGATGAATTGATTCCAGGTGTGTTCAATGCTAATACAATAGTAAATTCAGATAGTTCAATAGTTAAATTCATAAATACAACTAATGTTACAGCAAAAGTCAACAAAAATTTATCCTACAAATGTATACCTTTAGAAAATTACGATATATTCAGCTTTAACGAGGATTCTATAAATAACAGAAATCAACAACTGTTGGATGAATTAAACTTATCACATGTTTTAACATATATTAAGCCAAAATTGCTTAATTTATGCGAAAAATATAACCATTTATTTGCTTTGAAAACAGATACTTTAACATGCAATAATTTTTATAAACAAAAAATTAATTTAGATGATCCTACACCGGTTTATATTAAAAACTACAGAACTCCAGAAGTTCATAAAACTGAAATAGATGCACAAGTTAACAAGATGTTAAATGAAAATATTATACAACATTCGATATCACCGTACAATTCACCTATTCTACTAGTTCCAAAAAAGTCTTCCACAGGAGATAAAAAATGGCGTTTAGTTGTTGATTTTAGGCAACTAAACAAGAAAATAATTGCAGACAAATTTCCACTTCCACGAATTGACGAAATCCTTGACCAGCTAGGAAGAGCTAAATATTTTTCTACGCTCGATTTAGCGTCAGGATTTCATCAAATTGAACTAGATGATAGTTCAAAGCAATTTACAGCTTTTTCAACAAATCATGGTCATTATGAATTTAATAGACTACCTTTTGGTCTATCAATTTCCCCAAACAGTTTCCAGAGGATGATGACTATAGCACTAAGTGGTCTTCCTCCGGAATGTGCATTTTTGTATATAGATGATATTATTGTAATAGGTTGTTCAATAAATCATCATCTCATAAATTTAGAACATGTTTTTAAACAACTTGCTAAATATAACCTCAAGTTAAATCCTTCAAAATGCAATTTTTTTTGTTCTGATGTTACCTATTTAGGACATCATATAAGTTCAATGGGTATACAACCGGACAAATCAAAGTATCAAGCAATTCAAAATTACCCAACTCCTAAAAATGCAGACGACGTCAGAAGATTCGTTGCATTTTGCAATTATTACAGAAGATTTATACCATATTTTTCAGAAATTACAAGTCCACTGAATGCAATGCTGAAGAAAAATTCCAAATTTGAATGGACTAAAGATTGTCAAAATTCATTTTTGAATTTAAAAAACAAATTATTATCTCCTCAAATACTAAAATTTCCTGATTTCACTAAAAAATTTATATTGAGTACAGACGCTTCAAAAATTGCATGCGGAGCGGTACTTACACAAATTCATGACAGTTTAGAAATGCCAATTGCATATGCCAGTAAAGCATTCACTAAAGGCGAGGAAAAAAAATCAACGATAGAACAAGAGCTGATAGCCATTCATTGGGCTATCACTTATTTTAGACCGTATTTATATGGTAGACGATTTACAGTCAAAACTGACCATCGTCCACTTATATACCTATTTTCAATGAAAGACCCCTCATCAAGATTAACAAGAATGAGGTTGGATTTAGAGGAATTCAGTTTTGATATAGAACATGTCAAAGGTAAGGAAAACGTTGGCGCCGACGCACTTTCACGTGTTATTATTGACTCTGATGAACTTAAAAATCTTTCCATTTTACAAGTTCAAACAAGATCTATGACTAAAAAGGGTGTAAACCCACACCAATATTTGACTCACACTAATTCATTTACACCTGAGATTGATCACCTCAGAGTTTATGAATCAGTAAACAATTTAGAAGCATTTAATATGCCTAAAATTATATTCGACATACAAAACGATAAAGTTAATATACAGTTACTTACGAAAAACTTGAAAAGAATAATCGCACATGCGCATTTATTCTATATTAATGGTGAAGTAGATTTAACAAAATGCCTGCAGGTCATAAATGAAATGGCAGTGAAAATGAAAATAAAATCACTTGCAATAAAAAGAGATGATAAACTGTTCACGATGATACCATTAGAGGTATTTAAGCAAGCGTGTAACAATGAATTGAAAAATTTGCAAATCGTAATATATGTACCGGTACAAATAATTAAAAATGAAGAAATGATACAAAAATTGATATCTGAAAACCACGACACACCTACGGGAGGTCACGTTGGTACTAATAGATTACTTAAAAAATTAAGGTCAAAATATTATTGGTTTAATATGAAAAACTCTATTTCTAATTACATAAAAAATTGTAATAAGTGTATACAAAATAAACATAAAATTAAAACAAATGAAACTTATACTAAAACTACGACACCAATTAAATGTTTCGATGTAATTTCAATCGACACAATTGGACCGTTTACAAGGTCAAACAAAGGAAATAGATACGCATTGACAATTCAATGTGACTTATCTAAATATGTAGCAGTAGTACCACTACAAGATAAACAAGCTAAGACTTTAGCAAGAGCATTGGTAGAAAACTGTTTTCTCATTTACGGATGTCCATCAGTTATAAAATCTGATTTAGGAACAGAGTATAAAAATGAAATTTTCAACGACATAAGCAATTTACTATCGATACAACAAAAATTTTCAACAGCCTACCACCCACAAACAATAGGCAGTCTTGAGCGCAATCATCGTTGTCTTAATGAATATCTTAGACATTTCATTAATGATCAACATGACGATTGGGACTCATGGCTAAGTTTTTATACCTTTTGTTACAACACTACTCCACATTCAGAGCATTCCTTCACACCGTTTGAGTTAATTTTCGGAAAACAAGCTAATCTACCAAGTCAATTTACAAATAACCCTACAGTTGAGCCAATTTACAATCATGAGTCGTATCTCTCGGAGCTGAAATTCAAGTTACATACAGTATGTCAAAAAGCAAAGAATCTTTTGGATAAATCAAAATTAAATAGAATTAACAAACAGCAACAACATTCAAATCCTATTCAAATAAATATTAGAACAAAAGTATGGTTAAAAAAAGAAAATCGAAGAAAACTCGATCCGGTATATACAGGTCCATTTGAAGTTATTAGCGAAGATCACCCAAATGTTATAATTAAAAATTTAATTACACAGGATACCCAAAAAGTTCATAAAAATAGAATTGTGAATGTATAAAAAAAAAATATATATATATATATATAATGAAAATCATGTTTTATTAACTAAAGATTAAGCAAAACACAATCTATCAAGAATTTATAAAGTTTAAAATATAACATAAGTATCAAAATTTATAATAACAATATCAATATCATTCTATCATTATATAAATCAATTAAGAGGTCCTTGGATTAGTAATATCAAGAATGATCCTACTATGTAATATCATTCTTCTCAAAAGGGGAAGGTGTAAGCAAACTTACCCACATAAACTTTCTCACAGTACAATCTTTCTCATAAAGCCTACATTTCATAACACATCGTAAATTTCCTAACACATCCTTTAAACTCAACCATTTCCCACCAGAACATCAAGTCCATGTTCCCATCCTAATTACAACATATTAACCCGTACCCACGGACAGTTCCAATCATTCATACAAAGCAATAAACCTCAAGTAGCACAACAGCACTTGAAACTAAGAACTGAAGAACATGCAAAAAGTGTCCTATTACCACACCGCTAACACAGTTCCATTCTCGAGAAATGCATAGCGCAAGCGACTATGACAAGTCACTCGCGCTAGGGCACTCACTCTCTCTATGTTTACATTCTCTATCTTTCTATCATCCCCTCCATGCACCATCCATCTAAATGCTAGAATCGATTATGTACCGATCAGAATGCTAACTTCTGATTGGTTAACATTTTACCGAACGCTAATCCACGTTCCTCAATACATAGATTTAAGATACTCGTTGTAACTGATATAAAACTAAAACCGAAATAAATCGATGCCAATTCTGGATTTCTTTTCAAACCTAAAAGGTATGAGATTTATTTATACGAAACAAGCCTTCTCCGTACAGCCTCTTGCATTCTTTCAGAAATGATAACGTCAAACTTTCCTCTTACTATAATGAGTATGTCATTCGCATAGCCCACAACTTTGAAACCTTTTGCTTACAGGCTTCTTAGAAGATCATCTACAACTAAGGACCACAGCAGTGGTGAGAGAACTCCTCCTTGAGGACAACCTTTCGTTGCCTTTTCTGTTATAGATGATCTACCCAGCTCAGAAGTGATTTCCCTTTTTGCAAGCATAGTCTTAATGGTGGTAGATCTTACACCTTAAAGCACCACGAAGAGGTGATTTACCTGCGTTTCATGGGATTGCCCTTAATTTATACTTGTGAAGTGAACAGAAGCCCAATTAACCGATGATAAGTTTTTTTTTCCATTGTTCATATATATTTTCATAATCTGCATTCATTGAAAACAATTACCATAAACTGTCTCAATTGAATCGCTTTAACACCCTCTCTACAGCAAGTGCAGTTAAAATTAAACCATCAAAATGTGGGTTGCCCCATCCATCGCTCCTCAGAGTAACCCGTATCAGAGAACCATGAAAATCCGAAAGAATTCCCTTTACTTTTATCACGCTCTAACAGAATCTGCTCACTGCTCCGATCCCAGAGTGTACCCAAGGCTACCGCGTTCATCCCGCCGTAGACACACTCTCATTCATATTCATGAACATGGTGGAATTGTTGGTAGGTTGTAGAATTACTCCGGGAAAGCACACTTCAATGGAGCATCATTGAATCACACTCGGCTGAATTGCTCCGCCCGATGCCAGGCGATGGGAAGTGATGATGGGTGGTAATGGTCTCAGAGTGGAAGGTTTACGGAAACGGGATTTTGTGGGTGAAATGGAAAATACCAAACATCAAACCAACCAATCCGATGATACTGGCCGTCCATATCTCCTCCCATGGCAAAAACTAGCTACGGTGTCGAACGCGTCCAGACGGAAAATCCAGACGTCGAGTCGAGACTGAGAGCTGTAGGTACTGACTCATGATGGTCTTAACTGGAAGGAGAGGGCTATTTTTCAATTGAAACGAATTTCATGCAAATTTGTGTTGCTGATTATTGAATGAGACCACTGAGCACCGGGGCTTACCTATGGATTTGGCTGCAATTGTAGGCAATTTGCTTCTTTGGAATCAAGCACAGTTTTAGGATACTAAAAGTATGGTGTATGTTTTAGGAACGCATACATATGCAGTATTGGTTTGTTTAAAATCTTTTGCTGCCAGCTACTCTAACAATTTCAGTCGAAAGAATTGTCAAAAACTGTTTTAAAACGCTTCTACAAAGCTTAAATCTTCTCTAGTGAGAGCGACTATTGTGGGCAACATCTTTTTATTCGGCAACCTTTCTATTTGAGCTGCGTGTTCAACAGCTGTGCTTTCATCGGCAACGCGAAATCAGCAGCATTTTGTAGCGTTTCAATTGAGGTTGCCGAAAATAGTCTGTCATGCCGAAGCCGTCATTCCCCCTAGCAATCTTTAACAAATTCATCACCTTGCTTCACACAGCAAAACTGCGGTAAAATTAAAAGGAAAATGTATGTAACATTTTCTTCTTTGGACATTTTCTAATTTTCAAGTTGTCAAGGTTTATACAGAAGTACCGTTTGAAAAATATGCAGTGTTTAGAGCTGACCTTGCATCGTTCCATTCGCAAGAATTTTGCAATGGAATCGAGCGCTGTAATGAAATCGAGCGCTGTAATAACCAAGATTTCAACCCTCCCTATGTTTCTCAATTGCCGTCAATTGAAAGTTTCTTCACAAAGAGCTACCGAAAAACGGGGTATTTGTATTTGCATATTGATGAATTCAACTGACAATTATTGTCTAAATGAATAAAACTCAAACTAAATAGTTACGGTCAACGGTACGGAAAAGGCCATGTAACCGATGACGAAACACGTCAGCTGATACATTGCAGTCGAACATATAAATGAAGTTGTTGAATTGCCGGCTGATTGCTCGAATTGGCTCGTGTTGGGTATAATTTCGGCGCCGTGGTTCCAAAAACAGAAAGTCGCGTTGACGAAGAGGCCACTCAGGGGCATACATATTTAGCTGAGCCAGCAGTGTTGGAAGTCAATGTCACCCTAAGCAGCTTTCCTGCGAACATATCTTGAGAGACCGTCCGTCTCACCTCTAATGGTTCGATTCCCAGGAGACGGCAACGCTCCTCGTACGGTGGCAAGTTTGTTGGGTCACGCCAGTTGAAGAAACGAAGAGCATATCTCATAAACTTGCGTTGAACAGATTCAATTCTAGTGATCCAGCTAGCATGGAAAGGGCACCAAACAACTAAGCTAGACTCCATAAGGATCGCACAAGCGAGCAGTAGAGTGACCTGAGGCATAGCGGGTCACGGAACTCGTCGGCAATTTTGAAAATAAAGCCCAATTGTCGATTAGCTCTGGAGATGATGTCATTGTAGTGGATTCTGAAAGTAAGTCTGCAGTCCAAGGTAACGCCGAGATCCTTCATGTGCCCTACACGAGCAAGACAGCGTCCGTAGAGAACATAGTCAAACATGATTTGTTCGAGTTTTCGGTGATTGGAAATAATGTTACATTTTTCGATGCTTAGACTCATCAAATTTCTTGAGCACCAGTCAGCAAAAATAACATAATTCTGGAGATTCCAACAGTCCGAAAGACTTTTAATAATTTTGTAGATTTTCGTATCGTCTGCATAGAAAACGCGGCATCCTGATAATATCAGAAAGGCGACGTCGTTGAAAAAGATCGAAAATAGTAGCAGTCCTAGGTTACTGCCTTACGGAACTCCCGAGTTGTTTGAGAAAACATCCGATTCCGACGCGCCAATCTTAACCCGTACATAGCGATTCACCAAGTAAGATCTGAACCAATCCACAGCCGTTGCCGAGACGCCAAGTATCGCCAGCTGGGCAAGCAAGATAGTATGGGAACAGATAAGAAAGTTTCCAGCGGCAGGGGAACTCACATTGCTGTGCCGAGAGATTGAATAGCCTCACAAGTGGAAGGCAGAGATTGGTTACACAACGTTTTAGAACTGATGACGGAATGTCGTCAGGTCCGGCGGCGAACGAGAGCTTCAGTTTGCGTGTTGCGGCTATCACCATGACTTCTGAAATGCGCGGAATATCGAAACTAAACACTTCACGTGGCATCCCAACAGTAGCATCCAGCACTTGTGCCGGCAATGCGGAGAAATCGTGGAACACTTGCCTGAAATGACGAGCAAAACAAGTCGCCTTTTTCTCTTTCGCTATTAGCCGAGAAACATGGAACAAGGCAACCCGGATTCCTTCCGTTTGGAGTTGACAAACGACCAAAAACTTTTCGGATTCATGCGAAGGTTCGCTTCAGTGCGTCTCACGTGTCGATTATAGAGAAAACGATTGTATTTCGACGATTGTATTGCAATACTTTCGGAGGGCAGCAGAGCGTTGACGGTTTTAGCGCACGTAGGCGTGGGTTAGACCATGGAGGCTTTTGCGGGAGTCGTCGTGCTGGGACAATGCAGAAAATAGCATCTTCCAGTGCAGCATTGAAAAAAATCCACAGCATCATCAACGCTAGCGGCTGTTTCGATAAATGTTCAATCAATTTCCGCAAGCGCATTGTTCAATGGAACATAATCAGCTCGGCGAAAGTCCAAAGAGTAGCACTCAGATGACGGCGTAAAAACAATCGGCGATTAGATCAAAAAGACGAAGAAATATTGCATCTGTAAATAGGTAATACTGGATACCCTAATAAACAAATACCATAATCGAACTGTATCCCGGATGGGTAAACTATCCCACAAATGGTTTGGATGATACCCCGAACATGTCGTTAAGCTCTATTTTATGGGTATTTTTATTACACTCTATTTTGAGGCTACTCATTTTTGAGTCGAAAATCACTCAGTTCAGCCAAAAGGGAAGTGACCCAAAAATAGGTAAACATGCTTTTACTCAAATTTGAGTAAACGTGCATATGGCGGGAACTGGGAAACGGTTACTCAGATGATGACATTTGTCATCTGAGTAAACCTTCTCCATTTCGAAAGAAACGAATGAATGCCCCATGAATACTTTATATATATAAATTATTTCGTCCAGGAAGAATATTAAAAACATATTAAGAGAATTATAATTCTGTATTTATTGATACCAACCAATTATTTATATAAGAGTTACATGCCTCACCAACTACCTGAGCTTTCGGCATCCAGACTATTACGTAGCTGTTTGATTTTCACTGCTTCACTTCTAAAAATCTTACTGCATAAAAATCGCCTGTTCACAATGTGCGCCGAACTTAGGAAAAAATTATATCAGAACCATTTACCCAGAATCTGGGTAGATTCCACACATCGGAGCAAAACCAGTTTACTCATTTTTTGACAACTCCATACAGCATGCAAAAATGAGTGCGAACTACCCAGTCACTTAGTAACCTCAAATTATCGTGTACACCAAAGTTGTCAGTTGCCAAGTCGAACACTTTGACAGCTGATTTCGTGGTTGAAAATAATAAACAAATCGATTTTACACGGCTACACTAGCAACGTTGTATTGGTGAAATCTTACGGCAAGAAGTCAATGCCACAGTGTTGCCCTGATAGCAGTTTATTTATCTTAGCAGAAAGTTATCGGTTTCGAATTTAATAGTGATTCTCTTATAAACTTCAAAGAACAGGTACATTATGAGATCACAACCAAATGGAGTCAGAGAACGATCAGGATCTGATTTAGAATCGATTGCGTGGGGCAGAGCAAAATCGATGATATCGCTGTAGCAGATTCGTGTACAACTTTCAACGGATCAATGTTCATGCTCATCGCTAAATCAAACCGCATTAGGAGAAGGTGGATGAGTATCATGCTTCAACACTCCACACAAGCTGCGGTCAATGATTTACAAGGGGTTAATGTTCTACATAGGTACAACAATTACCCTCACCGTTAAAACTCGTGCGACAATGAAGTTAGGATTCCCTTTGCAATTATGTAGGTAGGATACGAGTACCAAAATCGTTAGCTTGGTCTGTTTTCATTGGGGCTGATGATTCATTTGTTTGGGGGTTGACACTATCGTATGCATGACTAAATCCCCTCTATTCTGCGAGTCACGTGAGTCTCTCTCACCGGTGAGGTAACAATTGCAATGGGGTTAAATGAATGACATAAAAAACCAAATAGTTGTGCCCAGTTCTTATCAGAATTTGGCGAATTTTGTAATCCACTCAAAATAGTTTTTTTTTTACCATACTAAGATTTTGTGACAAGCAATGCATTAGGTAAATTTCTTCTCGATTTAGGGTGACATAATTAATGCATGGGCCCTTACGCAAAAATAGAACGACGCTAAATGTGAAAAACCTAGTCAACCAAAATTAACATGGCATAGAAAGCTTGAATTTTACGAACAACAACATTTATTTCAGGGGCAAATAACGGAAATCATTATATAATTTATTAGAGTTCCTAACCTAGTACAAGTACCTATTTGTTCCTTTCCCGTATGTTTGTTTGCTTGCTAGCTCTCTCTAATCATGTGCGTGGTTTTCTGAACTGGTTGGCGATTGCTAGCCTACACGCTATTTCAAAACTACCCAAATTTGGGTAGAATCGACCCAGATCCGTCAAAACTGAACCTACCCAAAAATGGGTAAACTGTGTTGGGAGTGACAAGTTGACAAATGAACAACATTGACATCAATCCGATCGACGTTGTTCATTTGTCAACTTGTCACTCCCAACACAGTTTACCCATTTTTGGGTAGGTTCAGTTTTGACGGATCCGGGTGGATCCTACCCAAATTTGGGTAGTTTTGAAATAGCGTGTATCCTGTTACTTGTCTTCGAGCTCATGTGTGTGTATGAAGATTTGCATGCATTTCGTTTTCTCACGGTACCATTATTGTCGTCGCTGCTCCATCCGTATCGGCACAGAAGCATCCCTTTGACGGAGTGAGGTCGGCAAAGTAACACTCTATTCAACGGTGCTGGAGTTGCGCATTGCACCCCGGACTCGAATTGGTACTGATACTAGCGCCGATTGCCGGTGGCGCATATGTCGATGAGGGGATCGTCGATTATGCACGAAAGTACTTTAGTTCACGTGGTGGATGCTGGCGGATTTGGCCAACCCTCTGTCGGAGATTAGAGTAACGGTGTCTCTCTTCCGGATTATTCTCAAACCGGGAACCTTGACGCTGAAGCGTGGGGTCTAGAGAGTGTGAACTTTTAACATGGGTACAGTGTGCCGATGTGCAATCTTCACAAAACGATCCTGCACAAAAAGCCGTCGAACGGCTGTTCGACACGTTACCATAAAATCTCCACACAAAAGACATTATTTACTTTACCTTTCTACACACTTTGCACACACATAAAGTTGACCGCACGTTTGAACTTTACAGGCTACGGAAAGAAACGAGAAATGTAACAATAAATTCAGTGTTTTTAGACTTCTCACATTTTTAGTTTCACATGCCACGAAAAACATACGGCGACACTAAGTACACTCAAGTACTAACTACTCGCACTCCCACCTCTTCCACGGTTCAAGTCAAAGTTAACGAATAGAACTTCCAGAAACCCTCAGGTATTTGTGACTTCAACGGTCATCGTGGCTGGAAGTAGGTAAAATTACCGAAGTAATTCAACGACCTTTCAAACGACAACTCTAATCATCTTTCTCTGAAAACGTTGAATGCTTCATCTTTTTCCTTATCATACAATTTCAATATACTATATATCTTGCTCAAATCTAATTTCGGTTACTCTTTTATAAGACTTTAATGTACAGGTAGTGTATTCGGGTCAAATGGAATTAATTGGCTGAACGTATTGGGAACTCATTGTTTGTTGTATGACAAGTGTAACTCTACATGAGAGGACATTCCTTGGCTGAGAACATATTTATGATTTAAAAACGTAACTTCATGCAATTTGATTAACTGACTAAATGGCATAAATATGAATTATGTACAAATAAACAACATACTAAATAAATAACTAAATAAATGCAAAGCGTTCTTGTTACATGGGGAGCGCTGATATTAGGAGAAGGGCATGAGAACAGCCCTTCCCTCCTGATGGCCTTCTCCACCTTCTCATTGGCGTAGTAAATAAAAAAAAAATAAAATCGTAATATAAATCAAAATCACGGACTATCTTGAATAGTAAAAAGTTTTGTTTAAATGTTTACATTTATTGTGTGGGTGGATCTTTTTTTGTGCCATTCATAGTAGCACTTCAAGGATTGCGATATATCAGTATGTAAGTGTAAGTCCATATGTTTCTTTTATTACAACACAACAATGATCGATTTGTTTTTGTTCCAATGTGGAGGGGCTTGAGTTTAAACTCACGTTGTTCTACTCAATATTTTTGCTTTTTGCTCTAACGCCAACTAGCCCCTCATATCACATCATACAAGCTACGATCGCGTTATTAATGCAACCATTCAAAACCGGCCCCGACGGTGACGTTGATGACGACGATAGGTTTTACAAAACACACAATAATCAAGCGATGTTACTATAAGTCTCCTTAATATGACCGGACCTGGAATTTATTGACACTAAAACTCGACGGCGGTGCCCTTTACACAAGCATAAGCTTCTACGACCGATGATCTTTTAAACCTGGAGGCAAAAAATGCTACGAAAAAGCACGTATGCCTTCATTAAATTCTACTTTTAAGCAACGTTCGCTGTTTCGATTTGGACCTTACATAAAACAGAATCCATAAAATGTTCACAGTTTTGGGCTGAAGGGTGATACGGTCAAAATTTGGTCAAGGGAAAACGCTTGTAAATCGGTGAAATCGTTTATTTAAAAAATCAAATTAAATTTCTTTTTCAAGTTCAATTAGTATAAAATTCAGGAAAAATATTCAGTTAGGCTTCCGCTTTTCCAAATCCGAATTGCCAGGCCTTACGCTTGACCCCTGCCATCAGATTTTGTACAGCCACCTTGTCCACCTTCTTCGCCGTAGAAAGCCAGTTTGCCTTGAACTGCTGCTCACCCTTAGCAGTTTTTTTGGTCTTCTTTAGGTTCCACTTGACAATAGCCCAGTATTTCTCAATTGGGCGGAGCTCTGGCGTGTTGGGAGGGTTCTTGTCCTTGGGAACCACCTGCACGTTGTTGGCGGCGTACCACTCCATGGCCTTTTTACCGTAATGGCAAGATGCCAAATCCGGCCAAAACAGTACGGAACAACCGTGTTTCTTCAGGAAAGGCAGCAGACGTTTATTCAAACACTCTTTCACGTAAATTTCTTGGTTGACAGTCCCGGAAGCTATGAAAATGCTGCTTTTCAAGCCACAGGTACAGATGGCTTGCCAAACCAGATATTTCTTTGCGAACTTTGACAGTTTCATGTGCTTGAAAACATCTGCTACCTTTCCCCTTCCTTTTGCCGTATAAAACTCCTGTCCCGGAAGCTGCTTGTAGTCGGCTTTGACGTAGGTTTCGTCGTCCATTACCACGCAGTCAAACTTCGTCAGCATCGTCGTGTACAGCCTCCGGGATCGCGCTTTGGCCGTCGTATTTTGTTTATCATCGCGATTTGGAGTCACTACCTTCTTGTAAGTCGATAGTCCGGCTCGTTTTTTGGCTCGATGCACGGTTGTAGACGATACACCCAGCTTATTTGCGGCATCTCGGAGAGAGAGGTTAGGGTTTTGCTTGAAACTACCGGCAACTCACTTTGTCGTCTCAGCGGCTTCCGGTTTTCGATTTCCCCCCGATCCAGACTTCCTGGCTGTCGACAAACGTTCCCCAAACACTTTAATTACATTTGTAACGGTTGATTTGGCAACTTTTAGCGATTTTGCCAACTTTGCGTGCGAGTAGCTCGGATTTTCGCGATGCGCGAGCAAAATTTTGATACGCTGCTCTTCTTGCTTGGACGGCATTTTGACAACTGAAGAGTGAATTCCAAAATCAAAATAGGAGCAACATTCTACACACACACACCTTCAAAATGAGGGGTGTTCAGGTTTTTTAAATGCAAAATTGAAAGAAATACGTCAAGTTGATATTGACCAAATTTTGACCGTATCACCCTTTACTGTGCCCCTTACATCACGAAGTAAACATCTTATTTTGCGATTATGCGATAAACCCTATAATCAAACACGATCCACCGTGACTACCGTCAATCCTCAACCACGGCCCTCACGATCGTGAAGACACACCTGACAACACATCAAAAACTAATCGGTCAAGTGCCAAGCTTGCATGTTCGATCGCGACATTCATTTTCTTATTTTATTTTTCGTTAATTTTTCCAGGCTCATTTGCTGTAGCTTTGCGGAGCCAATATTCATTGATTAGATTACAATATTACTTAAAACTAACGTTAGTAAAGCGGGGGCCGATTACTCGCGGCTATCTCGAGGTTAGGGGTGACAAATTGTAACAAATGGATGGCAGGGTAGGGATTGTGAACACAAGGTTTGGAGAGCAATGTGCTCTTGATCTAGAACTAAGCGACACTCTGATGAAAAAAGACAAACATGGGGGTACACCGATGGGCAGCTAACAACTTGGGAGAACACAAGATGACACTAACTACTAAATCCTCAGATCTATCCGTTTTAAAAACACATAAATTAAATTCAAATAGTCGAGGTCTCGGCTCGCCAAGACATCTCTAACGGGTATCGCGGGTTGTTTTCCTCGGGCCCTGAGGGATGTGGATAACTCGGATCTGGCAACACGGTGTAAGGTACATGACCAAACAACATGCTCGATATCATGATAACCACTGCCCCACGCACATAAATTGCTACCTGAGAGCCCCATTCGATAGAAGTGCGAGTCTAACGAGCAGTGATTGGAAATAAGCCTTGATATAACGCGTATAAAGTCGCGGCTCATGTCCATCCCTTTGAACCATGGTTTGTTCGACACCTGTGGGAGAATAGAATGTAACCATCTTCCCAATTCACCATCATTCCATTTGTGTTGCCAACTGATGAGGACTTGCTGACGAGCAATGGAGAAAAATTCGTTGAAGGCGGTTTGTCGCTCAAAATATCGCCTTCCATAGCGCCCACCTTAGCGAACGAGTCCGCTTTCTCATTACCCGGAATTGAGCAATGAGATGGGACCCAAGCTAAGGTGATAGTATATGAGCAGTTAGATAAAGCACTCAGTTTAGATCGTATTTCAGGCAGGAAAGAACCATAATTAACTATTCTTATTTTCGTTGTACTAGGGATGATCGAACTTAAGGAACTACAGACCGTAGATTTTCTTAAGACAAAGATTCTTGAAGTGCTTGCATCTTACATCTGTTACGGTTGACAATGGGGCCAATATGTTGGCTGCCGTTCGGAAACTCAAACTTGATCTTGATAAGGCCTGTACTCGAAAAAAAATGCACCAGACAAAAGTGTTCGCCAAAAATTTATTTTAAGTCCGATTTCCTTGAAAATTTCAGGAAATGAACTTATACATATGGATTATGTTTCGGCATAATTACTTTATTCAATTTCCTTTCCATCGCTGAAAGCCCGTACCTTTCCCTTAAGACCCCTCATTACATTTTGTGCAATGGTGGATCCGACCTTTTTGGTCATTTTCATCCATTCTTTCTTCAACTCCAGCTCGTTGTTTAACACCTTGGACGATTTTTAAACTTTGGCCTTCATTATGGCCCAAAATCTTTCCACCGAACGAATCTCTGGTGAATTTGGGGGGTTGGCGGTTTTTGGTACAAAAACAACGTTATTGTCTCTGTACCAATCCAACGTCGATCGCGCGTAATGGCATGATGCCAGGTCCGGCCAAAATAATGTCTCGCCTCTGTGTGACCGCAGGAAGGGCAACAGACGCTTCTGGAGGCACTTGGTGCGGTAAATTTCGCTGTTGATGGTACCCATTGAGATGTACGGTTTTCTCAGTTTACCGCATTGGCATATGGCCTGCCAGAGCAAGTATTTTTTGGCGAATTTGTCCACTTTCTTCTTCCTTATGTCTTCCGGAACATCAAACCGTGATTTGGCAACGTAGAACTTCAGTCCCGGTTTCTGTTTTGCGTCTGCCTTGATGTAGGTTTCGTCATCCATAACCACACACATCGGTTTCGTTAACCACTCTCGATACAGCTTCCTTGCGCGGGATTTGGCCACCGTTTTTTGTTGATCACGCCAAACCGGACCTTGAATACACGAAGCCCAACTCGTTTCATGGTTTGCTGAACGAACCAGGCGGAACACTTTGCCTTCAGAGCCGCGTCGCAAATCGAAAGGTTCGGATGCCAACACCTTCCGGGCCTTCACAGGGTCAGCTGTCTTCGATTTTCTTCCACTTCCAGCCCGCCGCTCGGTCGTCTGGGACTTCTTAAACGATTTTACCACCCGAGACACAGTTGTATGGGTGATTCCCAGTTGTCTTCCAATCCATCTCATGGTCGCAGTCGGATATGACAGCGCGCAAAATTCTCCTGCTATTTTCTTCTTTTTTTCGATGACATCTTATGAAATTTGTACCCAGATTTTCATCAATTTTTACCCACGGATAAAAAAGTTGCACACGGATAAAAATGGTGCATTTTTTTTCGAGTACAAGCCTTATTTCAACCGTGTAAATAAAATCAGAGCATTGCTGTATCGAGTTTACAACTTTGCCATATTTACTGTGTCTAGGCTACAACTTCGCCATAAAAGCTCAACCTTACAGTGAGCTGTATTATATTGTACATGCTTTCTGGAGGCGCCATGAAGTCCGTCGCCATTCCATCTGTGGCACCGCTATCATCGTTCGTGGGAGACGAACATTTCCTCTGACTCGTGCGCCCTGCTAAGGCCCGCCTTTTCGAAGGTAGCTAATCGGAGATGGGTGAAGTTCGCTAATCATCGAAGCGAAATATCTTCCGACGGTCGCCAATCATCCGTCGACGAGGTCCCTTTAACTACAACCCCCGTGAACCATTATTTCCGAGAGCTCGGACCGCGTGAGTGCG
Organism: Ochlerotatus camptorhynchus; assembly: GCF_037179485.1. Classification (NCBI taxonomy): domain Eukaryota; kingdom Metazoa; phylum Arthropoda; class Insecta; order Diptera; family Culicidae; genus Ochlerotatus; species Ochlerotatus camptorhynchus. Next base: position 308,720 of record NW_027040843.1, read on the forward strand.
TCGCCAAAAAGCGTGCCGCGGTCCGGATTCAATCCAACGGGTGGTCATAATGGACAACAAAGTACGCGAAGCCGTCCGAAGGTACGTTGGTCTCTTCTCTCTGCGGAGCGAATCTCCCGGGACAACACGACTTTCCGTCGTAGCTCAGCTCTCGATTGCCAAATCGGAAGTCTTCCTTCCAGCCGCCACTCCCTCCTTACTTACTTACTTAAGTGTCCTGAGCGCCATCCCTGGCGCAAAGGGCCAACGTGAAAGATCTCCATCCTGGGCGATTGTTTGCTTTCGCCTTGACCTGGGCCCAGGTCAAATTCCGGTCGACTTGCTTAATCTCCTTGTTTAGGCTTCGCCGCCATGAGCCCCTGGGTCTGCCTCTGCTGCGATGTCCGGCTGGATTCCAATCCAGCGCTTGTTTGCAGATTTCATTTCCGCTCTTCCGTAGAGTGTGGCCAACCCACCTCCACTTACGTTCCCGAATTTCTGTCGATATCGGCTTCTGGTGACACCGTCGATGGAGCTCGGCATTCGAAATCCAGTTGTGAGGCCACCAAGCACGAATTATATACCGCAGGCATCGGTTGATGAACACCTGCAGCTTCTGTGTGATCTCCGCTGATACGCACCATGTTTCGCTAGCGTACAGCAGTACAGATTTCACGTTAGAGTTGAAAATTCGGATCTTCGTGCGGAGACTAATCTGATTTGACTTCCAGATGTTTCGTAAACTCGCAAAAGCAGCCCTTGCCTTCTTGATCCGTGCACCTATGTCACTCTTGGTTCCGCCGTCCGACGCTATCTGGCTGCCAAGATATTGGAAACTTTCAACCTTCTCCACTTCCTGACCAGCTACCGTAAAATTGGATGGATTTCCCGTGTTGATATCCAACGATTTAGTCTTGCTGACGTTGATGTTGAGACCTACCGCTGAGGAGCGTTCGGCGAGATCGTCGAGCTTACTCTGCATGTCAGAACGCCGTTGTGATACTAAAGCAACGTCATCCGCCAAATCTAGGTCGTTTAGATGCTCCATTGTAATAGGCTGCCAGAGCAACCCACGGTTCGGCACACGGTCGATCGCACCAACCATTATCTCGTCGATTACGATGAGGAACAGTAGCGGTGATAGAATACATCCTTGCCTCACTCCAGCGACTACCCGAATAGGGTCAGATAGGGCTCCGTTGTGCAGCACCCTGCACGTGAAAGCCTCATACTGAGCTTCGATGAGGTTGACGATTTTATCCGGAACTCCCTTGCGCCTTAGGGCGCCCCACAGGTTTTCGTGGTTGAGTCGGTCGAAAGCTTTTTCGTAGTCAATGAAAACCAAGTAAAGGGACTCTTGGAATTCGTTGACCTGCTCCAAGATTATGCGGAGCGAGACAATATGGTCCACACAGGATCTTCCAGCACGGAATCCCGCCTGCTGCCGTCGGAGAGTCGCGTCGATCTTCTCCTGTGTCCGGTTGAGGATAACTTTGCATAGAACTTTGAGAACACAACACAGTAACATAATGCCACGCCAGTTATCGCATACAGTTGGGTCCCCCTTCTTTGGGACCTTAACTAAGACGCCCTGCATCCAGTCAGCCGGAAAAGTCGCGGTGTCCCAGATATTGCAGAATAGTTGATGCAACATTTGTGCAGATAGCATGGGGTCAGCTTTGAGCATCTCTGCTGATATGCGATCGACCCCGGGAGCCTTGTTGGATTTCATGATTTCCCGCCGCTGGACCCGCGCGATACGAAGGCGGATCTCTCCAACGAGGAGATGGTGGTCAGACGCGATGTCGGCACTGCGTTTGTTCCGAACGTCAAGAAGGCTCCTTCTCCATTTTCGGCTGATGCAGATGTGGTCGATTTGATTTTCGGTATGTCCATCACGGGAAACCCACGTGACTTTGTGCACTGGTCGATGGGGGAAGAGCGAACCCCCGATCACCATGTCGTTATTGCCACAAAACTCTGCCAACAGCTCACCGTTTTCGCTCATTTCGCCAAGACCATGGCGCCCCATGACACGCTCATAATCCGTGTTGTCGGAGCCGATCTTCGCATTGAAGTCGCCGATGTAGATCTTGATGTCACCTCTCGGAATTTTATCCACGACTGCATTCAGTTGACTGTAAAAGTTCTCTTTGTCCTGTAACTCGGCAGCATCGGTTGGCGCATAACATTGGATTATGGTTAGGTTACGAACCCGCGTTCTCCCTCCGCAACTCGCCACTCCCTCCGCAACTCTCATTCGGCCATACCGCGTACGAGTCATCTTCCGTCGCTGTGCGCTATACTGCAGCACGTGACCGGCACCATCACGCTTACGCCGCCATCGCCGCACCGTCTAGAAAGTCGTCTATCGCCGCCATCAACGAGTCGTCGAGCCCTCATCGGTTAGCAGTCATCGATTCCTCGCTTCGTCAAGTAATACCTTTCCCATACACCCCTCTCAGAAATCCAATGCGAATGAATGCTAAAATATAGTTTAAAGAAAAAGTTGAAGATTTGTTTTTCGAACGTTTTGAATGCTACTCCCTGAATAAAACACACTTACTACGTTACGTTCTGTTTTATTTCGTTTGCGCTCAGTTGAGTAAGCATTCCTTCGTTCTCTTTCCGTTTCGTTTCGTGGGTGTGTCAGAGTAATATCTTCGGTTTATTTATTTGGTTCATGCGCTCCATTCGCGTATTACTAAAGGACTTGGCATTTCCAAAAAGTTAGTAGTTTTTGACGTAGGACTACGTCTGTGATTTCTATATGGGGGTACACTTTGTGAAAACCGAAAATGGAACATGCAACAAAATTATGAAAGATTTTGAACGTTAATAACTCAGCTGCCCCTGGACTAATTTCAAGAATTTGATCACCAATCGATCTGAAATATTCCTACGCATCCGTTAATGTGAAGACTTTATCATTTTTCAAAATTTCACTATTGAAAATTGCACGAATGTACAACTGTTGCTAAGATAATTAAATTTATCACCGATTGTTTGCGTAAAGCGATTTCCCTAACACAGATTTCAATGTTGAATTACATTCGGTCTCACCAAAAGATGTTTATTCAATCACCGTGTGGTGTGTAGTGGTGTTCTCCAGCGCACAATGAAACCCCAATAAAACAATTACCATACCCGAATGATAAACCAAATGATTGAACTATTCCACCAATGGTTTGGATGATACCCCATACAAATCGTTAAATAAAATAACCATTACTTTTATTAGGGAAGGCTCCCCCCAAGCAGCTAGCTATCAAGGCTGGCCTCAGTTCCAATCACCGTGTGATGGTCAAGGTCATCAATCGTGTCATCATAAGGTAGGCTAAGACTTCCTCTACCCGACGGCAATGTTGGTTTGCGTGGGTGTGCCTTGAATTCCTAAAAATCATCGAGAGAAGTCATTGTTTACAAAAGCTGTTACGCCTAATTCTAGCTCTATCTAGATATGTTTAAATCTTACATATCATGTACTTTAAGGCAACAATGGGGGTGCAATTTCAAAAACCAAAGTCGGTTGCGGCATGAAAGTGGTTTGATTTTGATCCAGAAATGATGGATTTTAATTCTTAATACGCCAATCGATAGGATTTTTTTCTACGAATCGGTAAAATTAAGACTTTATCATTTTTCAAAATGTCACTATTGAAAATTGGAATTTGCAACTGTTGCTATGATAATTGAAATAATCACCGATTGCCTGCGAAAATCGATTTCCCTAACACAGTTTTCAAAGTTGAATTCCTTCCGGTCTCACCAAACGGTGTTTTTTTCAATCATCGCGTGGTGAGTGGTGGTGTTCTCCATCTCCACTTCACAACGAAAGGCTGCCTGCAAGCAGCGAGCTGCAGCCCACATGACAATCCATAGAAGGAGGAAGAAGCCGCACATCTATTGATCGTGATGTTTTCAATATTTTCTTTATTTTTACGTTAGCTTGGGAGTTTTTGTGCAGCAATTTGTTTTGTTCTTACTTTTAGTTTATTTTTATGTTTGTGGGAATGTTTGTTGTTATCACAAAGTTTAATTAATTATGACACTATATGTTGATTTAACATGAGACAAACCAAACCTGTAGCGCGACAGGCAACAGGCTGTATTGGTTGCATACTGCCGTTTTGGATGAGCCGGCTGATTCAGATCAAAATGGAATATCTTGAGAAAGTTTTGGAGGAATCCCCTTATAAGATTCTCGAAGGTAACATATTGTATGTGTCTACTTATTTAGCGAATGTTATACTTAAAGGTATAGAGGGCTTAGTACCTTTTTAATTGGGTTAGAATATATTTCATATTGATGGATCCAATTTAACCTTGCAAGCTTCATTTATTTGCATTAAAATGAGAAAAGAAAAAAATCCCACAGTTGAGAAAAACGGTTAAGCATCGATGAATAAAATTTAACCAGATTCGAGAAAAACCCATTGATTCTCCCGATGAGTAAACAGCGTTTACTCATTTGATGAATATGTGCGGGTTCTCTCGAACCTGGTTAAATTTTACACATTAATGCAAACTTTTTTCTTACCGCTTTAGCTTTCGTTTTATTTGTTTACCCCTAGAAGGGCAAGTCTAGACAATCTCCATGCAGCAGAAGAATGCTTGCATATAAAGTTCCGTCTAAAGCTTTAGTGTCGCAATACAAAAGATTTGTTGCGAACACTGTGAGTGATTGTATTCTGTTTTGTATTATTCGTTGAATGTGATTATGTGTAGAATAAAAGACGATTGTTAAGACATGGTATAAAACCCTATGACAAACTGAAAATATACACAGTTGAATTCAAATCTCCTAGCAGGTACGCTGCCTCTCGAAGTGCAGTTAATCTAGACTTTTACTTCGTCCTATTTCATCCCGATTATCAAGTATCCGCGCCGTCACCGTGTTTGGAGTAGATCCATCGAACCTCCAAGGAATCACAACGTAGGGTATACCACAGGATGAAACATTGGTGCCGTGACCACGATTGCGGACTTATCGTTGGACGTATCCACTTCTGAGGACGGACAAGACAGTCACGAACAATCGGACTGTCTGTCAGACATAACACATTGAATATTTTTCACTGTAAATCATCGTCGCTAAAACATTACCGCCATCTGCTGAGTACACTGTGGTGGGTAGTACGCTGAACAGTGTATAAACGGTAGTGTGTAAACGTCAAACTCAAGGGAAATGACTATACGCGCCACAGGTGGTGGTACTACCAACTACGATACCTTTAAATTGACCATTAAATGCTTGTTCGATGAACAACTTGCGAGTGTTATGTCTGTTTGTCTGTGATCGGACTATCCTATCAAAGCTTACCTAAAGAATGGCTCATTTACCGTCACCATCGACATCATCCATACTGTTACTATAAGCTAAAGTAAAACCTATCATTCTTTCTGGTTGAATCACCCCGGTTTTGGTTCACTGAAGGTGTGAATAAATTCGGAACTCAGCCCTTCTACCGAGATTCAAACAGAATTCAAAAATCCTACCTGCAATAATCTGGGAATTAAGTATTTCAATACGCTCAATAACTCTATTATTACCCAGTAACCAGGAGTTCCTCTCACTATTGTCGAATCTTCGTAACAGAAATTCACTCAGAGAACTGCGGTTCCATACAAAAGAGTCGTGGGAGGAGCCCGGGTGGTTGGCATCGAGATACCGAATCATCAAGTTATGATCACAAACCTGTAAAATGTAATGCAATATATTTGCATGAGTAAAATTAATGAGACCTTAAGCCTTGATTCTATCTAACCAACATATGTAACATTCAGACTGCAAAAGCCTTTTCGGTTGTAAAACAGGTGTTTATCGTGAGCAGGATGGATGATGCTTGCGTGGGTTCCATCTACGCATCCGATTACTTCTGGGAATCCAGTTTTCTCGTAGAAACCCAGATTAATTGCATTTGTTTATCTTTCTTCAGCTAGACTGGATTACTGCTGGGTAAACTTCAGTTTCAATGATGTCCAACACAAGTTACAGCAATTTCGACATCGTTGGTTGTGCCAATCCGATAAATCGATCGTTTCCTACGGCCTTCTGGTAGTTGCCTTCTGCAAAAAACCTCAACGAAGCTGCCAGCATGATCATTGGAGGCACTGACGTGGACAGTTGTACTGGGTTGATTTTTTGCCTCGATTATTTCCATTAAGTAGGGGAAATGTATGTAATGTCGGCCTAAGTGTCCCTAATTTGGGCCCATACATAAATTCAGCATTCGACTAAATTTTCAATAGCAAACAAAAATATCCATTGGTACCGTCCCAATGACGTGTTCATCTAGATACAATTGATAAATAGCAGATTTTTAGCGATGGGCCCAATCTTAGATCTAGAGGCCAACATTAGAGCCATTTACCCTATTTAAAAATCTTTTTCCTTGATTTGTTTTCCGTCGATCTTGTTTTTCGTGCTGAACACCAATGCTACCGATGCCAGGGAGGCAGCTCCCACACCTGAACCTTACCTATCGACCCATCAACTCATGAACTGGGGACCAACGGCTGTACTTCCCTGATCAGAGATGTTATGCCTCAGAACATCCCGGCGGCGCCGACTGGGATTGAACCCAGGCCTGCAGGAATGAGAGGTAATTACGCTTACCACTACACCACCAGCGCCGCTATGTGAAGTTTGTTAGTCTCGATTAGGGTTGGCAATACCGGAGGCTTTTATCTAAAACCGGTTTTCTGGTATTGAAAACTCTAATACCGGTAAAAGCGGTAAAACCGGTATTTAAAGGAACTATAAAAAAACTGCATAATTATAAGAAAATGTGTTTATTGGTAAATGATTTAGTTAGAAATGCGGTCATCAAAGCTAGGTTTGTTCGTTAAAGTTAAATTTAAGAGTGCAAAGAGCATTTATAGTATTATCTTCCAAACGAGAACGGTTTTACTGACGAAGTAATATTTGCCTTTCAAACCCTCAGCATCGTAGTAGGCAAACTCTTGTTTAACTCTTCGACTACCACACCTAAATCACACTTTTCACTATTTTTGTAATATCTTCGGTAAATTTTCATGTATTTTTGATGTTGTTATCTTGTTGGAAAGGGTATTAATTTTCCTTTTTGATGGTTTGATTGAGCATAGCACACAATGACGAGTTTGATAGTTAATCAATCTTTTGGTTTTTCAGTTTTTGTCGAGTCGGTAGACATGTCGTTTCAGCAAGTTGAAGTTGATCGGTTTGTCCTTTTATATTTTTTCCTGAAAGCCTATAAAAGTATCTAATAGAATGCACCATGCACACATTTTTAATTGCCCTACAGAATGAATAATGACCTTCCAAAATTTTGTTATAATTTGGTAATCCTGATTTTATGAAGCTATGACACAATCAGGGAGCATGAATAACAAGCTAACACCATTCGAAAGATGTATTGAAAGGATGTTTTGTAGGTGATGAAAATTATGAATTAATGCTCATTTTCATGAATTTGCTATGTAGCCTGTAAACATCGTTATCTTGCAGTGGCAACATCTGCGTAGAGCTTTTACGGGAATTCCAAATATCGACAAAGCTGCATCACCATGACTGTATATAGCCAATGGGAAGCGAGAAAATATATAACAGAGCTGGTTGTCTATATAACAGGTAGCTAATTATGCTTTCCGCTAAGTTTCGATTAACCTGTTCAACGACAAACAACAAGCATCAATTACTTGGCAAGGGAGACAAAAGTCTTGGAAAAGGAGGCGCTAAGCGTCATCGGAAGTTCTGCGTGATAACATCCAGGGCCTGCCATCCGTCGTCTGGCTCGACGTGATGGTGTCAAGTGTATCTCCGGTCTGATCTACGAGGAAACCCGAGGTGTGCTGAAGGTGTTCCTAGAAAATATGATCCGTGATTCCATCACCTACACTGAACACGCCAATTGCAAAACCATCACGCCCATGGATGTCTTCTACGCATGTGCTTCAACTGGTAAAGCTGCCGTTGCGATTGGTGGAACCACAGTTTACTCAGCGTTCCGGGTTACTATATCCCGAAGCTAAGCTTTGAAGCATTGTAACTTTATCGTGATTTTATGATTCCACCAATGTCGACGTTGAAGATGGCATCGTAAACGGCGCGATTGGTGAGTTAAAGTATGTGGGCACATCGAAGATGCTCCCCATCAGCCTATCATCAAGTTTTGGATCAAATTCGAAAGTGAATTTATCGGGAAGGCACTTCGTGTGAAATCAAGACCAGCAATTTACGCAAAACCCGGTATTCTTCAGCCTGACGACACCAATTAGTAAGCGTTCTGCGAACATAAAATTGAGCAGCATCACCAAATGCAAGCGGATCTAGCTTCCTGTGGTGAGCGCGAGTGCCCGTACCGTGCACAAGTCACAAGGCGCTACGTTTTCGGAGATTGTGTACGAGCACGATAAAGGGCAAGAACATCAGTTGGTATACGTTGGGCTTTCCAGAGTCATATACATCGAAGGATTGTACTTGACGAATGCCAGAAATGTGTTCAAGTTTTATCACGCGAAGGGAACTTCCTCACCGAGGATACAAGAGCTGCGAACAGAGCTTCAGCACTTGTCTAATCACCGGCTTCGAACCATTGGACAGGAGATTGTTGAGTTGCTAAAGACCCGTAACTTTGCGTGCAAAGTGATGAGTATGAATGTGCAAAGTCTCAATGTACACTCATCAGATATCGCTTCCGATCATGTACTGACTGGTGTGGACTTGCTGGCTCTGAGTGAGACGTGGATGGATGACAACCCAAGTAACATTGCAGGTTTTATCGAGGTTTTATAGCATTCTACAAGTCCAAATCGTGATCTACAGAACTCTCATAAAATCAAAATTATTACTTGGAAATGCATCAGTTGAAATAGCCGGATTCAACTGCGTAGTGCAGTCAAAGCGTGCTGGTACGAGAGCTGGAGGAGTTGCAATCTACGAAAAGGACAATGACTCCACTAAGGCTAGTTCTCATACTATCGAAAAGCTTAGCGAACAACACGACGAGCTACTGAGGGTTGCCGACGAACATGGTGACATTTGTGCTGCTGAAATTACCGTCAGTAACACCAGAGAGTGGCTGGTTTGCGTGTAAATTTCACCAGGTAATTAAAATAAGAAAATCTCGTATTCTTAATCTAACATTCTCATTCTCACTAGGTACCACAATCAAGCAGAATTTAACGGCGCCGGTGGTGTAGTGGTAAGCGTGATTACCTCTCACCCCAGCAGGCCTGGGTTCAATCCCAGTCGGCGCCGCCGGGATGTTCTGAGGCATAACATCTCTGATCACGCCTTCCTTCGGATGGGAAGTAAAGCCGTTGGTCCTCGGTTCATGAGTTGATGGGTCGATAGGTAGGGTCCAGGTGTGGGAGCTGCCTTCCTGGCACGTCGGTAGCATTGGTGCTCAGCACGGAAAACAAGATCGACGGAAAAAACAAACCAAAGGAAAAAAAAAAAAAAAAAACAATCAAGCAGAAGAAGTTCTTCTTGACACGTCACCTGATGATGTACACCTATGCTACTATGCCCTTCACCGTCACTGGAGATTTCAACATCGATGTTTCGAAGCAGGAGGACGTTGAGTTCATCGATTTTATGTTGAAATAAAATATCTTCAGTTGAATTTGGCAACACTTCGATTCGTAGTGCCGCATAACAGACTGAGTCAAGTGCAAGAGCATTTGGATTAGATGTGTCAACTTTTCACCGTGTGAACCTCCGAGCTGGACCCAGGTTCGGTGCCTTCCATCCTCTGGCGCATAATGGTTTTAGTGTCTTCGGCTCCTCTTCTACTGACAACTCCTGATATTGAAGATAAATTTTGCAAATTGATCCTCAAAATCAAATGAACACGAATATTGAGTTTGACAGTACACGGTAAAAAACATCATGTTCATGTAAAGTGATTTGCTGTTGAATTTGCACTACTTACGAAACATTGCAATTCGATGTGCAAATCCGTTGGAAGAGATCATTACGAAGCACGACGAAATCAACAGCAAATCACTTCATTTTAGATTGTATTGCACATCGTTTTTGATGTGCTGTGCTTTGAACTCGAAATGTCAACCATACGGATATTAACAATCTATCGCTTTAAGTTTAAATAATTTATCCTTGGATTTACTTTTTGCTGAAAATGGGATTAAATAATTATATAGCCTTGTTCATACTGCAAGGTTTGTTATATGTTATTCAAAATACATATGACCATATCATAATACTACCCAGATCACATGTTTCAAAGTGATATTGAACAACATCGCAAGGTTTTTAGTAGAAGCAAGACGAGACATTGCAATAAATTTGATAAGTTTGACAATGTTTTGTAATCGAGCTCATCTGAATAATTACGCACGCTCTAGAACGCAATTTTTTTCCAGTGGAGATGCAGGATTATCGCTTCTCTCACTTGACTTCATTTGTTGTTGACTTACCATGTAATGTTTGTCATGTGCGTTTTTGACACTATTTTATACATGAAGGCACGTGAACTACCAATGGTATGCAATGACCAGCCGTTTACCAGTACGTTTCTCACTTAGAAGTTATTACCAACTTCGGTAAATTATTGAACAGAACATGAAGATTCTGCAACATCACATTCTCTAAGACTGGTATTACCAATTAGTCTCTATTTGAGCTACAAGAACTGGCCAACAGCTGCAAATTCCATGACCCAATCATGTCTCATTTGACTCCAGTCTGTCCAACATAACCACATATGGAACCTCCTAACTGACACGTTTGCCGTTCTCTATTAGGCTCCCTCTGTGAAACAGTTTGCCACACACTAATAGTAACAAATCCATTCCCACTTACGACACCAAAATGCGGTGAGTAAACCCATTATAATAACAACAAACAATAGGTATAAATATGAAATATTATGTGTACACAATCACTTTATAAATATATGGAATGTGTATTTGTGTGCAAGTGTGTCTAGGCGAAAGTATGCTGCGGTGACTCTAGAACGACCTACAAAAGGCAAACCACCCACATATTGTTGTATGTATGCCTCTCTCCGTTCCCCAGCCAGCTCTCTCCCTATGTCAAGCAATCCAACAGACGGTGAGCGGCGGCAAATGGTAACAAAACAGAAGATAATCAGACACTGCTTTCACCTTGATAAATCTACTCCGTTAAGGAAGCGTGAAGCGGTAGGGTGGTTCTTTAAACCGTTAAAATGCAACGTCTCTTGGATTATTAAATTCCGATCAAAATATCGATTCTCATACCGATAAGCAATCGGATCAGTTCAAAAGTTTGTGTGAATCAAATTCTCGACATTGACCCTAGCGACAACATCCAGCACCAGACCTTCGATCGGGAACAATATACCTAGACCTGAACGTGTTTGCCAAGGCAGACAATGTGCTTCATTCCCCGTCACCACACCGCCGTCACCGTCGGCGACGGCTCGGCAGTTTGTATTCAACCAGCTTTCGAGTACACAGGGAAGCTCATTAAAATTTCATTTTCCACCTCCTGGCACACCTCTGCCATAAACTATCCTTAAAGCTTCCGTCGTCGTTGTCGTCCTTTTCTAGTGACTAATCAGGCGCGCTTCGAATCGCTTGATGGCGCACCTGATGCGGGTGGTAGTCTGATGATACTCTGTCGGTTCGGGTTGATCCGTTTCGCGCGTGACCGCGTCATTGCAGTGTTGCGGAGTCCCTGCTTTTGGGATGCGAGTGGGTTCGACTGAATAGGCATTGATTGGAACAGGAACCGAACACTGTTTGGATAGAATCGAGCATTTCGGGGTCAATGAGGAACAATGTCTAACCCGGTCCGTTTATGTCGGTCAATGCTTCGATTGTGTGTTTTAGATTTGATTTGAGAACATTTCACGAAATTATCAAAGGATATTTGACCTCCTGGAAATACTAAATGCCAGCACTGTCATGCCGCGAGTTGTAAGGCTATTGAATTATCCATTCTTGATTCACATTGCCCGTGGTGCCTTTGGGGAGTGACAAGAAATGCATCCCAAGACACCTGGCGTGTACAGTATTCCTGCAGGCAAACTCGAGCGGAAAATCTATTATTAATGGCTACCAATGTCTCGTGCTTGTCTAAGTACCACCTGGCTAAACGAAGCATAATGTAATCATGTTTCCTAGCGGGGTGTTTTCATCCTGTGTGAATCATCATGATTTAATGGACGGAATGGTAGAAGAATCACGGAAGCGTGGGTAATTTGCTCTGCGGTAATTGTCGACTCGAATGAAAGGTTAAGTACTGCTATCCCCAGACAGGACCATGTTACTAACTGTTTCAAGTAGCTCAAATGATCTTTTTTCTTCAGTCCAACACAACATTATCCTCGAGTTAATTTAAATAGGAATCAAATACAGAATTACAGGATCTACATAAGACATAAGACTTACTAGTTCCTGTAGTGTTCTAACTTTACGTTGGATCTTGGAGTACTCTTAATTGATCTTCGCTTCCAAGAAAATTTTAATGAATATGTCACTTAATCTGACCAGTAACCCGCTTTCAAATCGCGTGTCAAAAACCAATCCTAGCACACACACCCATCTACCACGATGAACTCAAAAGGCTAATTGTGCTAACAAAGTAGCAAACTGCAAACATAAAAATCACTTGTATCCATATTGTGCAACCACTGCCATCGTCGTCGTCACCATCATCATCATCATCATCATCATCATCATCATCATCATCATCTTCATAAACAATAAACATGACCCGCACAAAAAAACGACCGAAGCAAGTACACGGACGATGAGATTGACTCAAAATTGAATTGAATTCGACTCAATTTTGCAGAAAGTAGATTAGGTCACAAAGTGAGAAAATTTTTCTCAAATTTTCCAGGAAAATCTACTTCAATATGCGAAAAATCGTGAGAGGTTTCACTTAGCATATTAGTGTACTCGTAGACAGAGTAAAATTGTAGTTGATTTACCTCAAATTGTTTAAGTTTTTCCTGGAAAATCTCGACAAATTTCACTCAATTTGTTAACCAAATCGCTTTTTGCAAAATTGAGTCGAATTTAACTTAATTTTTAGTCGTTCCCATCACCCGTGTAGGTTCGCAAACATCACTTTATGAAAAAAAAATGAACTCCAGCAATGTTGTAACACACAAAGGATAGCGGTCGGTAGTGTTTCGGTGTCTGTGTATTATATATGGCACCAACTGAAAAGACAAATCATGCATACAATAGCACGTCACTTTTATGAAGTGGATCCCGTAGTAGTGGGGAGCATGATGCAGCAATGAGACGGGACGAGAATGTGCATCGCCCATCATAAATTGTGGCGCTCGCTGTGGGTCTCCGGGTAAATCCATGCAGGCAGATGTCAGCCATGAAACTGCACTAAGAGGAGGGGAAAAAACCATTGTAAAAACCAACCAACGGAAACAGTCGTTAATACTATCTCCGGGAATGATCGGAATAATAAACAGACATAAATGGATGAAGGGTCGCAGGAAATGGGATCATCGATGATTGATCCCAATGAGTGGTTTGCAAACATTTTAATATTCGCGATTGGTCGCACTGACACAATTTTGAAGTTCGACCAGATTTAACTTTAGATTTTGTGTTCTCTTGAGGATAAAAATAATCTTCTGGTGTAAAGTTAGGGACTGCAGATTTATTTTTTTCGTTTTTGCGATTCACATTGGGGAATGTCACACTGCACTGTTTTAAAATCACGACTGATTAATCCACCTGTGACATGTGCCTTTCTCGTATAAAACTACGGTTGTTTGACAACTGGAATTTTGTGTATATCTACAAGGTTTCCAACAAGTTCTTGCTTCTATATCCGATGACTTCCGTTATATATTTTCTCTTTTTCGAGGATTCGATTGCGATAAATTTTTCCTAATAACTATCACCAACGACTAAGTCCCCCGTTAATTTGGGACATAGTAGAAATTTTCCTCGACCACACAATGAACTTCCACTCCATGTTGCTGTTGGTGCATCAGTCGAAGATGAGCTTGCGGTTCTCTTTGTTTGTCTTGAGCATTTGGTAGGCTTGGTTGAGTTCGTTTGCAGCTACCTTGTAGTCGCATTGTCTGAATGCAATTCTAAGACCAGACCAACGACGTTATTCCATGGATGTCCAACCGTAGCTTGTTGGATTTCTGCAACTCGGGGGCAACTTGACAGCTCCAGTATATTGCCTGTGTACCCCGACAATTTGGTGCTGGTGGTTCTGTCAAACTCACAAATTTCAGAAGTGTTATCTGAAAAGGGCGAATGCGTAAATGATGTACAGTAAACAGAAGTTTCTTGCCTGTTGTTTGACATCCACACATGGAGAAACAAAAAGTTGGATTCCCATAGAGAAATTCCATAGCGGCGGTGAAGGACAATCCCTTTGTTTATGTTGAGTGGCGACATCTACTATTTGCAATTGGGTACGTGAAACTAAGGTTATCTGTCACCTTGCCGGGGACTTGGATTTCTGAGACTCGATTGCCCACGAATAGCATCCAGCAGACCAGTGATGACTGCAGCACCGTCGTCAAAAGAATACGATGCCACGCCGACGTTTCGCGTCGATATATTCACAGTTTTCGAAGCACCTTTCCCATGACGAGATACACAAGTTCATCGCGAAAGAACTATTGGTCTCACCCGTTACAATGACTTTGGTACAACGGCGCCGGTGGTGTAGTGGTAAGCGTGATAACCTCTCACCCCAGCAGGCCTGGGTTCAATCCCAGTCGGCGCTGCCGGGATGTTCTGAGGCATAACATCTCTGATCATGCCTTCCTTCGGATGGGAAGTAAAGCCGTTGGTCCCCGGTTCATGAGTAGATGGGTCGATAGGTAGGGTCCAGGTGTGGGAGCTGCCTTCCTGGCACGTCGGTAGCATTGGTGCTCAGCACGGAAAACAAGATCGACGGAAAAAACTAACCAAAGGAAAAAAAAAATGACTTTGGTGGTGTTAAAACCAGTGTTCGTGTCGCGCTTGTAGTGGTAACGAAGAACATTCCTTCTCTCGTTACTATTCAGGGCGAAGAAACTGCGGTGGCTTACAAGGGGCAGCGGAAAACCTGTTTGCACTGCCATGAATTTGCACACATTGGCATCCCATGTGTACAAAACAAAAAACTGCTGGTACAGAAGATTGCAGCAGATCAATCGTACGCTAACGTTACAAAAGGTAAACCGAACAACCCAACAAACAATTTTAGCTGCAGACTAGCTTATAAAGGCAAACATTAGCTGTATAAGCCAATTTTTAGCTGTATAAACTAATCTGCAGCTGAAATTGTTACTTGGGAAACCTCCACCGAATAATCCTCCACCGTAAGTAGCGGAGCAACGCAAACCGGCAAGAAAAAGGTCCGCTTGTCATCGAACATCCAGGCGCTTCGGGCATGGCTTCAAATCTCCTTGGAGCAAGTGAGACGCGAGTTACAACAGCACAACACAAAAGTACGATGCCGTCCACCGCTGCACTTGCTACTATACAAAAGAAACCAACCGCAACACAAGCCGTCATTCAGCTCTCGCCGGTGTCAGTCCAAATCGGCATTATCGTATCTCAACCACCCCGGGAGCAACTAAACAGCTCCAGTGTAATGCTAATGTACCCCGAAAATTCTATAGTCGCTATATTCATAGTCTGGCGGATAGAATTTCGATCTATTAAAAAGCAGAACCATTTCAATATATTTTAGACCAACAATTGAAAAGGTACTATCAACTTTTATAAACAAAATGTTGATTATTCTTTCTTCGCCAATCGAACGCAAATTACCAGCATCATTGGATAAGGGAAACTTTCCCCAACCCAAAGATGGTGTTAGTTTGTGTAAAAAAGCCTTGAGTCACAAGAAAAGGGTTTCCAAAGTTTTGTTCGCAATAGCTGATGTGCTCTTTTCTGTTGTTGGTCGTGATTATTTCGATTGGTTCCGCTATTTGACAGTTCAATTGGTTCCCGAGATTCTATCCGCCAGACTATGAATATAGCGACTATAGAAAATTCTGGTACTCTGGTTCTGTCAAATCGAATAATGGTGGAGTAAATTTACAATTGGTCTTATTTTTTTTATCAACTTTTTTTCCCGTTTTTAAGTTTTTTGTTTTTTTTTTTTAATTTTTATAAAAACATTGATATTTTTTTCTAATAGTCTTCAAATCGACTCAGCATGACGGGATCGGAAAATGTCTGTCTATTTATGTGTGTGAGAGAGCGCGTAAGACAATTTTCTTATATGTATTTCTCGGCAACCACTCTACCGAATTGAACGCAACAACAACCAAATGAAAGCTACCATGATTCTATAGAATGTTAATTAATAGACTTTCAATCGATTAACTGGTTCCGGATATATGGACGGAACAAGACCCTAAAATCCGGGAACTAAGTGATGTTTGTCGGCAACCACATAACCGAAATAAACGAAACCCTTTAATCGGGTTACTGCCCAGTGCCCACAAAGGAAATAACCATAAAAAGTGCTTAAAAACCTGTGCAGGTTCCGAACTATGTGTCATATGGTTAAACCATTTGGGTTATGGTTCGTGTATGGAACATTTTTATTAGGGTGGTGCTTTCGGGGTAATTTTTAAAAAGAATATCAGAATTTACAGAAATAAGAAGTACCAGATCACACCACTGGTGGATTAATAAAGTTTTTTTTTATTGTGACGTTTATTGAACTATACAGTAATCAATTCTCCTTCATTCTCCACGGAACAGTATCAGTTTAGTAAGTTTTTTACGTAGTGAAATCTTGATCCCACCGAAGTTTTTGGCGTACTGCTCCAGTCGATATTTAAGATAGAAATCAATGCATAATTTGATCAACATATTTCGATGGTTGTTGACAGCATCATGATCTAAAATGTGCAACACCAGTAATACGTCTCACTCAAAATTTATTCTTGGTTTGCTTTCGACGTCCACATGAAGTGAAACAAAAACATGTTTTCTGATGTGAAAAAAGTTGTGCCACCAACGATGGCTGACCCCATTGTTTACGTACGGTGGAGACATCTACAATTTGCAAGTGGGTACGTGAAACTAAGGTTTTCTGTCTAGATGCTCGGGGGGTGATCTCAACGCAGGACCGATGGCAACGAAACGGACAACTCTCAAACTTCAAACGGCAGCCGACGTTCGCGTTGACAACAAACGGGCAAGAAAATACGACACTCTGAAGAAACCATCACCACCACCGAACACGAACACGTCATCACCGATGAAGATATGCAACAATGATGGAGTACGTAAGCTGCAATATCGGAACCACCAACATCAATACAATCACCAACTCAACCAAGCTAAACGCCCTTCGCACATTCTTTCGCACGATAGAACTGCACATCGTATTCCTGCAAGAGGTGGAAAACGACCAGCTTACCTTGCCCGGCTATAACGTTATCTGCATCGTCGACCAACCAAGGAGATGAACGACAATTGCTCTCAAAGAGCACATCAAGCCTGGATGGAAGACTGCTTGCGCTGCGTGTACACAACACTACCCTCTGTAATGTGTATGCCCCATCGGGTTCCGTTCTGCGTGCCGATCGAGAGCGGTTCTTCAACAACACAATCGCATACACCGATCACATTGTCCTACCCCGAATACAACGTATGACTCGTCTAATTTTGCATAGCATTTGCAATGAAAATTAGACGAACTATACGTTGTATTCGGGGACGATTTCAACTTTGTGCTACGACAATGCGATGCGACTGGGTACAATACGAGTCCCGCTCTCCAAGCCACCGTTCAGCAACTTCATCTGCATGACGTATGGCAGCAGCTCCAACCGCGTGAGATGGAATACACGTAAATAATGCACAACTCTTCGTCCAGGCTCGATCGGCTCTACGTAAATACTGGTCTCCGACAACAGCTGTTCATGTGTGCTGTTTTTCGGATCATAAAGCCGTCACTGTAAGAATATGCCTTCCTCTCCCCGACAGAGCGCATGGTCGTAATTTCTGGATACTCTGTCCTCATCTACACTGCTGAAAATATTGACGACTTCCAAATACGGTGACAATATTGGACTCGCCAACGTCCCAATTTCACGTCATGTGGTGGTGTCCGGTCGGTTGTCATCAGCAGCAGCAGCAGTGCACAACGTGCTCACAAGCAGCTAGCTATCCAGGCTGCCCTCAAAAGCCCTCGATTCACCGCAGAAGGAGGAAGAAGCCGCACCGCTACTGATCGAATTAAAATGCTCGTTGTGAGCCGCGGTGGGCCATCTATGCGTTCCAAACAACATACTGTTGAACACTCTAATAGCGCATCATTGCTCAACCATCACGCAAAACGGGTATTTTCAGGACCACCATAAATTATTGTTGATTAAGAGTTAATTTTCATTGTTTTTAATGTTTCTTGTTACTGTTTTGCTTAAATATAGCAAAAATAAAGTGTTTATCAACTTGGTTGTTTGAGAAGAAATGTTCCTCGGCTTATTTTACGTCAAAGAGATGTTAAAGAAGAGTGTATGCGCTGTTTTAAGTGACAGTTTCTAATATTAAATTAGCAAATAATAAAAATTTTCACATTTAGACTAAGCAAAACATATGACGGACACATCCGCACACTATATCCACATCCTTAGTAACCAAAGGATAGCTAGAAAAGTTAGCTTGTTGAAATTAGGAATTACAAATAAAGTGTTCTTTGGAAAATATCCGTTCCTAACTAATATAATCTGTAGCAGACTTCACAATGCCTTTTTCAAAGCACACCAACACGTACACACATATACACACGCACCATAGGGTAGAGCGCTACTTCGTCGTAATTGCCCATTTCCGTTCTATCGATCAAAAAAGATCAATAATATCAATGATTTCACCGTACACAAATCAATAATAGGTTTGTCCTGTTAGAGCGCATTGTATGAATATTTACGCTCATTGTTCTCAGAACAAAAGAAGCGCTCCCTGCGAATCCCCTTTTTCTACGTTTATCCGTAGGACGAAGAAAATCTTATGGCGTTTCAATGCGTTAGGACGGAATTGAAACTCGTAGAACGAATTTAGAATCAAGAAGCAGTATTAGATTTTAAACAATATCTCAACAATTATCTCGTTCAGAAAAGAGAGGTAAAGTGTGCGTTGTGCTTAGTAGGGCGAAAATTAGATGAAAAACCCTATATCTATCTCTTATTGTTCATGAGTTATGCTTTTTTTTTAACAAGCAGGTTAGGGTGGCCCCTAGACAATCGGAATTCTTTAAATATCTTTTTATACGTTCATTTCTCGTGAAATTTTTATACAAGACAGTTCAAGAACTTTTTATGACGCATATTTTTGCTAAGTTGTTATCTCTTTTATTTGAAAAGTTATGGCTAGTTTTTGCTAAAAAATATAACCTTTTTAAATAAAATGAAATGTTTTAAACAGAAAAAGCTCTTGCAGTTTTTTTTACCAAAAATGAAAAAAACCACGATGTTTAGAACACTACTTTGGTTTATCTCAAATAATAAAAAAAAGTTTGTATTTTTCGAACATTAAAGATTGAACAAAAACTATGAAGCAACTTTCCCTAAAAAACCATATACCTAAAACTGACGGTTTG
The DNA here is from genome assembly GCF_037179485.1 of Ochlerotatus camptorhynchus. Taxonomy (NCBI): domain Eukaryota; kingdom Metazoa; phylum Arthropoda; class Insecta; order Diptera; family Culicidae; genus Ochlerotatus; species Ochlerotatus camptorhynchus. The sequence goes on from NW_027040843.1 coordinate 328,242, forward strand.
GGCGCAAACATTTTTTGTCTTCCTAAATACGGCTTTGGGAACATTGTGCATTGTTTTTGGTTCTACTATACTATTTTTTGTGACGTCTTGATTGTCAAGTTTTCTTCGTACAGCTAAAAATATCTATTTCAACTGTTTTTTGCCTATTTGCAACAATTTTGAGGTTTGGCCAACTTATATTCTAAGGGGAACAACTATGGATCGTCTGTTTACTCGGCAGCAACCATTGTGTGGTCCTCCTCATTGTTCTTCATCAACAGTTCATTCGATCGATGCGTCGTTGACTTTGGAAAGCAACCATTTTGTCATGAATGTGTGAATACGGACCACGTTTTGCAACCATTGCTGCAATGGAAGCTTTTTTTTAAGCTTTATTAGCGAGATTTTTAGCCGTTGGCTAGTTCATCTCTATAAAATGGGAGGCCCCAGAGGGGGGTTCTGCCAGCAAATTTTGTTACGGAGTTGGCTTACAATTCACATGTACTCAAATAGAAGCAATAAAAACAGATTCCAGTAAAAAGACTAACAATACAGGCAACGTGAAAAAAAAACAATCTGGTACATCAAAGTTAGGTAGGGTTTTGAAAGAGATCGGAGCTCCACCGTAGGAGGGGTAATCCGCCGTACGGTAGAGATGTACCGTCAGCCAAAAGAAAGTTAAAAGGAACTAAATGTTGTTGTATAACCCAGCGTCTTTGAGGAAATAAATAACTGTCGCTAAAGTGGAAGGTTCGTCGCCCAGTATGTCCCTAAAGCTGTTGGGAAGTGAGTTCTGCTCCCGTAGTTGTTGGTATTTCGGACACAGGCATAGGATGTGTTCCACCGATGCAGTGGTTCCGCAAACGTAGCACATTCTGTGGAACTGCGTCCCACCAAAACTATGTGAGATCCTTGTATGGCCTGTCCTAAGACGAGAAACCACCTTCTGGTCCAGTAATTTCGACATATCCGTCCACTTGCTCGTCGTTCCTTTGATTCTTCGGATGAAGATGGGTTGGGATTGGCGTAAATATGCTTCCCAGGCTTCCCACATTTTGCTAACTAACCATCGCTTTATGTCCTGTAGTGGCACTTCGTCGGTGTAACGGGGGCCAGCTGGTCAAGACCCTGCCAGGCTGTCGGCTTCGCTGTTTCCTGGGATACCGCAGTGCCCAGGGATCCAGGAAAACACCGTGTTCGGAGGTGTGGCCTCCACAATACCCTGTATCCAGGGGTGATTCATGGTCTCCGATGTAAGGGCTTTTATCACGCTGTACGAATCGGATAGCACCAGTAGGGGCCGGTCCGAGGGTGTTGTAACGGCAACAAAGATGGCCGCAGCTTCCGCGGAGAAAACCGAGCATTGTGGCGGTAGGCTGCTACTCATCGGTGCTGAAATTCCGGCTACTCCAATTCCGACCCCGGCTCGGGAAGGCGATCCGTCTGTGTATATGTGGGCATGGGTTGGGTAGCAGTGCGGCTATTGTTCTCTTCAGCGCTGCAGCCTTGAACCTGCCTTTTTATCCGACTCTCGAATTTTGGTGGAGGTATGCGCCAACTTTTGTCTCCGTACCAGTGGACCTTGACCACTGGGGGGAGCTCCGAATTGGCAGTCATGCGGAAGAGTCTGTTCCCCTCATCGAGGAGAAAGATCCTGTCATTTCCGGAGGTCATTGCGGTAAAGGCAGCGGCTTTCGTTGCAATTGCTGCGATTATACGATGGCGGAAGGGCAGAATACCCGCTTCGATGCATGCGGCATCGGCGGGCGTTGACGGAAGAAGGCCGGAGACAATCCGAACGTAGGTGTTAAAAGTTGGTGCTAGTATCTGCACGAGCTTTTCGGTGGCGATGCACGTCATCTCAAGACCGTACAGTAGGCGACTATCGATGACGGCTCTTGCAACCCGGAAACGAGTGTCGCGATTGTTAGCCCGGTGGGGGCGAGAGATGGTGCGGATCAAGTTGCGGCAGTCGTTCTTGATCGCCTTAAAGTGCTGCTCGAAGTTGAGGGACCGGTAAACAACTCTTCTTCAGTGGTTTTGTGGCTTTGAACTTTAATAGGTGGCCCGCTGACACGGTGCCGGAATGAATGGACACACGTGGCACCTGACGCTTTTGGTGGCCGAAAGCTGGAAAACTACCGCGCTGGCCCATCTGGCTACAGCGGAGACTGCTACCTGGGCCTTGCTCCTGTTACGTGCTGCTGTTGGGTCGGTAGTTACGATAAGTAAATCGTCAGCATACACGAAAATGTAAACATTTTTCGGCAGTCCTCCAAAAACTCCGTCCATTGCCACAAGGAAGAGGGTAACGGCGATAACTGAACCTTGTGGGACGCCCGTCTCTTCTCTGAAAAGCTGGGACCTCGTGTTGCCAACTGCAACTCTGAAAGAGCGATCGGTCAGGAAAGTTTTGATGAAGTGGACCATGGGTCCACACAGCCCCCAGTTGACAAGCTGCTCTAAGACGAGGGGCGTCCACGTCCTGTTGAAGGCCTTCGATATATCCAGCAAGACGATCTCGGTGTGGAGACCGCTATCGTTAGCACTCTTGACGACCTCCCCTTATGTTGCAAAATAAGTTGACGTTCCGTACCCTTGGCGGAAGGCATGCTGTCGATGGTCTAGCAGGTTTTCGGCTCCAAGGAAATGCTTTAGCCTCCTGTTGACCATTCGCTCCAGGACCTTGGCCATACAGCATGTCAAGGCTATTGGCCGGAACTTGCTAGCTTCACGGGTTGTTTCATTGGCTTTTGAGATGGGAATGACTAAGCTCTCTTTCCACGACGCTGGATACGAGTTGGTGAGCCAGAGCTTGTTGAAAAGCTCCAGCATCCGTAGCTGGCCTGGCGTTGGTAACCTCTTGAGTAGAGGGTACCCGATTTCGTCGGGACCCGCCGACTTTCCGTTGCTGCAGCGGAGGGCATGCTTCAATTCATGCCAGGAGAATGCCTGGTTGATGTCCGGGTTCCGAGCGTCAGAAAAAAAACAGAGAAACTTGCAATGGATGACGTCGAAGGCTTAGCTTTCCGCTTGAATTCGTCTTCGTACTTCTCGATGGCTGCGAGATCGGCAAAGTACGAGCCGAGTTCGTCCGCTACAATTGCAGGGTCAGAAATAGCTTCATCATTAATCTGTACGTGGAGCGGTGTCATGCGCCGTTTCCCACTGAGGGCGTTGACTTGCCTCCATAAGTCGGCCGAAGACTGTGACGAATTCATTCCTTCCAGCTGGTTCGTTTGGCGACACGGATTTCTTGCCGTCATTGATTGTGCGACTCATGGTAGTGACGGAGAGCGTCCTCGCGGTCGGGATGTCCAATAGGAAGGCGCTTTACACGGCGAAGTGCTTTACGCCGGGCTTTAACGGCTTTCCTCGTATCTTCATTCCACCAGCGTAGCGCTTTTCGCCCTGGAACGCTGCTGGTCTTTGGGATGGTTGCTGTTGCTGCTTTGTATACCACTTCTGAAAAGTCTTCAATGCTGTTCGGATTACGCTGTAGTAACAAGGACTGAAAGGCTTCACCATAGCTATCCCAGTCCGCTTGTTCATAGCGCCGTCGGGGCCTCCGTGTTGTCATCGGGAAGATGGCGGTCGAAAGTTGAACTTTGATGTAGTAGTGGTTAGTACCATAGAGATCCGTGTTCGCGCTCCACTGAGTTTTTCCGGCAAAGCAGCGGTGACAGCAAAGACGTCGATGGCAGAAGTATGCCGCCCGTTAAAGTACGCGGGCACACCGTCATTCAGAATCGCCATGTCTTCCTTCTCGAAAATATCGACCAGGGTAACACCTCGAGGGTCGGCTTGGGTGGTGCCCGTTCAGATCCCCAACCAGGATGCGCGGTTCCGGTAGTTTAGCTATGGCTTCGCTGAGTTGATCGTGCAGGTTTGGCAGCCGTCCGCATGGCAGATATGCAAATGGAAGTTCTCTGACCCCCGTTGGCGAATCTGCCATACAATAAAACCACTGGAAGCGACTCCCGTTCTGGTGGAGAAGGCTTATTGGATAGCGGAAGATAAAATGTTTATTATAACGGCGCCGGTGGTGTAGTGGTAAGCGTGATTACCTCTCACCCCAGCAGGCCTGGGTTCAATCCCAGTCGGCGCCGCCGGGATGTTCTTGAGGCATAACATCTCTGATCACGCCTTCCTTCGGATGGGAAGTAAAGCCGTTGGTCCCCGGTTCATGAGTTGATGGGTCGATAGGTAGGGTCCAGGTGTGGGAGCTGCCTTCCTGGCACGTCGGTAGCATTGGTGCTCAGCACGGAAAACAAGATCGACGGAAAAAACAAACCAAAGGAAAATGTTTATTATGTTGTACCTTTTGACTATAGTTTTAAGATTTATTGTATAGTGAACAAGAATCCTCTGCTCTGTAAAGTTAATTCGGTTGAGCCTTATCAAATAAATTAATAAAAAAAAAAACAAAAACGACGCATGAGTGGAACAGCACGTATCGCACCAAAACGAAGACGACGACGAATGTACCCATGTATCCTCTTATAAATGTATCCTCTTATAAACATGCAATCTAAACATTGCCTGACGAATAAACTTTTGATATTTAAACAAGTTTTTAGACCGGCCATGCTTTACGCTGTGCCAATATGGTCTATAGACTGTTCCAGAAAGTATAAGCACACTTTCAAAATAACAAAAAAGTCATGTTTTTTAACTTTTAATAATTTTATTTGGCAAATCATATTTGTATTTGTATTTCAAATGATATTTTACTCTCGTTTAATCAACATATTTAATCATAGCCAAGACTCCTAACTTATCCTCGAACATGGCCCATTAGCTTCTGCACAGTGGTACTTCCCACCATTTTGACCACTTTTGGCCAATCTTTTTTGAATTTTTGGATGTCGTCCGCTGGTTTTATTAATTTTCGAAGCTTTGCCTTGGTTAAAACCCAAAAAGTCTCGATGGCCGTGCCTCCGGGCAGTTCGGCGGATTCATGTCTTTCGGCACGAAACATACATTTTGACTTTTGTACCATTCTAATGTGTCGTTCTATGTAATTCTATGTAACGTATTTCTGAGTGTTCATCGTCTCCGTTGTGATGTACGGACTAGATGTTTTACCACACTCGCATATTGCCTGCCAAACCATAACCTTCTTACCGAATTTTTTGGTAAAAATTGCCTTCTCCGTTTCGGGGATGTTCTTGCCTTCGCTTACAGTATAGAATTGTGGTCCGGGAAGCGTTTTGTAATCTAGTTTCATGTACGTTTCGTCGTCCATTATTATACACCCAGAATTTCGACACAATAACGAATCGTAGAGTTTGCGGGCCCGTGGTTTCACGGACGCGGCCTGTTTTTGGTTCCTTTTGGGTTTTTTCTGCTTCCGGTATGTTTTTAGCCCAAGTCTTTCTTTGGCACGCATGATGTTACTCGACGAGGTCCCTAGTTTTTTCGCAACATCCCGAACGGAAGACACTGGTTTTTGTTTGTAGGCATCCCTGATCTTTTTATCAATATCCGGACTTACAGGATCGGATTTCCGGCCACTCTTCGGCGCATCTTCAAACGTACACTGTTCTCTATATTTTTTAATTGCAGTTCGTACCGCTCCGACGCTTACACCCTCTTCCTTGGCCAATTTTCTCAAGGAGAGTCCGCTCACAGTGCACCATTTGTGCACGATACTTTTTCGTTGTTCCGGAGTAAGACCACGCATTTTGACAAGAAACACAAAACTGAGCACTTTTTTGATGCTATGTCATTCAGAAATGAGCAAACAAAAGGACGCAGCCAAAACATGTTGAAATATTTCATTATATTCAAAGTGACCGTTAAAATAAAGTGTGCTTATACTTTTTTGAACAGTCTATAGTTGTTGCACTACCAGGAAAAAATCACTTCAAAGGATTCAGAACAAAGTTATGAAGATGATTTTGAAGGTGCAGTAATAGCGAGGTACATAGAATTTCGAATGTTTAGACTTTAGAACAAATGTCCAACAAAATAATTAATTATTTCAGGCAAAAATCGTTGCAATCCTCAATTGCAATGATTATACTTGGACAAGATTTAGTTTTAGTTTTTAGTTTTAAGATGTAAATGGATATACTGACATGCAGGTTTAATAAAAAAAAAACCTGTTTAAAATACTGAATTGCCAAGGCAGGAACAATGTAAAAACACTTAGATATATATCATAACAATTAAGGCTGATAAGTTACTGTAGTAACTGAAGCACCTAGGTTAAAATGAAATGTAATTTATGTTGAATTTGGAACAAATAAAGAGTTATCAAAAAACGAATGTACCCACATCGACCAGAGGAAAGGCTTCCCGCAACAGGCAGCATGACAATTCAATTCAATGCTTATCGGAGCACGTTTTGGTCTGGTGTGAATGCTGCCATATACTTGCAACTAGGAACGCTCTGACGAAAAGTACTCCAAAAGGGAGAGGCCTAATTAATTATTCTGCTAGTAAAAATAGACTGTAATTTAGTGAATGTGATCAGTTGCAATTCCATTAGCTGTGGGGACAGTCATCACAACTAGCTTGAAAGACCCAGAAAGTGGACGTGGACATCGAAATGAGAAGCATTACCAACGGCAACGACATCCTTCGAACGTTAAACAGCTGAGCTTGACTACAATGATCATCTGCGTAATGCCAGCAAAACCAACTGAGCACGCTGTCTCCAAGTACATCAGTATGTTCGCTTCGATCCAAAATGGCAGTTTCATTTGTGACGGAGATGGTCACCACAAATTTGGTAGGATCCTGAAGGACGCGGACATCGGAAGTTCTCTGAGTAGCTTCACCATCTTTCGGACGTTCCACTGCAGTCGTTTCGTTAGGCTGACTACAACATTGATCACCTGCAAAATTTCAACAGCTGAGAAATGGTGTAAGCACGCCACACCGAAAGTACCAGCATGTAAATCTCTTGGGTCCCAAATGGCCTTTGTCAGGGCCACTGTATTTCTATGCTATAGAATGTCTTTTAAGATGTCTAGATGGTGGGTAAAACAAATTCACAAAATTGAAATATTGTTGAACCATAAGCTAGGGTAAATCATTCCCGTAAACGTCAATTGGTAGTACGTTTATGCATTTCGTGTTATTTTTCCATCTACTGAAGCTGAAGCAAATAAAACAGCAATATCAACAAATAGCACCAAAAGGCAACAGCAACTAGTACCTATTCGTTCCGTACCCTCCAACTCCAACAGCCCTTTCGATGGACACCAGGAAAAAACGGTCCTTTTCAGGGCCACCATTCGAAACACAAAAGGCCCTTTTCAGGGTTACCAATTCAAATACAGAAGGAATTAATAAAATAGATAGAACTAAGAGCAAACACGTTCGTTCCGACCAGTGCTGCAAAATTTCGACAATACACGGTGCTTTGGTCACTCGTTTGAGCTAACAGTCATCGTCAAGGCAAACCATGTCAATTGTCAGTAGCATTTTTGTCAGTGACGAACATGTGCTGATTTGTTTATTAGCTAAATTTGAAATGAAATTAAATGGCTTGAGCAAAACAATTACATGGAGCCATTAAAGTTAATAAGCATCTACGTCCTGAACCGCTTGGATAACAATAATGTGTCTCAGAATGCAAGAAATTACACTTTCTGTTACCAGGTGAATCTTTGTCATTGACGAAAAAATGAATGAGATTTTGACAAAGATTTTTTTGAGGATGAAGTCTATCATTGACTATGTGAAAAACAATTTTGTCAATATCGCGCAAAAGTCTGTCAATGACAATGACAAATCTCAGCACTGGTTCCGACCACTCATGGCCTTTGCGCTACATATTCCAGATCATAGATGTAAAGTATTCATCACCTATTTATCTTATCATCGGCCTATACTTACTGATATAGGTAAGTAGTAATATCATCATTCAGAATTGAATGTTACAAACAAACTTTTTAAATTACAGGTATCAATACTCACTATTTTTCATCAGCTACACGGTAGCCGTCCCAAACGATGAAAATGACACCAGAAAAAAAAATTACCCTTCTCTGGGCCACCAGGACTTTAGGATCAACTGCTTCATTATCGATGATGCGACGTATTCCTCTTTCGCTCAAATCCGAGAAAGGTTTTGAATGTCTTCCACATTTTGTTCTTGAGACCGAGATTGATGCAACAGATTACTCCTGTTCGATGAATTCTTCGATTGCAAAGCCTTCACAAAGCCAATCTCTAAAATGTGTCCAAATTGCTGCTTAATGCGATTAACTTCAAGCCACTTTTGTTTTTATTTAGTGGCGAGTATATGAATCTTGTGATTCAGACCATTCACCTTCCATCTCCAACTGGGGAGTTTGGTTAAGAGAGATGACCAACCCGATTCGTACCTTCCTCAAAGTTGTCCTTGCTCACTTTCTACTCTCTATATGCAATTTTCATACCACCGTACTCTAACGGAACTATCAATTCTATACTTTCATCTCCTCATATATCGTATAAAAAATACCACTTTAGTCTGTTATTTGAAATTAGCATCTTCAACTGTCATTTTGTAGTTCGAAATCACTGCATCTTCGTAGAAAACATAGTAATGAACCATACTCAATTACTTTTTCCTTGATTTTAGCTTCCATACGCCAGCAATTGACGATTTTGCTAGAACGATGCGTTTTCCACCATCCTACCCTGCTAATTTGTATGTGATTAATATTCCCATCCACCCTGTTCCTGCTCCTCAAATTAATTTCGTGCTACTCATCAATGCTGCTTTGCCGCTCCCTAAACCCTAATTCACTGACCACGGACAAACGGATCGGTTTCACCAAACTATTCCGACAGCTTTCAACCGTAATCCTGAATTTGTAATTATTCGCTCCAACTACGGTCAACCTCTCGGATTGTGGGTGCACATGGCCAGTAACGAACGAAACCAGTTGTGGTAGTAGAGTACTGTACGTAGTGCCTGTTTCGAATACCAACGTGAGCACGTGATATTGTTGATCAATGGTAGGATAATTCCCAATGTTGTTGATTCTGATAAACAAACCATTGCAACCAACATCGCCACGAATCGATCCTGGGACTTTACTGGATTTATATTTGACCCAAAACCAAAAACCTTCACAACAATCCCGAATACACCACTGATGGATACATTCAGTCACTCCAAAAACAGAACGGCAGCAAAACAAACAAACTCAACCAAGTGCCTCCATTTGCAACATGTTTCCCCCATCCCCACATAAATTATCACTATCGTTCGAAGTGCAATCACGGGGCCTATACCGATTGGGCTCACTAGTGGACAGACCCATGCGTTCCCACTCTCCTAGCGGACGTTGATTCGCGTGGAATAAAATTAATTGTTCATACCATAAATTGAATGCAAAATTTAAAACCTTAATCAGTATGGCTTGGTCTGGTCGACGTCCGACGATTTCTCATTTTCACCGGTCAAGTCTCAGGGTTGTAGTGGCCTACTCGTATTGCTTTTAAAACCAAAAGTTACTTCCATTATAATTGAAAATGCACTCCTGGCGTAAGACTGTCCGTATTTAAATAATAATCACTATCGCTGGTACCGGACGGTCGGCTGTTGCGATAGAGTAATTATTATTTTTATTACTCAATTTACCGCGACCAATTTCCGGTGTTTAAGAGAGCGTGCGTTCTGAAATACATTCAGAATATTTACTATGCCCGGTGTGGTGCGATAATGACTGGTGTTTGATACTCAATCCGGCCGGATGGACGTTGGACGGATGGGGCGATCCAATGCAGGAGCACCAGGGTGTTAAAAACCAGGTGAAAACTTTCGCACGTATTTTTTCCTCTTGGGAGCTGAAATTGTTTGTATGGGTACAATATCTATTTATGATTATAGGCCGTTTCGGGAAATTTACCCTTCTGGGTCCATGCAGGCTATCAACCGCAGATGAATGGTTATTTCATGACCACTCCGGCTTCATGTCATGTGTAGTGGCTACATGAGATGAATATGAGTGGGAAAATGTGGCTTAATAGATGAAAAATACAGTAGCAACCACAATGTGAACGATGATATGTGGGCTGACCGAATGTTAATTAAACGTGTGGCGGAGATGATTTTTTTGGCTGATTGGTGCGATTGATGACAATGCTTTCCGATGATTGCGCTCAGAATGTTTGCCAATCTGCTCTCGATATGTGCTGCTATTATCAATTATCATAATGAAAACAAGGCTGTAGTCAATCATGTCACGGGGAAATTTTAGACAAATCCCTAATTTTATAGTTGTCTCACTAACATGTTATTAACTTTTGCGAAACCAAAGCTCTTTCACAGAAAAAATAGATAGCTATTGATCCCGTTGCGTCATTTATTCACCGATTTTGATGAATCAGTTTCAAATCGATCAGAAACCCTATCTTTGTGATTTAAAGTTGATACTGTAACATCTATACAGCACACATACCGTTTCTTGATCTCGGCGTGCCATCTAATTCTAAGGGAACCTCCAATCCCGATAGATATCCTGACCCATTTTCTGTCTAAACATTTCAGATTCAAAAATTTAGAATTACTCATTTGAGATCAACATGGTTAATACCGCACCGCTGATCCAAAAGGAATAAATCCATGGGAAAAATAGAGATTTAGTTTCAGTTTAGTTTTCAGAATTAAATTTGGTGAATTATGGTGGAAAAACTTCGGGGAGTCGCCCCAACGTGGAAATTATCCATTTTCTCCCGCCCGGTAGGTGACAAATCTACTAATTAGTAGTGTAAATAATCAAGACTAGCGCATAGAGACGTACATTATCGGCAGCCATTGCTGTTGAAAGGTCCACGCGGATTGACATTTAAAAATTGCTTGCAAGATTGCATACAAGTGTAACACGCTTCCAAACCGACGGTCGTTGCTTTATTATTGTTGCTGGTATTTAAAAATATTGTAAATTTTCGAAGCGTGTTCGGCTCTCTCGTCGCAAATGCAAGTTTTCTCTGGAAGGAGCGCGTAGAAGGTATCTTTTTTCGGGTTTTGCGTTTTTCGTATTAACTTTCTCACTCGGTCTAGTGGTGGTTCAAGTAAGATAATATCCCTCCTCCCAGCGGGATACTGGGTGGGGGCTTTCCTCTCCTCCTCCTCCCTGACCCGGCCGATGGGACATCGAAATGGATTGACGGTTCATACACTGGATCTAGGGTTCCTAGCTTCATGGACAAAGAAGGTAACTTTGGTGAGTTGGTCATACTGAAGGTGGATCCAGTATCCGGTAAATTACCAGAGAATCCCTTCATCCTTCGCAAATCAGTGGAAAACCACATTGCCGGAATGATTGATGGAGCTTTCCCGGAAGCTCGTGGTCTTACATACGCTCTGCAGGTACGGAATAAGGAGCAGATAGACAAGATAAAAGCAACAGCAAGCTCGTTGATGGAACGCAGATCAAGATAACGAATCACACTGGACTCAACTCTGTTCGATGTGTAATCAATTGCCGTGGGATGGAGAATATGACTGACGCAGAATGTCTCGACTTCCTCGTTGACCAAAACGTCACATATGTACGCCGGATCACGCGCAATATTGAGGGCAAAGTTTTGAATACAGGGACGGCGATTCTCACTGTAGGCCAGATCACGTCAAGATCGGGTACCAGTGGTGAAGAACTAGGCCGTACTAACAGCCGCCGATGCTCTGCTACCGATGTTACAACTTTGGTCATACAAAAGCACGCTGCCATCAAACTGTCGATACATGCGGGAACTGCGGCAACAACACACCATCATCCAAGGCGAACGTTGCCCAGAAATGTCCTGTCTACACCTGCGAAGATGCCATCCAGCATATCCGGGTAGATAAAGGTCTCACGTACCCAGCAGCAAAAAGATTTTTCAAAATATCAACTGGAAAGGCATTCTTCGCCAACCGCCAACGTCACGTCAGCGAGCAAAGGCAAAATCATTGAGGACCTGTCTTCGAAGGTGGAACAGTTATCGAAAAACTACAGCTTACCAGTTGAAGAAGCAGATTTTGGAGAAGGATAAAGAAATTGCGAAACTCAAGAGCACCCAAAGAACTGACGGAGCGAGTAACAACAACTCAGAGTTCCACGAGCTCCGGAAGATGATCATTGACCTAAAAGCGGAAGTTCAGCAGAAGGATGAGCGAATCAAAGCCCTGGAAGCTTCAAAGGAAACTAGTAATCGACTCTAATTCACCAGGAAGAATGGAACCATCGAGGACCTGGTTAAGAGGGTAAATAGTCTCGAAAATACTGCTGCCACGAAGGAACGCAAAAACGAGCTCTTACTTGGCAAAGACCAGTGCGTTACCTCAACCGGAGATCGGCAATACAGCAGGTGGGATTGACGAACCAGTAACGACAGATACAACTAAAGTAACCGAAAGCCAACCCCAACGACCCCGAAAATTGGCCTAGAGCAAACAGCAAACATCAGTCCCACAAACGAAGTCGAAGCAACCGGAGGAGCCTCTCCCTTTGGCTCCGTACACCGGAACCACGAAAAAGATCGTCTCGCAGCAATCAAGCAGTGAAATTGATCCCAAAGGATCAAACCAGGTTCCCCGTTGCGAATTCCCGTTTCAAACGAGGAAATGATACAAGACATGTCCATCGCATCAGACATCTCAATCTAATTCGGCGAGGAGGGAGGCGATCGACTTGATCTCACTATGTAACTCGAACCATAAATCACGACATCTCAGTCCAGTCCTCGCTACCATCGAATACACCTGTTGAATACAATGGGGCCAAGGATGCTTCCTTGTGGAACCCCAGCCCCGATGTTGAAAACATCTGATGTGATGTCATTCAGAGAGACTCGGAACGTCCTGTTCGATAGATAGTTGTTTATTATCTTCACTAGGAAGATTGGAAGACCATACTGCTGCAATTTGAACACCAGGCCATCATGCCAGACATTATCGAATGCTTTTTCAACGTCCAACAACGCCATGGCAGATGTTTTCGAAACAGACTTGTTCAGTCTGAGAATGTTTGCTGCTCGAGTCAGCTGGTGGACGGTCGAACGACCTTTCCGAAAACCAAACTGTTCCTCGAGTAACAAGTTGTTTTCTTCGGCAGATGTTAGGAGCCGGCGGTAGACTGCTTTTTCGAACAGTTTTGATAACCCCGAGAGAAGGCTGATTGGTTGATAACACTAGTTTACAAAACAACATAAAAAGTGTGAACTTTAGTGGTTGACCAACGTTTCTAATGCAAAATCCTACGCTGAATCCAATGCCGTGGTCAGAAAAAATTAAAGTAGAGCCATTTTTGAGATATACAAAAAAAATTGATTTTTTGAATTTTGGGCAAAAGTACGATTACTAAAATGTCAATATCTTTGGAACTAGTGCACCAATTTTAAATCTTTTTTATGAAAGTGAAGCTAAATAAATTTGCTATCGTTCACTAGAATATTATGTCTTAATTAAAAATTTACTTTTGAAGTCATTTAAAAATTTACAGCATTTTTTTTTATTTTTCCTGCGAATTTTCCATAAAAATCTTGTTTTAATCAACATTTTTAATGGGATAAAAAGATTCAAAAAATCATTCCATAATTTATTCTTAAAGTCAAACTGGAGAAAATGAGCCTTTAATGGATGAAATCGGTTGGAAATTGTCGAAGTTATGAATTTTTTTGTAAAATCATGGAAATTGAATGTTCCAAGATTGGCCGTTGTCCCGCTCCTAGGTTCATGCACCACTTCCAGTAAGCCTTTCTGCGGACGTGTACGCATACGGTGCATTTCACTTACACTACCAGCTGTCACGCAAAATTAAATGGGATATTTTCAACAATATAATTTACGCTAGTGTTTGTGAGACCGCTCGGCGAGAACCTAACGCAACCAACTCAATTTGACAGCTTTCTTTCTTTAACATTGCTTAACGATGTATACGACAAAACGTGAATTCAAGTGTAAAAATGATCCTCAAAAGTTTTGTTACGCGTGTGGCAACTATATATTTACAAAATCGGTCAATTTCACTGCTTCGTTGCAAACTGCATACAGGCTTTATTTTAAAATTGATCCTGGAGACTTTGACTAACCGTGGATTCCAAAAGTATTATGTAGTTCGTGCAAAACGTGCTTGGCTAGGTGGATGTCAGGCGCAAGGTAAATTGATTTTTTGAATAACTTTCATATAAACAATTTATGTACGGCATCTCGGAGAGAGAGGTTAGGGTTTCGCTTGAAACTACCGGCAACTCTCTTTGTCGTCTCAGCGGCTTCCGGTTTTCGATTTCCCCCCGATCCAGACTTCCTGGCTGTCGACAAACGTTCCCCAAACACTTTAATTACATTTGTAACGGTTGATTTGGCAACTTTTAGCGATTTTGCCAACTTTGCGTGCGAGTAGCTCGGATTTTCGCGATGCGCGAGCAAAATTTTGATACGCTGCTCTTCTTGCTTGGACGGCATTTTGACAACTGAAGAGTGAATTCCAAAATCAAAATAGGAGCAACATTCTACACACACACACCTTCAAAATGAGGGGTGTTCAGGTTTTTTAAATGCAAAATTGAAAGAAATACGTCAAGTTGATATTGACCAAATTTTGACCGTATCACCCTTTAGTGCTTTGTTCTTTCCTGATCGACATTATCTTACTTCATCTATTTTTGATAAGTGTAGTTACTAACTCACTTATTTGTTATCCGTCAGTCGCTATTTGTCCTTTGACATGCCCACCATATGGCGTCGACCGTTTTGTCATGCAACGGATTGTTATTTCTGCTTGACAAAAGTTTAGCAACAAGGACGTCACAAAACAGTTGAGTATACACAAGTGGCTTCTATGACAAAACCTGTTCCACATTCAAGTTCGGTCCCGTATCCTGTTTATCCAAAGCGGAAACGAGCGCCCTCTGTTGAATCGACCGTTACAAAAAGTGAGCAGGAATTCAAGGAGGAATGCGAGGAAGACTTCGAGGTGGACTTGGAAAGAAACCCAAAACTGTTTACACAATCCGAATTTAATGATTTGGTGCGAGATCTCGACTTATCGAAGGAGAAATCCGAATTTCTGGCATCACGCTTGAAAGAACACAACATGCTGAGCAAGGAGGTCAACATTTCTTGTCACAGGAATCGTCACAAGAAATTTGACAAATATTATTCTACAAAGGACAAGGCATGTTTTTGCCATGACGTAAACGACTTGTTTGAAGAGTTTGGTGAGCCATATGATCCAGCTGAATGGCGTTTATTCATCGATAGCAGCAAGTTGAGCTTGAAAGCCGTTTTACTGCATCAAGGGAATGAGAAACCTTCTATTCCATTAGCTCATGCCGTTAATATGAAGGAAACGTATGAATCAATGGCTCTATTGCTCAATTTGATAAATTACAATCAACACAATTGAGCCGGCGCCGGTGGTGTAGTGGTAAGCGTGACTGCTTTCTAACACCCCGATGGGTCTGGGTTCAATCCCAGCCGAGGTCGGTGGGATTTTTCTGAGGCATAAAAATCTCTGGTCACGTCTTCCTTCGGAAGGGAAGTAAAGCCGTTGGTCCCGGCCCATGTGTATTGAATGGGTGCGATATCCTACGCAAGTGTGGAAGCTGCCTTCCTTGCACATTCGATTGCCGTCATTGGATGGCAATCGATGTCCGTCGGTGATTGGCACTAGATTGCGGAACAGAGACTGAGGTTAAAAAAAAAAAAAAAAAAAAAAAAATCAGCACAATTGGAAAATTTGTTCCGATCTTAAAGTGGTTGCCATGTTGACTGGATTGCAGCAGGGATACACAAAATATATGTGTTTTTTTATGTAAATGGGACAGTCGAGCTCGTAAGGAACACTACGTCCGAAAAGATTGGCCAAAACGGGATAATTTCACAATTGGTAAAGACAACGTTAAAAATGATCCTCTTGTGGTAAAAGAACGCATAATACTTCCACCACTACATATAAAACTTGGGCTATTCAAAAATTTCGTCAAAGCGTTGCAAAAAGAAGGGTCGGCATTCCAGTACTTGAAATCAGTATTTCCAAATTTATCTGACGCAAAGATAACGGCAGGTGTATTTGTTGGCCCACAGATCAAAAAACTGCTCAATGATTCCGCATTCAATACAGTTTTGACACCAGATGAGGAAGAAGCGTGGAAATCGTTCCAGCGTGTTGTCACAACCTTTTTAGGAAATTTCAGAAGCCCAGATTATGAGGAAGCCGTCGATGAATTGCTCAAAAATTATGAGAAAATAGGTATAAATCAAAAATATTGTGTTTGTTACATATAATTAATTTCAAATTCTTTTATTTCACTGAACACAGGTGTGAATATGTCTTTGAAGATACATTTCCTACATTCTCACATGGATTTTTTTTTTCCCGGAAAATCTTGGTGACGAGAGTGATGAGCACGGCGAACGTTTTCACCAACAAATGAAGATGATGGAACGTCGTTACCAAGGGTTTTGGGATGAAGCAATGATGGGTGACTATTGTTGGTTTCTGATTCGAGAAACAAGTTCAAAACATCGAAGGCAAAGTCATTCGATTCTCAATCATTTTTAATAAAACCTAAATAAATTTCTTTTGTATCAACTCGGTTTTAAATCCTGATATGCCTTAATCAAATTGATATGTAGAGAAAAGAATCTCCCATGAAAACTTTACATGCGATTTGGATGCTTACAACGACACCTAGAAAAGGAACTCTAAAGCTGTTGTATTTCAGCAACATTTTTAAGTGTTTTACAAAAATGCTCACAACTTCGACAATTTCCAAACGATTTCATCCATTAAAGGCTCATTTTCTCCGGTTTTGAATGGACGTTAAGAATAAATTATGGAATGATTTTTTGAATCTTTTTATCCCATTAAAAATGTTGATTAAAACAAGATTTTTATGGAAAATTCGCAGGAAAAATAAAAAAAAAATGCTGTAAATTTTTAAATAACTTCAAAATTAAATTTTTAATTAAGACATAATATTCTAGTGAACGATAGCAAATTCGATTTTAAATTTTTTTAGCTTCATTTTCATAAAAAAAGATTTAAAATTGGTGCACTGGTTCCAAAGATATTGACATTTTAGTAATCGTACTTTTGTCCAAAATTCAAAAAATCAAAATTTTTGTATATCTCAAAAATGGCTCTACTTTAATTTTTTCTGACCACGGCATTGAATTCAGCGTAGGATTTTGCATTGGAAATGATCATCACCTTACCGAGTTCAAAAATGCTGTAAACTAGTGTAACTTGAAGGAGAGGACGGATCCTTCCCAGGTTTCCGGATGGGTATGACTTTAGCTGACTTCCAACACGAGGGGAAGTAGCCAAGTCTGAGGCACTGATTAAAAATCAGTGCCAGATGGTTGTAGAATCTGGAACTCAAGTGTTTGAGTTCCAGATTCAGGATGCTGTCGAAACCTGGGGCCTTCATGTTTTTAGATGATTTAATATAGGCCAACAGTTCGTCAGCCGTAATCTCGGATTCCTCGGAAAAACTATTGGGAATCTGATGGCGGTTGGTTGCGTTTTCAGCAACCTCAGCTTCGTGAGGGCTGATGATGTTTTGTCCGAGATTATGGGACCTGACGAAGTGTTGACCTATCGCGGCTGCCTTCTCTAAAGGGGGTTATCAGATGAACCACTCCACAGTGGGAAAAAATCGACCCAAAATCCCACTTAATTAGACGGCGCACGGTAGGAGTCCTGCAAATAGCCTATCTTATGCGAAAAAATTCAAAGAATCGATTGGTGGTGGTCCCGTTTAGGGTTGACTTCGGGAAGTGGTCCGTTTTGCCCGATTTACCCCTAATTTTGGAATAAAAAATATAATAATCATCCAGAACTGAACTTGGCGCGCTTAAATTGAGCCAACGTGAACATTATCCTTGTAAAAAGAACTGATGAGTTGAATGGAGCTAGTTTTACTTTGATCAGACGTCAATAAGTGGTCCATTTTACCCGATTTCCCCTTGGCCTATTTAAACAAAATATAAACTTTATGCACTGTAAAACCCCATTTTACCCTATATTCCCCTCAAACTTGAACAAACTCATATATCATGTAGTATAGATTAGCGTCATTAATATTACACGCACTTACACTGTACTTATGTAAAAATGTCCGGAGAATCGAATGGTGATGGTTCCGTCTTGGTCAGACTTCAGGAAGTGGTCTATTTTGCCCGATCTCCCCTTTAATTAAAAAACCTATATAAATCAAGTGGAAATTTGAACTGGTACTATAATGTATAAACCTATATGCAATAAATTATCGTAGAATTATCCAAGGAATTGAATGGTGCTAGCCCCGTCTTAGGGTGACCTCTGCAAAACCCCATTTTACCCAATATTCTCCTCAAACTTGAACAAATTCTTACATTGTGTGGTTTTATAGATTGGCGTCATTAATATTACACGCACTTGCACTATAACCCAGCCGCTCTAGCATGATCTTGCTTTGCAGCTGCGCCTTTACCGACTTTTCACAGGGGGGCTTAAAACAAACGACTAATTTAAATGCAAACAAACCAGACAAATTCGCTTTACTTTAAGGACAATTATAGGGTTTTATATTCTTATTAATTAGGACAATTATAGGGTTTCATATTCTGCAACTAGGACTTTCGGTAACATCAACAAAAGAAAACCAAAGCACTTTAAGACAATTTGAACTGAAGTTTTTTTTTATAATTGAAGTTAGTTTCAAATATGTTAACGAATCGTGATATTGTGAAAATATGTTTGAACTCAGATCGTAGCAAAGCTCGTCTCATTCAGCTCTTTGTAGCAACTTCCAGTGAAAGTGAAAAGTTGGTTCGACGAGACGTTGACCATAGGGTCCGTGGATTCTTCGACGTTGGAGGAAAGTGCATGGACAGACCAAATTCTTTTCTACTCAGAAAACATGGCTGGATACAGTTTACTTGGTGAGTAGCAATGTACATATTCAGAACTTTATTGTGGTTCCGGTGCTACTACACAAGGCACTTGTTGATTCTAAATGGCGATTACTATTATTCTTATTCAAAGTTCTATGCAACTAAAACATTTATTAAGGAAAAAAGGACACATTTAATCACAGGGAACCAGTATTCTGCATCTTCTTATTTTAGGCTTTTAACTCTTCTTTTGCAAGCATTCTGCCGGGTCTCATCTAAGTGTTCTAGATGAACTTCCTCAGTATATATTAGTACTCAGTACTTGGTATAAATTACCAAAACAAACCGACTTCATTCATTCGTTCTTTTTTTAATATCTATGAAAAATTACAGAAAATATGAAAACTGTTTACGCAACGTTCAGCTGTTGAGATTTCGGTGAAATTTTACAGATTTCTATAAAAAAATATAAAAGTTTTTAGGGAAGGGGTAGTTAAAATTTGCTCTCAAATTTGGGTTGTATTTAAATAGCGTGTAGGGGATGAAATGTATGCTGTCTTTTATCTAAACCAGTACGGCCATTTCCGTAATGGAAAACAGGCTATTTTTGGCCTTTTTAATGTTACCAATAACAATAAAGTAATTTTCGCTAAATATATCAACTGTAAGGCTTTGCCAAAAGCCTATTCCAACATTTTGATGGCATTGGTAATAAATGTTACTTCACTTCGAAGATCAAATGAGGATCTTACTGCTGAGGTAATCCTTCTTGGATATCGGTTTGGAAAATTCCTCTTCGATCCTTCAGATTCTTATAGTAAACTGCTTGGAAGTCGATTTGGATAAAAATTTACTGCCGCTATGGCGCCTAAACGCAAAAGAAAGGGACAAACTCTTGATCCCCCTTCTGATGAAATTAATTTGAGTAATCAATTTGATTTGCTCACGGATGATGAGAATGATCCATCATCCAAGAAAAATTCTAGTAAACTTTCCCGGCGTAATGCTTTACTTTATCGTCCCCAAATTTTGCACAGTTGTTTGAGACCCCAAATGAAATCAAAAAAAGGTTGTTCTCGATTGGTGAGGTAAAGTTTGCGTTTTTTCATATAACGATGACCCACTCTAATACCTACTCCCCTAGCTGCTAACAATGTTCAGCGAGTAAATGGAGCTACCTATGCTGCTATTGCAGCGAGTAGAAATCAAAATACTAACCCAGCGTAATTCTTACGGAAATTTTGACAATTTTGACTTAGGAAGCATTACTGCCCCCCAAGATTTTTTACAGAAATCATTAATTGTCATAATTTCTGATATGCGTAAAACTAACTCCATGTTTGATGCTATTCAAACTGGGGTAAAATTTGCAAATAATATTGTCATGACTTTAAAATTCAGCAATGGATTTTAAAGCATTAAATATTTTAAATTGGAATGCTCGATCTCTTAAAGATAATGAAGACGAGCTATTTAACTTTTTGAGAGTTCATAACGTGCATATTGCCGTTATTACTGAAACGTTCCTTAAACCTGACCATAAGGTTAAGAAGGACTCAAATTATTTAATTTATAGAAATGATCGTCTTGATGGACCCTGTGGTGGCGTTGCCATTATTGTTCATAGAAGAATCGAACACAAAATTCTTTCTTCATTTGAAACCAAAGTTTTTGAAACTTTGGGAGTTTCTTTTGAAACAAAATTTGGAAAACTGACGTTTATAGCTGCCTATCTGCCATTCCAATGCTTAGGCCAGCAAAAGAACTTTCTCAAGAGTTACCTTCAAAGACTTACACTACCGATCATAAGTTTAAGGACACCACCAAAAAACCATGCAAATATGTTTTGTTCAATTTTCGATCTCCAAAGGTATGAATGGTATAGCATAAGGTAAGGTCCATTAATTATGTCATGCAAATTTGGCCCATTTTCAACCTCCCCTCCCACCTTTGTCACATTTTTGATATGGACCTTAAGGGGGTAGTCCACTCTGGCGGCATGAAAAATAGGTTATTTTCACGAATTTTTTTTAGGGTAACGATCAATTCAAAAAAAGGAATGCATGGTTTTGTCAATTGAAATGTCCTCTTTAATTGAGATTTTTTTTTTGGCGCGATTGGATGTCTCCTGTAGCCGCTGCACCAGGTTCCCCAGGAGACCTCCCGTCTGAGTCGTCGCGGGGCGGGACGTGTGGCGGTCACACCACTGGCACTGGAACAACGAATTTTTTTGTGGTTATTCTCTGATAAATGACCCAGTCTTGTACTTAGCCGTTTTTGATTTGGTTGAAAAATAAAAATTTGGCGACGTTTTGAAAAAAAAAGTCTGTTTTTGTACCCTAAAATTGGAGATAAAAGCTTGCACCAAAAATCCATTTTTGATTCTTTTGAAAATCGGCTACGTACAAGACTAGAAAAAAAGGTACTTAACTCGAAAATTCAATCACCATTTAAATCGAATGAGCCGTTTCTTAAATACAGCGTCCGCCAATTTTGAAAACATCGTTTAGAGATAATCGCGTTTAAAGTTTTGAGCCATCTGGTAACGACGCGGCAGCAGTTGGAACTACTAAGACACGCCGTTTCGCCGGTAACGGGCGGGTACTCCGAGCGCTCACCTGAGCGCGCTTGGAGCGTCTGGACACAAGTCCACTAATCGGCTTATAACTTTGGAACGATGTCACTTACGGACTTGCGGTCAAGTCTATGTCAAAGTAGACATTCCAAAGTTATTTTTAAAGCCAAAAAAAAGATTTTTTTTTAATTTCCAGGGTGGACTACCCTCTTAATTGTTTATTGTGAGGCTCGTTACAGTTTCCAAAAACCAACCCCCCTCCCCCTAAAAGCGTGACATAATTAATGGACGATCCCTAAGTGTTCTACTACTAAAATTAGGCCAACCCAATTCTGATAAAATCAGTCACGATTCTTCAGAGTAAATTTTGAAAAATATTGTAACTTTGGGTGAACTTTTAGCACACAGAATTTGAAAATTATATTGAACAATTTGCCTACGATGCCATTCAATACCTTTCAAATGATCTAAAGAGAACGAAAATTGGACATAACATGACAGAGATATGAACATAACAAATTTTTCATGTTTTGTTGGGGGTGTCCTTAAACTTATGCTTTGGAGTGTACCCGTCATAGATCTAAATTCTTCATTATTGGTGATTTTAATGCAAAACACCGCTCATGGAATAATGCTCAAAGCAATTCCAATGGTTATATTCTTTTTGATGATTGTTCTGCAGGTTATTAGACACTATTAGGAGACACTATTCAATATCCAAACAGTCCAACATGCTTTTCTTCTGCAAGAAATTCCTCAACTATTGATTTGGTCTTAACTGATTCATGTCAACTCTGAAGCCAATTGGTTACCCATGCTGGCTTCGGTTCTGATCACTTTCCAGTAATTTTTGAAATATCCCAAGAAATAATTTCTAATCCCAACAGCTCTACTTTCAATTACCATAGAGCTGATTGGGAGCAATATCGAACATTTATGGAATATAACTTCGATCCATCATTCCTTTGCAAACCAAAGATGAAATTAATTATGCTCTTGAATCACTGACTACTTCTATAGTTGAAGCAAGAGCTGCCTCAGTTCCCAAAATGCGAGTATAAATTCGATTCAATTATAATAGACGACGATTTTCAGCTATTGATCCGTCTTAAAAATGTCCGTAGGAGACAATATCAAAGAACACGCGTTCCTGCCATGAAAGTTATCTGGCAGGATTTGCGAAAACAAATTAAAAAGCGATTATCTGCCCTGAGGAACAAAACTCTTGAAAATAATGTTTCTAAATTAGACCCAAGTTCCAAACCCTTTTGAAAACTCACAAAAATTTTGAAAAAACCTCAAAAGCCTATTCCAGCGCTTAAAGAAGGTGGTAAAATTTTGATCACAAATTTGGAAAAAGCTCAGAAACTTGCTAAGCAATTCGAGAGTTCCCATAATTTCAGTTTGGGTCTTACTAGTCCTATTGAGAATCAGGTTGCTCGGGATTATCTGAATATTTTATCTCGGGAAAATATTTTTGATGATTCCTGGGGGACTGATTTGGACGAAGTAAGGTCTATAACAAAAAAGTTTCGTAATATGAAAGCTCCAGGTGATGATGGAATTTTCTATATTCTCATAAAAAAAAACTCCCAGGGAATACCTTGTCTTTCTTGGTAAAATTATTTAACAGATGTTTCTTTTTGGCATACTTTCTTGATAAATGGAAAAATGCAAAAGTTGTTCCAGTTTTGAAGCCGGATAAAAATCCAGCTGAAGCTTCTAGCTACCGTCCAATAAGTTTACTTTTTGAAAAGATAATTTAGAATAGAATGATGCTTCACAGCAATACGAACTCAATCCTTGCAGATGAGCAGTTTGGATTTCGCCATGGGCATTCAACTACTCATCAACTCTTAAGAGTTACCCATTTAATTCGTTCAAACAAATCTGAAGGCCACTCAACTGGAGTTGCTCTTCTAGACATAGAAAAAACATTCGACAGTGTTTGATTGCTAAATTGAAAAAGTTTAATTTTCCATTCTTGGGCCTATATTGTATAACATTTTCACTTCGCACCTCCCTGATTTGCCTCAGGGTTGCCACAAATCTTTGTTCGCTGATGACACAGCCATTTCAGCTAAAAGAAGAAGTCTTCGTGTTATTTGCAGCAGACTGCAGAAAAGTTTAGACATTTTCTCTTCTTATTTACAAAAATGGAAGATTTATCCCAACGCTTCCAAAACTCAACTTATAATATTTCCACATAAGCCTAGAGCTTCCTTTTTGAAACCTAGTAGTAGTCACATAGTCACTATGAACGGAGTTCCAATTTCCTGGTCAAACCAAGTGAAATATCTTGGATTAATACTTGACCAAAAATTAACTTTTAAAGATCACATTGAGGGCATTCAAGCCAAATGTAACAAATATATAAAATGTTTGTATCCTCTTATAAACAGGAAATCCAACCTTTGCCTGACGAATAAACTTCTAATATTTAAACAAGTTTTTAGACCGGCCATGCTTTACGCTGTGCCAATATGGCCTAGTTGTTGCACTACCAGGAAAAAAGTACTTCAAAGGATTCGGATGATTTTGAAGTTGCCTCCCTGGTTCAGTTCTACCGAGGTACATAGAATTTTGAAGGTTGAGACTTTAGAACAAATGTCGAACAAAATAATCATTAATTAAGGCAAAAATCGTTGCAATCCTCAATTGCAACGATTAATCCCCTTTATACTTAGATAAGCTATAGTTTTTAGTTTTAAGATTTCGATTGTTATTCTCACATGCAGGTTTAAAAAACCTGTTTAAAATACTGAATTGTCAAGGCAGGAACAATGTAAAAACCCTTAGATATATATCATAACAATTAAGGCTGGTAAGTTACTGTAGTAACTGGAGCACCTAGGTTAAAATGAAATGTAATTTATTTTGAATTTGGAACAAATAAAAAGTAAAAAAAAATAAAAACAATTTGTTATTACTTTCAGTTTCCTGTTTATATGTAACTTTGCTATAACAATAGAAACGCACCTCTTCCGACGATAGTGACTCCCGTTGATGTAACAATCTTAATAACTCTCTATTGGTTCACAAAATATCACTTTCACTCCATCTCAGCAACCGCAAATCCTTCTTAGCAATATTTTCGCGTTTACCGCTTCACTCTAACTCAAATCACCGAAAAAATAGCTCGGCACTTCCACCCACGGCACTTCAGCAGCGAGCGCAAAAGTTTCCCGCCTTTCAGACCGTGGAATCACACAATTTCTCACGCTTTTATTTTGCCTTTCACTCAGCACGCTTCACATTTTCGGGTGTTTTTTTCCATGCATTCCTTATTTTCACAGTGTCAATCCTTCGACCCGATAACTAATTGCAACTTGTCATCACCTCATGGCTTCCGTTTAACAAATATGCTCACAATAATTCGCGAGAAAAATCTGATCGTTCTGGATGATCTAAGCCACCGTGACGAAAGCTCCCATTCGCAACACCGCCGTACGCCTAAAACCAGACCGCCCGACGAGCATGTTCAAAATTTACTGAAGCCGGATGGGATGCACACTGGACCAAAATATTTTCATTCCAAACCAGAAGGAAAGTTTCCCTCTCTCGGTTTGACGGAAGCTTCGGATTTTCCCCGTCGAGGCAGAGAGCGAGCGAGTTTTCCCGGAGCGAACGAGAGAGCCACTCTCCGTTTTCACTCCACTTGAGGTGAGGAGGCCCCCGAACCTAGCGCATTTATGTGGTTTTTCCTTGAGATCGGTGTTATTTTATTGGATGATGTTATTTATCAGGATCCCGTCTCGTGTGCGCGCGGGGGAAGTCTTAAGAAAATTATGTACGCTCTGCAATGGACGCAGGAAAGAACACGCGGGAATAGCTAAGTGAGCAGCTCTGGCGCCGACGTTCGCTCTCGTGTATTTGGTATGGTGGGAAGCGTAGGATGGAATCTCGCACGGTTTTTCACTGCAGGAGGGTGTTTTCTGATGTTTTGAAGGGAAAATATTGTGGTAGAAAGGTTCAACGGGACACACAACGTCAATGGGAGACGGTTTACTGGCAGCACGTGCCTGGAAGCGTGGGAAAATGCGCTATAGTAGTGTTCGTCATGAATGCATCGGAGGCATGGTGATATTTCATACAAAGCAATGGTTACTGTGCAGTCTTTAGTAGTACATACAGGATTAAACTGTTCACGTTTCATTTATTTATTATTTATTTATTCTGTCCTTTATCTCCGAAGTATTCGTTCAGAGTGCAATTTAATCTAAATTTCTAATTCTAACAAATTGTTACATTAAGGTCAAACTGATCGTTAACAGTGTTAAAACACGTATACATGTACTCAGAGTCAGAGGGTTGTTGTGAAACAAGTTGCAGTTTGTGTTTTTCTGGAACCCATAGAACCCTGTTGGTTTTCTTGCAGATCGGATATAGTTTCGGAGAAATGAACGAAACACTGAAATTTATAAATGAAACTGTGCTACTAACTGGCGTTTCTCGGCGATTACAGAATCGATTTGAAACGATATATGAACAAAATAGTGATATTTCAATATACAACTGTGTTTCTCACTCACTTTTGTGAAAAAGGATGGATCGATTTCGGTGCAACATGTATCCGTTCGATTTTGGCAATCAGCCCAAAAATTTAGTGTTGCCAAAATCGAACTGTGACAAAATCAAATGGTTTTATGTTGAAGTTTTATTTATGATTTCGTTGATTTTGGACCACCATGAGTCATCTTTATGACATAGAGGCTATTAATAATAAATCTTTTATTAAAAATTGTAATCATAAGGAGCAAAAATACATTATTTTCAAAATCTGTTCGTATTTGGCATGATGCCAAAACCGAGAACCGTGCCAAAAACGAACGGTTTTGTGGTTTTGTTGCCAAAACAGGTAATGTAGGGGAGCTTGGGGTAATACGCGACCTCTAAGGATGATGATCCAATTTCTCAAAATCACTTAACATTATTGTTTATTGTTTATTGTTGCCATACATCAACAGGCTGGCTGTAGCTCAAATGATGTTAATAATACTAATCATAAAAATAATAATAGTAAAATTACATGTCAAATAATCACAGAAAGAAAAACAAAGCAACATGGTCAAAATGTAAAAAAAAACATAAATGGAAATACACTAATTTTCTCTGTCAGTCACTGCGGCCGGCGAAAACAGATGAGAATCTCCGACGAAGCGCATCACGTGTGAGGTGGAAGTCGAATACAGATGCGACTCTATTGAACACACGCTGTAGTCTGCAAATCGCACCATATGCCCCGTAGTTCGTGCGACGCAGTGGCAGTTTCAGCATGAGGTTGTTACGGAGTGGTCGGGGTTGCACGTTTAGGTCAATTTGCCTTAGGATAGCCTCACAATCTATTCGTCCCTGTAGAGTGTCGGCGATAATCAAAGCTCTGTTGGTGTCCCTTCTAATCCGGAGAGGTTCAAGGTTTATCAGTTGGCAGCGACTCTCGTAGCTGGGCAGCCGAAGCGGATCTCTCCAGGGCAGTCTACGAAGCGCAAAACGAAGAAAGCGACGTTGAACAGATTCGATTCTCTCGGCACCATTGTTGTAATTCGGATTCCAAACCGCAGAACAATACTCAAGCGTCGATCGTACGAGGGAGCAGTAAAGAGATTTTAAGCAGTAGACATCGGTGAAATTCTTAGCTATCCTGAAGATGAATCCTAAAGTCCTAGACGACTTATTGATGACATAAGAAATGTGTTGCCTGAATGTTAACTGTGAATCCAACACCACACCCAGGTCTTTCACCTGATTCACGCGTTCGAGTGTCGTTCCAAGCAGGTCATAGCTGAATACAATCGGTTGCTTTTTTCGTGAGAACGTTATGGCAGAGCACTTTGCTGGGTTCACTACCATTCGATTTAAAGTACACCAACTGGCAAAGACATTAAGCTGATGTTGAAGATTGTGGTAGTCAGCGATCGAGCAAATTCGTAAAAATATTTTGAGGTCGTCTGCATATGCTAATCGAGGTCCTTCGATAACCAGGTTCACGTCGTTGAAGTAGAGTAGACAAATCAACGGTCCCAGATGGCTTCCCTGCGGTATACCTGATGTGGCAAAGAAGCTAGCTGATTTGCAATCTCCTATAGCAACCATAAGTTGGCGACCAGTAAGATACGAACGGAACCAACTCAAGAGATTACCGCTCACCCCAAGCCTGTCAAGTTTAGCAATCGCAATGTCATGATTCAACTTATCGAATGCCTCGGATAGATCGGTATATATAACGTCCGTCTGTACCCGTTCAGTCATACTATCGGTAATGTAGGATGTGAGGCATAGCAGATTGGTGGTTGTAGAGCGACCGCCAGTAAACCCGTGTTGATCAGCACTCAGATACTGCTTGCTGTGAGAGAGCAACGGTTCCATAATAACAAGCTCGAATAGTTTCGAAACAGCACTCAGCGATGTAATTCCACGATAGTTATCCACGGCTCGTTTGCTTCCCTTTTTGTGGACAGGAAACATGTGTGCACATTTCCAGAAGGATGGAAATATACAACTGGAGAATGACATCTGGAATAGACGGTGAAGTGGAGTTAACAAGCAAGCAATATGTTTCTTCAAAAACACGGACGGAACTCCATCGGGTCCAGGGTTGAAGGACGATTTGAGCTGCGTTGCAGCGTTAGAAATCATCTCAACGTTGACATCAATTGCACTCAGCGTTTGACCATTTAGTGGGATGTTCCTGGCTGCGAGGGAAACATGGTCGTCACTTAGTCTCTCATCAGTGAACACGCTGGCAAAATTGACAAAACAAAGGCGACAAATATCCTGCGGAGTGGAAGCGACTTCACTGTTCAATTCCATTGACGATGGGAGGCCAGATTCTCTGCGTTGCTCGTTCACGTAGTTCCAGAAGGATTTCGGGTGAAGTTTAAGGTTACGCTGAATACCTCGTTGAAATCGCAGAAAGCATCGACGACTGGCTCGCTGATACTCGTGATTAAGCCTCACGTAGTGATGTTTCAGAGGAAGCGTGCGATACTTCGTAAATCTTCTCAATGCTGCTCTCTTGATTGACTTCAACCTACGCAGCTCAATCGTCTGCCAGGGAGGGTGAGAGTCCTTGCGTTGAATTCTTTTCGGGACTGTCAATGACATATGCCAAGACATGAGAAAAAGTTTGCGCAGCGGCCTCAACGTCGTCATGATCGAGAATGTTCTCCCAGTCCATGTTTGACAACACATCTACAATGCTTCGATGGTCGGCCTTTCGAAAATCATAAGAAACCGCAGCAGGAAGACTATCGAAATCACGAACGAGATTGTCCTAAACAGTGACAATCAGAGGAGGGTGGTGCGGAACAAGCTTAACTAGTGGACAAGGTGCTGTGGAAATGAACGGAGCATTGTCCTGAGTGCTCACGAAGCAGAGGTCCAAACTACGGTTGTTCTCGTTGACTACGTAGTTAATTTGAGAAAGCGTTGCTACGCTATAGTTATCGAGAAGGCCGATAGCTCCTGCATGAAATACAGAACGTTCTGGATCTGGATAGAGAAAGCCGCTATGGGATGGTCTCCACGAAACGCCTGCTAGGTTAAAGTCCCCAAAAATGAATAGCTCATCAATTGGAGTCGCTCTTTCCATTACTGTGAAGACTGATTGACAGTGAGTCTCGATGAGTTCAAGATCACGAACTCGATCTGGTGGCATGTACAATGCGCACAAAAATAATGTGCGATCGCCCAGTTTAATGGCTGTCCAAACCTGTTCCACACTGTTCCACGATTCATTTTCGATTGCTCTCGCCTCCAATCCGGAACGGACAGCCACAAGAACGCCACCACCAGTAGATTTTCGGCTGTTGTTTGGATTCCGATCGCAACGAAAAACCTCATAATCGGATCCGAACACCTGGCTGGAAAGCGTTCGCGAATCGAGCCACGTCTCGCATAGGACAATCACATCATAGCAACGATCCGATACAGCAAGCCGGTAGTCGTCAACATCAGAATTCATTCCGCCGGCGTTTTGGAAGAAAATCACGATGTCCTGCTTGCGGCTTACAATCGAACGTCTGTTCTCCCTAGAAATCACGGAAGCATCAGGCAGCGAATGAACATTAACAATACCATGCGGATACTCGCCATAGTGACTGGGTTGGAAGACCCCCTCTCCACATCCGACTACAGGTCCGGAACGACTATGGTGAGCGGCGGCAGCAAATGGCTGGACTGAGACGGAGGGATCAGGGGCTTCCACGAGGCTTTCTACGGCACGTTCCGGGCTCCGAGGTACGAGAGTTGATTCGGCGGCATTCAAGGTGCTGAAATTTGGATCGGCATCAGACATCGTATTTGCGCTATTAATTATGTACTCGCCTGTTCTAGCAAGTTGGAAGACCCCCAATCCACATCTAAAATCAGGGCCAGGACGACTATGATGAACGCTGACAGGAATTAGCACGACTGAGTTAGAGGAACCGGGGGCTTCCATGAGGCTTTCCACGATGCGTCCCGGTTGCAAAGCAGATTGGTTCATCCAGAGTTCAGAAGACATCGAGCTTACTACGTCGTTTTCAGAAGGCGAGGTTGGATCGGATGGTTGCGTTAAGTATTCGCTGCTGGAAGCGGGAGGTGGCTCAGAAAAAGAAGGTTTTGGAACGTATCGATACTTGCCTGTAAGTACAGGCTGGAAGACCTCGTCACCGATTCCAAAACCAGGGCCAGGACGACTTCTGATGATTAGATCTACAAACAGCTCGACTGGTTCGGAGGGATCAGAGGCTTCCGAAGCGCTGTGTTGATGCGTTCACTACTTATTTATGAAAAATATACATTCTATTTCAGTGCAGTCATGTCCTGATGGATTTTACTTTACGCTTGATTTATATAGGATGCATACATGTAGGAGCTATCCTTAAGTTTTATTGTAGGAAGTATAAACAGGGTGTCGACTCAAAGTCGAAAAAAACAAATTCCCTGACTTTCCAGTCGGTTTTCAGAAAAATTCCAGTCCACAAAACTCCGTTAAAAGGTGTCCACGATGAAATTGACACACTATGAAATTGCTCTAACTTTTTAAACGTTGGGTAGAATTTAATGAAAATTTGGGTGGATTTAGTTCATAGTGCATTATTTACATCCTGCAAGTTTTAAAGTCCTGTGATCAAATCTCGCGGAAATGGAGTCGAAAGAACAGCTCGTGCGTGATAAAATCTTGCGCATTCATCACGAGAACAAGGATCTCTCGCATCGTTCCATCGCTAAAACGTTGGGAATCGCGAATTTCACGGTGTCGCGAGTGATTAAGCGGTTCGAGGAACGGTTGACCACCGATCGGAAGCCCAGAAGTGAAGGAAAAAGTATTCCGTACAACACCAAAAATCACAACCGCGTAGTTGGGGCCTTCAACCGAAATCCGAACGCCTCCGTTAGGGATGTGGCTAAGAAGCTGCACCTAAGCCGAAGTTTTGTCCAGAAGGCCATTAGTTTTGGCTGGGCTTCGAACGTTCAAGGTACAAAAGGCCCCTAATCGCGACGAGAAGCAGAACAAGTCCGCCAAAACCCGTGCCAGGAAGTTGTACCTCAACATGCTGACGAAAGTTGAATGCTGCATCATGGACCACGAAACATATGTGAAGGCCGACTTCAAACAGATCCCCGGCAACCTGTTTTTCACGGCCAAGGATAAGTTCAGCGTTCCGGAGCATGTTCGCACTCAGAAGATGTCCAAATTTGCGAAGAAATTCCTGGTTTGGCAAGCCATCTGCACGTGCGGGAAGCGGAGTGCACCTTTCGTGACCCAGGACACGATGAACGGACAGGTGTACATAAAAGAGTGCCTCCAGAAGCGGCTGCTTCCTCTCCTGAAGGCCCACAACGTCCCAACAATCTTCTGGCCGGATTTGGCCTCATGCCACTACTCCAACGACGTGCTGAAGTGGTATGCGGACAATAAGGTCAATTTCGTGCCGAAAATGTTCAACCCTCCCAACACTCCCGAGCTCCGCCCCATCGAGAAGTACTGGGCGATTATGAAGCAGCACCTTCTTAAACGACCTAAGGTAGTGAAGACAGTCGAGGAACTGAAGAAAGTATGGGTTTACATGCAAAAAACGGTTGATTCACAGGTTGTGCAGAATCTTATGGCCGGGGTTAAGGCCAAGGTGCGGGCATTTGCGTATGAACTGTAAATAAAACACGAGTAAAATGGTAAAATGAAGTTTAATAGTTATTTCTCAATCCCTGAAAATTTGATGGCATTCGGATGAAAACTCGAATTTTGCGAATCAATTTTGTGTGTGGCAATTTATTTTAACCTAAGAATCTACAACGTGATGTGCTTTATTATACCGTAGTGCAAATTAAGGTTAGTTTAAAATGAGCAGCAGAGTAAGCTTTCGAAAATATCAAGAATAGCATACTAATGGCACGTACAACAGAACATGATACTAATACATTTTTAACATAACATATGACAGACTACCTACGAAGGGTGTGAATAGGCCTAGGGCTATAAATACATATTATAATATAATAATGAATAACTACTGCTCACAACTAGGCTTAAGTAATAATAGGAATATTTAATCAATGTCACCAAGCTCTCAATTTGTGTTCATAATTTCACAGCCAAATAAAAATCAACCCGTAGACGATCCTTTCTCTTAACATATAAATTATTGTTAAATAAAAGAGCAGTGATTATTCTTGCTTTGGCAACCGAACCTGAGGATGCACTGCTCATGCATTAGTCAGTTTCGTACTCTCTGGAACTCCATATGACAACCGCAGACATGGCAAAATAATTTACGTATAATTATCATTAACATTTTATTCTCTCAGTGAGTTCACATTACGACGAGAAATTACAAGTTGAATATGTGTCTATTTTCGGATTACTTTTAAAAATGTTTATCATTTGAGCAGAACAATTTTCTCCTGCAAACTCTCGGCTTCTTTTTGAGTATCTTGAGCTCTCGGAATCGAGAGCTTCTTTCATACGACGATCCTTGTCTACATGGAAAGCGAATGCGATTTTTCGAACTCGCTGAATAAGTTCATTCAAACTTTGTAAGATTTCCAACCCGCCTGCTTAAGTAACACCATCATAGATCTGACGTCGCGCTACGACTGAAGGCCCAAACGCAATGTGGGCGGAAGCGGAACGGAAACGGCAAGTTTGACAATTGTCACAATTTTATCTAGATGAACGCGTCATTGGGACGGTATTAATGGATATTTTTGGTCGCTATTAAAAATTTAGTCGATTGCTGAATTTATGTATGGACCCAAATTAGGGGCATTTAGGCCGACATTACATCCATTTCCTCAATATGCATTTACCGAAAAACCTCTCTCTGCATTCCACAATTGGATTGGATTATACCCGGAACACGTCGTTAAGCTCTCTTTTATGGCTATTTTTATTATGGATGCGATAAGCAGTAAATCATTTTCACAACCAACAATAGCTCTGAATACGCCGACCAATAACCTGTGCCAAAAAACGTCCAGTCGATCCTTTTTGCCATCATATTGATCAAATGTGCATTTACCTGTGCAATATTGTTCAGATGATCAATATGAATGAACCTTTCCATAATGCCTCTAACCATTTGAGACATCGCGTTGCACAAAAAAGGCACCATAGGGTTGTCCGTCTGAAATTCGCATAGAAATGGCTCAACTTCGACAGCAACTGATTTGAAGAAAGCTAGCTTAATACCACGTTCAGACTGAAGAGTTATAACATGTTATAACGGTTGTCAAATAATTGCAACACAGAAACCACCATCAAGATAGTGCTATAACATGTTATAAATCTGTAGTCTGAACGTACTATTAGCCATCAGCAGCGAGTCATTCAAACAGTGTTTAACATCTTGGTATGAAGCTGACGTTGGTTCGATTTTGTCTTTCTGGACGCCTTGAATAAATTTTCGTATTTGCGGAGTAATTTTGATTGCCCTCCGAACAGCAGCACTATTTTCCAACCATCGGTGACCGCAAAACTTTAACGGGAATATGGTAGATCCAGAATACATCGTGATAAACGCTCGTCACTCGTCTTTGAAGATATTGTAGATACCACGCAAATATTTGACAACATCCCAACTGATACTGCGAACACTATCCTTGAATGCATTATGCAAAATTTACAGCCCACAGCTTCCCAGATCTATCAGCTTCTCGCCACCTTTATGTACCTCTAGCTTCAATTCATATTGGGCTCATCCATGGACACTTGCAGCAACTTGTTCGAAGAGATACCGGCAAGGGCGTCCATAAACACAGCGAGTAGATCTGATGCCCGGGATCTTCCCAAAAACTTTGACGTCATGCACTGATACAATTTCAAAGATTGTTTTTATGTGTCCCACACATGATTTTTTCGCAATGTGATCAACATTATCTTTTCCCTGACCTACACTAAAATTCCCTGACATTCCCTGACTTTCCAGATCGTAAATAGAATTCCCTGACATTCCCTGACTTTCCAGGTTTTTTCCAGGTAGTCGACACTCTGATAAACATAGGCTGCATTTAATTTTCCTTTATAAGGGTTCCACTTTCTATAACTCCTGTTTTACGTAGCTTTCAGCGGCGCCGGTGGTGAAGTGGTTAGCGTGATTACCTCTCACCCCAGCATGCCTGGGTTCGTGGGAAGAATAGCATGCGCAACTAGGCCTTAAATATGTAGAATAAATCTCCCATTTTCTTTATTTGTAGGTATAGGCAATAGTGAAAGCTATTATTTCAACCAATACAAAAGTAATCAGATTTTCGATGATATGTTTGCTAACAAGTGAATTTTAGGGAAGAAAGAAAATTCAATACGTAATGATAGGCTGAGGCTAGTCAGGAATTTGTTGATTGTTTGTAGTAAAAGTGAGGATTGTTATGCAATTGTCTGTATCTGGTAGGAGGATATTGTAGCTTTCTACTGGTATTAGCTTATTAACCATCAACCGCAGAAACTATATGAATTATCGCTTATATCTGGTGTTCATTACATACCGAACGAAAACATAATCATATTTTGTCGTGGAGTGTTTTGGTCTTGAGATGCTCGATGACCCTGGAGGGATCGTTTTTGCTTCGTAAGCAAAAAATCATGGTTTTAATCCCAAGCTCTCCCACAGCAGAATAAACCGTTATCGCCGGGTTTCGAGAGCATAAAGCCCCGTAATAACCAAAAGTTGAACTATTCCTTACCTCTCAATAAATCAAATTTAATTAAAAGCAGAGTAGGACTCTCAATAATGAATTTATATATACAGGCTTGCAATTGCTCATTACAGCTAAAATGCTATTTTTCGGAATTATGAAACTATGAGATACTATTATGATAAGTTTTATTCGCTAGAAGCAAGCATGGGTGGTAAAATTTGTGTATGGCATAGACAATTTGTCAATTTTGCTATCAGAAGGTCACAACTATCGATTTTACGATTGCTGGCTCATCACGTTGCTCATCGTTACAGCTAAACGCTATTGTGACCCTCTAAAAGCAAAATTGACAGGTTTTATCTACCTATATACATTCATCACCGAGAAAATGGTTTTACAAAAACGCTTCTCAAAATGCGGTGCTTT
The DNA here is from genome assembly GCF_037179485.1 of Ochlerotatus camptorhynchus. Classification (NCBI taxonomy): domain Eukaryota; kingdom Metazoa; phylum Arthropoda; class Insecta; order Diptera; family Culicidae; genus Ochlerotatus; species Ochlerotatus camptorhynchus. The sequence continues at coordinate 363,155 of NW_027040843.1, forward strand.
ATGCTCTCGAAACCCAGTGACAACGGTTTATTCTGTTATAGGAGAGCTTGGGATTAAACCCATGATTTTCTGCTTAGTAAGCAAAAACGATCCCTCCAGGGTCATCGAGCATCTCAAAACCACAGCACTCCACGACAAATTATGATTAAGTTTTCGTTTGGCATGTAATGAACAGCAGAGATAAGCGATAATTCATTTAGTTTCTGCGGTTGATGGGTTAATAAGCTCATACCAGTGATAAGCTACAATATCACCCTACCAGATACAGACAATTGCATAACAATCCTAACTCTCACTACAAACAATCAACAAATTCCTGACTAGCCTCATCCTATCATTATGATTTTACAAAAAGCTTCCCAAAATGCGCCACTGGCAGGAGTAAGTGTTATGCTTTTTGCTCGATGTTATGTAGGTTGCATACATTAATGCGATAAGTATAAATTTAGGTTGCATTTTAAACACCTTTGTAAGGTTCTCACTATGTGTAACTATATATATATGACATATATGTAACTCGAGTTAGTGGGAACCTTATAAAGTGTTTTAAATGCAACCTAAATTTATACTAACAGGGAAGTAAGCAGTTTGTCCCCGGTTCATGAGTTGATGGGTCGAAAGGTAGGGTCAAGGTGTGGGACCTGCCTTTCTGGCGTAGGTAGCATTGGTGCTCAGTACGGAAAACAAGATCGATGGAAAACAAATCAAGGAAAAAAGTGTATATTTTCGAATGATGTTTTCGGTACCATCAAGAAATTTTTTAAGAATAATGAATACGCTGAAACAGTATGTTTATTTTTGAATAAAATGTAGTGAAAATAAATAATTTCCCACGTTGTCCTTCTTTTAAACTGCAACGTGTGCCAGTAATTTTTCGCCATCATATCAACTTGCAGCTGAGATAAGGGGGGGGGGGGGTGTGCATTTTACCCGCTATGATAGTTTTTTCCCCATGCACTTCAAACGAACAATGTGAATATGATGATGATGATGATGGTCCCACCTCTTACCCCTACAAAGGTTTGAGCTGGACGATTTATCTTTAAGATAATTAAATATGACATTTTAACCAGGTTGGCAAACAAAATCTAACTGGTTTCAGTTACAGATATAAATTCCCTCTAGAGTTTACAGTTGCTTCACAGCGATATAAATGTGGAAAAGCTCAGGCGTCCACCTCTTAGTTCGCCTTTTTGTCCACCTAAAATATTCATAAGTATTACAAGCAATCAAGAGTTAATGAACAATCAACAAAGCATCCTATTACACTAGTAACCCCGCAATCTGATGCTATCATAATTTTCAGCAATGTCAGGAATGCTCACGAACCCCCAACATTTGCCAGAAAACTTACTACTAACTCAAGGTATCTTCCAAATAAGCTTCAAAATTGCATTTTTTTTTTATCAAATGTTAAATTCAGTCCTCTATATCCGTAATACGCGCGCGAGGCTCAAACCTTTGTAGACTAGTATTTTTTTTTTACTACTACTATTAAATCATATATCAAAAATCCATCATCACCATCGTGGCGAACAAAATAGTTTTTGCAGTGCTACAATAATTATTAAAAAGTCGTTATAACAGCTATCCATACAAAGTAATCCGTTAAAAATAACTTCGTCAAGATACATAATTTGTCAATTCATAAAAAAAAAAATCAATGGATAACCGTTCAAAAGACAGTTTTAACGTGTGAAATGCAATGTCTCTTAAATTCTGCTAATGTTGTTGAACGTTTAATGTGTCTAGGCATCGAATTGAAAACATTTATTCCTTTAAAAAATAATGAATTCTGTGAAGCACAAGTCAAGAAATGTGGTGTTCTTATTTCATCCGCGTTTCTAGTATTATATCTATGATAGTCACTTCCTCTTTCAATTCGATCACACAAATATCGAGGCAGCAAACCGTTAACTACTTTAAAAATGAACACCATAGTCAAATATACAATTCTTTGCTTCACCGACAACCATTGTAAGGCGTCTAACATCAAAGTTGAGGAAGTGAATCTATTACATCTCAAAATTAAACGCATTATTTTATTCTGCAAGCGCTGTAATCTCGATATTTGTGTTGCATTCGACAGAAATAAAATGGATGGGCAAAAGTCTAGTTGAGGAGAGATGATTGATTTGTATAGCTGTATTTTACTGGCAATAGTTAAATCGTTTTTCAATCGACATAGAATTCCATACTTCTTGGCAATTTTCTTGATGACATTGTCAATGTGAGAGTTGAACTTAAGTATGTCATCAATAATCACGCCAAGATATTTAATCTCCTGAACGCGATCAATAGTCTCATCATCAATTACAACAGAGACGTTCTCATTTAATCGATTCCGCGAAATTACCATAAATTTAGTTTTACTTGTATTCAATTTTAACTGCTTACACTTCAACCATCTACTTAGATACTGCAAATCTTCATTCAAGTGTGAGACGGCAACTTCTAAATCCTTAGCTGCAATGAATAACACAGTATCATCTGCAAAAAGGTTAATGTCGCAAAACCGTAAAACACGTCGCAAGTCATTAATATACATAATAAATAAAAGGGGCCCTAATACACTTCTCTGGGGCACTCCAAGGTTGTTCCCCACGGGACTGGAAACAGAATCATTAAAAACAGTCCGTTGAGTTCTGTCAGACAAATAGCTTTCAAACCATTTATATGCAGTACTCGTAATTCCAAAGCGCTTGATTGTACTTAACAGTAAGGGCTTAGAAATTGTTTCAAAAGCGCGTTTCAGATCCAAAAAAACAGCAACAATCGTATCTTTACGCTCCAAGTTGTCTTTCCACTTTGCTAACACCAAATTCAATGCAGTTTCACAAGAATGACCTTCCCGATATCCCGATTGTTCTGGTATCAACAAAGAGTTGCTATTCAAATACTCCAACAGCTGGCCTTTAACAACAAGTTCTAAGATTTTCTCTAATGTGTGCAACATGTTGATGGGACGAAACTCTTCGGCTTTAATCGTTCCAGCAACTTTTTGAATAGGAATCACTAAGGATTCCTTCCAAATTTGTGGCACATGTCCATTTTGCAATGATTCATTAATAAGGTCCAGAAAGATGTGGCCAATGACATGAAAGCAATCTTGAATAACTCTAGCATTAACATTATCTACTCCAGCCGATTTTCCTAAAGAAAAACAAATAACTCTAAGTTCATCTAATGTAATTGGGTGAAAAACTTCAAATCTGCAACTACTATTAACTGGCTGTTTTATTTCGTCAGGTTCATCGACCAATTCAATAGATTGATTAATCAATGAAACACTGTCTACGAAATAATCATTAAACTTAGATAAAGATAAAAGCAAACAGCTGTTTAATGAAATAAATTTGAAATTTTTAAAATTGAAGTACAATTTTTGGCCGACAACCACGCTAGAAAAGTTATTTCATGAAACAACTGGTATCTCTACACTGCACCAAAATTAACGATTTGATTGATTCAAGTTGTTTGGTACATCCTTCATCTTTCAATTTCATAGCTCAACTGGTATGTTTACTAGAAAAATTGCAGTTATTATCAATAAAACAATTTGTTACTCATAGTGGAGCATAATGCGCTCCGCGAATTGTAGTGTGAAAAGCATAAGCATCAGGGGTGAACCATTGAAATTCAACAGAGGAAGAACATAGATAAAGCCTAAATGTGTGCATGAAAGCATGACACAGTATACGTATTAGGCCCGCCGCATTGCGAAAACAGGTTTTTGTTGGCCTTTTTGATTTTACCAAAATAAGCAAGAATTAAATAATTTTCTTAAAGCATATACATTGTAATATCTTGTCAATAGTCTAATATAACATTTAGATGGCATTTGTTTTTCCTCTGTTCGGGACCTAACACTACTGCGACCAGTAATTTGATCTATTGTAGTATATCCCGTGTCCTTAGTTTAGTGCATGTCGTATTACTCCATCACTATTGAGAAATAATGAAGTATTCGATTTTTTTACTGGTGTCATTCTTGCATTTATCGCAAGGATCTGACTCTAATTGAAACACCCTCCAAAGGCGCGCCCCTTTGTCAGTCAAAATTGGATTCCTTAGCAACAAAATTAAGAAATGACACCGATAATGACCATGCATCAGAACCCTAGGCTTAAGTTAAGACTCTTAACCACTTCAAACTAGAGAACAACGAATAAAAGATTAGGAACCACATAGATGAAGACTAACTAACTCAAGTTTTCGTTGTTTCAAGATCATCCTCGGTCGACAAAGCCGAGTCTTGTCACTATCAACAAGGCATAAAAAGTAACAAGGACTAAGATGTGTTCCTTTGATCACTGGAAAATCCTGTTCCTCTAGTTTGAAGTAGTCGGGACTAGGAATCGATGGTAGATCTAACATCCCGTAACGTACCACGACAAGGTGATCTACCAACTTTACGGGGCGATAGCATTGTACTCCAATATCGATTAATGTCGTAGATTACCTGGAGATCTTTCTTTGCATGGGTGTTTTATATACCTCTGCATTACATAAAATTGCAATCCACTTGCAGAACTAAGCTGCTTTCACTGCTACCTAGGTACTGCACGCAGCACTAAAGACAACTTCATTTCATTAATCCTCGGTGGCAGTGTGAACCGCTACAGGATTGAAACGATATCCACGCTGTTGTAAAACTTACCAAAATTGAGTAAAATCCGCTGAACCTTCCCATAAATGGGTAAACTAGACAATATATACGATATAGACAACATCGGCTTGAATTCGACTCGTCTGTCCTAACTTATTTACTCATTTTAGGTAGCTTCAGTTTCCACCGATCTGAGTGGATTCTACCCAAATTTGAGTAGTTTTCAAATAGCGTGTATTAAACATAAGGTTTGTTCCCATACATAAGATTATGTACAGCAAAAAGCAAAAGCATGTTCCCGTACTTGCTGTAAAATATTATTTTCTGACAGCAACTTACAGAAAGCTAAAGCAAAAAAGAAAGTACGGAAACAGACCTACAGACTGGCGTTTCCATGAATTTTGCACGTGTTTACGCACAAAATGACTCCTGTTTTGTTCTCCGTTATTCCTGTGGAATAATACATTTTATAAACATAAAACAAGCTAAATTCGGTTGTCCACTCGGTTTTACTCAGAGGTTGAAGCTACAATTGATGATTTATTAATTAACTCTTCTACAAAACATAAAATCCAAATCTACGATTTTTTTCGTTACGGCAAGTGATTGCAATTTGATTGGATCACTAAAGGCATATATGTCAATGAAATTATCCAGTACCATACCATCCAGCATGTACTAATTTTTAGTACAGGAAGCCTTGAATACAATACCATTCAGCATGCATTATGTAAATATATTAACTATTGCATACTTCACGGCGTAAAGTGAGCAATTGTAATAAATGAACATTGAAATCAGAACTAACAACCATTATTTTTGACGTTGGATAACGTCTTTCGGCAACATACGGGGGTACAAAATTGAAAACAGTCAACCGTCTCTCGATAGATTTACGAGATAATGGCATCAATCGATTGGAAATATTTCTAGCAATTTGCTGAATGTTTCAAAACTATTGATTTCATTCTGAAACTATTGAAAAATGGTTAAAAGTAAACCATTGTCTAAAGATAGTGAAAATCGATTGATTTTTTTATATTCTTAGTAGCTGAGTGTGCCCGGTCTTGCTCGGGATTCAATATTAGCTTGAGTTTATGCGCCGATTTAAAAAAAATGCTATATTGTACGTAGCCCCCCCCCCCCCTATTATCTAAGGCGCTACCCCCTATGATTATCTCATTATACCCCCACACTCGCCCCCACATGCCTAATTTGGTTCCATTTGCTTGATTAGTTCTCGAGTTATGCAGAAATTTCTGTTTCATTTGTATGGGAGCCCCCCCTTACAGAAGGGGGAGGGGTCGCGTACCATCATAAGAACCTTCCACGGCCCCAAAAACCCCTGTATAAAAATTTTCACGCCAATCGGTTCAGTAGTTTCCGAGTCTATAAGGGTCAGACAGTTAGTTTAAATGATCTTTATTTTTAGTTTAACTTGGACGATTACCATATAAATTTTTTACTAAGTGATTTAATTGCTTTCTTCATCTTTAGGTATGGGCAAAATTTAAAATTTGTTTTACAGGATTAGTCCTAGACTTAGTACACGGTCGACCACCTTGGTGGGATTGGTTTGTTTTGTTTTTAGAATTTGAAGAGAAACTACTTACTACTACTATTTACAGCTTAAAACTAACTTACTCTACTATATACACTTAACCTACTATGTACAAATTGCTTATTAAAGCATGTTCAGAAAGATTGCATTTTTGAATAAATTTAGTTGTCATATCATCAATTCTGGAATCTACTTTGGGAATTTCTGCCTCTTGATGGAGGTCTGCTATTCTTGTGTCGAATGGACGATCTAGAATCATCCTCAACACTCTATTCTGTGCAACCTGGATTTTGTTCCTGTGGGTCTGAGCGCACGATTCCCACACCGGGGCGGCATAGAAGATCGCGGGGGCTATGATCTGTTTGTAAACAGCCAGTTTGTTTTGCCTTGAGAGGCGGGATCTGCGGCAAATGAGCGGATACAAACACCTAACCAAGGCGGAGCACTTAACTAGGGTTTTCTCTATGTGCGAGCGGAACAGGAGCTTCTCATCGAACAACATCCCGAGATAAGTAACATCAGTGGACCACTCGACCCTTGTACCATCCATTATTACGGTACAGGAGGGAGACGGTTTAAGTTTTAATGATTGTCTGTGAAGGAACATGATCGCTTGGGTTTTCGAGGCGTTGATTTTGATTTTCCACGTGGTGGCATAATCAGTAAAGGTGTCAAGGTTGGAGCTTGTTCGTAATTTCACGAGGCATCCTACCCTTGACGGCTATCGCGGTGTCATCTGCAAACAGAAAGAACACGCAACCGTCTCCTAGAGGAGGGATGTCCGACGTGTAGATGCTGTAAAGCAGTGGTCCCAGCAGACTCCCTTGCGGAACACCTGCTGGGATCGGAAATTGTCCCGAAAGGGAACTATTCAACGACACCCTGAACGACCTTTGCTGGAGATAGTTACGGGTGATTTTCACAAGGTATGGTGGAAAGTTGGAGTTACAAAGCTTGTATATAAGTCCGTCGTGCCAGACATTGTCAAACGCCTTTTCGACGTCTAACAAGGCCATGGCTGTGGACTTGGATACAGCTTTGTTACTCCGGATGTTATTCATCACCCGCACTAGCTGATGATTGGTGGAATGCCCCTTACGGAACCCGAACTGTTCCGGAAGAAGAATGTCATGTTCCTCCACAAACTTGTTTAGTCGGCTGAGGATCAATTTTTCGAACAGCTTGCTCAGCGCTGAGAGCAGGCTAATCGGTCTGTAGCTTGACGGTAGTGAAGGGTCTTTCCCAGGTTTGCGGATCGGGATGATTTTTGCCACCTTCCAGATGCTTGGAAAGTAGTGCAGCTCCAAGCATCTGTTGAGGATGGCAGCCAGCAGCGAGTGGACCCTCGGGCTGAGATTTTTCAACGCTAGGTTGAATATTCCGTCAAACCCGGGAGCCTTCATGTTTTTACTATATTTCAGCGCTGAGCAAATTTGTTCCTCTGTAATCCGTTCTTCTGGAGGGACGGCACAAGGGGAGGTATCTAACGTCTGGACGCACTGCACAACCTGGTTCTCGAGTGGACTTGGGATTGTAGAGCCAAGCAAATGCGATTGGGCAATGTGCTCCCCAATTGCATTGGCCTTCTCTTCGTTGGTGATAAGCCGTTCATCATTGACTCTAAGTGGTGGAATGGGCTTGGGGTGAGACTTCAGCACCTTGGCAACCTTCCAGAATGGTCTGGAACGGTCGTCCAGGTTCTGAACGAGCCGCCCGAAACTCTCGTTCCGGATTGAGACCATTCTGGAAGCGATCTGCCGATTCAGATCGACCATTTCGTATTTACGCTGCAGATCCCCAGTCCGCTGAAACTGGCGTCTACGAACATTTCTGAGCCGAATCAAGAGTTTGGTGTGGGAATCAATTGCTTGAAACTTACCCCTCACAGGAACTCGTCGAACGCACTCTTCGTCAGCCACGGATATGGCTTGATGGAGACCCTCCAGGGCCCGGTCGATGTCCTCCACTGTGTCGAGTGGTGGGTTGTCGTCGATGTGGCGGTCGACCACGCGTCGAAACTGGACCCAGTTGACTCGATGGTAGTCCTTCCGCTGGCACGGTGCAGGGGCCACGTTGTAGCCCAGCTCTGTCAGCACCGGTTGGTGGTCCGAACTCAGGTCGTTGACGGCAACCGGCTTGGCTAATCTGGTGTTTGCCAAGAACAGGTCCAGCGTCGATGGGTTGCCCGCCGGTGATGTGAAGGTTGGTTCGTCCGGAAACCAGACGGAATAGAGACCATGCTGGGAATGGTCGAATAGCAGGCGGCCGTTTTGGTTCTGCTGGTAGTTCCGCCAGGCCTCGTGCCGGGCGTTCAGGTCCCCTCCGATTACGAAGCGGGCATTGGTGCGGGTTATGATGGCAAGGTCGTTCTTGAACTGCTGTGCTGTACCATTGCTAACGGTACATTGCCGGGGGCAGTAGACAACGATGAACCGGACGTTTCCGGTCGATGTTTCCACCTCAACGCCGACGGCCTCGATGATGGAAGTGCGGTAGTGGGGTAGGGTGCAGTACTTGATGCCTTTCTTGATGATGACCGCGACACCGCCCCCCCTGGAGCTGGTGCGATCAAGCCGGACAATGCTGTGGTCGGGCAGCCAGAAGCTGTCACCGGTCTTGAGGTGGGTCTCGGTGAGAAGGCCCACGTCGATGTCGTGCTTGCGGAGGAAGTCTGCAAGCTCAATGTTTTTCGCCCCTACGGAGCGAGCGTTCCAGTTGGCGATCTTTATGGGTTCACGGTCCATAATTAGCGACGAAGGAGATGATAGCTTGGAGCTGTTGTGTTCTTGTTGCGCAGGTGCGCTTGATGATGATGGCCTGGGCCAACAGTGTGACGATCTCATCCGTTGACAGCGGAGAATCGTCTGTAGCTTCGCCGGTTGTACCGGCCAATCCCGGAGCAGGGGGATCCGTCGATGGCCCGGAGGCTAGACCGGGTACTGCAGCGGCAGCCAACTGTTGGTTGAGCGGGAGCGGCGGCAACACTGGAATTGGCCGTGATTGGACCGGTGATAACGGAGGAAAGTTCTGCGCGTTGTTTTCTGGAACCTTCTTGCGACCGGGCTGGTTGTTGGACGAGGCCTTCTTCCGGATCTCGGCGTATTCGGCCCGCTTCGGACAGGCCTTACTCGTGGCCTTGTGGGCGGCACCGCAGTTGGCGCATGTGGGAGTGGCTTCCTCGATGCTGTCGCAGTTGTCGATCTTGTGGTTTTTGCCGCATTTGATGCAGCGGCTGGCCATGCGGCAATTCCTGGTGCCGTGCCCGAACAATAGGCAGTTCGAGCACTGAGTGACGCCACGGTGGGTGGGCTTATACCGCTCCCACTTCACTACGATGTGGAACAGTGTGCGTGTCGTCTGGAGATCCTTCACGGTTGTGGAGTTTTTCTCCAGATGGACCAGGTAGAGCTGGTCACGATACTTGATGGCCTTGCTGCGGGTCATCTTGTGGACTTCGACCGGCTTGAGGCCGTTCGCCTTAATTTCGTCCATTAAGGTGGTGGTGTCCATGTCGTGGAGCCCGCGCAGCACCACTTTCAGCGGCTTGGTGGCCTCGATGTCGTGGGAGAAGTACTCCAGCTTCATTCTGTCCAAGAGGGCCTGAACTGCGTTGAAGTGTTTTTCGGCCGGGACCATCAGTTTGTAGCCTTCCGTGCACCGTTGAATGGTGCAGCGAAGGCCCTGCTTAATGTAGAAATCCAGCTGCTCCCATAGCCCGGGAGGGAAGCCCTTCACATAGAAGGGTGGCAACTTAACTTTTTTCGGCACCGTCTCAGGGTCCGACTGCGGCTGGGCTCCGTTCTGCAGGGCGGAGAACGGATTGTTGCTCAGCAGCTTTTTTGCTGCTGATGCGGTGGCGCTGCTGTCTTCAGGTCTGGGTCGTTTAGTTCCGGGAGGCCCCGGCTGCGGGTCCGCAACGCCTGTCGGGACGGGCAATGGGGTTTTCTTCTGCTTCTTCTGAGCTGGCTCGGTGGTCGCGCCGTCTCCTGGGAGATGATTTATATCTTTTCAGGTTCAGAACCTTATAGGATTTCCCGCAGTTTTTTATGAATGGGCGGAGCATAAAGTTTCTTTTGTGCAGAATATGTAAAATAGGATGAACTTTGGATGTTAATATAATTGCATATATAGAGGCACCAGATATGTTTTACCGTCAGTTGTGTGTAATTCACCAACTCAATGTCATCAAATATGTCTTCAATGCAATTTTTTGTTCAAATTTGGTAAAACTTGGTTTTACTAATGATTGTGGTTTGTTTAAAATTTATTTCCCGGAAAAAAGGGATCGTCAAAATCTGTCTCGCTTTCGGGTTATTGTTGAGGGGGGGTCAGGAGAGGTATTTGAGGGGGGGGGGGTAGGAGAGGTTGTTAAGGGGGGGGGGGGGAGAGATTGTTGTGAAGGGCGGAGGGGGTTTACATTATTGCTTTTTCTCATTGAGGTCACGCCGTGATCCACCTTAAGCCGCTGATTTGGTCCTGTTTGCTGCAGGACCAAGCGCCACGCCGTCCGAAGCGTTAATGAGCAGTGGCACTTGACTTAAATGATCTATATTTCTTGAATTTGTGTGGTTTACATGTATAACTTATCAAGTGACACAGATGCGTCTTTTCAACTTTAGTTCCTGTGAAATTTCAATTATTATTAATTACAGTTCCTAGTCCTATCAGGCCTGTTTTAGAGAATGACCACCTTGGTGGGATTGGTTTGTTTGAAAATTTGAAAAAGGAGACTACTTATAACTACTATTTACAACTACAACTAACCTACAACTACTATGTACACCTAACCAACTATATACAAATTGCTTATCAAAGCATGTTCTGATAAATTACATTTTTGTGCAAATTTAGTCTTAATTTCGTTAATTTTGGAATCTATTTTGGCAATGCCTGCCTCTTCATGTAAATTTATTATTCTAGTGTCGAAAGGACGATCAAGAACCATCCTCAGCACTCTATTCTGAGCGACCTGGATTTTGTTCCAGTGAGTCTGTGCACATGATTCCCACACCGGAGCTGCGTAGAGGATCGCAGGTGCTATGATTTGTTTGTAGACGGCCAGTTTGTTCACCCTTGAGAGGCGGGATCTGCGGCAAATCAGCGGAAACAGACACCTAACCAAGGCAGAACACTTGACTACGGTTTTCTCTACATGCGAACGGAAGAGGAGCTTTTCATCGAACAACATCCCGAGATAGGTTACTTCGGCGGACCACTCAACCCTTGTGCCATCCATGATTACAGTACAAGAGGGAGCCGGTTTCAGTTTGGGCGATTGCCGATGGAGGAACATGATCGCTTGTGTTTTGGTGGCATTGATTTTGATTTTCCACGTGGTGGCATAATCAGCAAAGGCGTTAAGGCATCGTTGAAGTTTGTTCGTTATTTCGCGAGGCATCCTTCCTTTGACGGCTATTGCGGTATCATCTGCGAACAGGAAAAACACGCAACCGTCACCGAGGGGAGGAATGTCGGAAGTGTAAATGCTGTAAAGCAAGGGGCCCAGCAGACTACCTTGCGGGACTCCTGCTGGGATCGAAAACGTGTCTGAGAGACAACCATTCAACGATACCTTAAACGACCGTTGCTGGAGGTAGTTACGGGTGATTTTAATAAGATGTAAAGGAAAGTTGAAGTTACAAAGCTTGTACACAAGTCCATCATGCCAAACATTGTCAAACGCCTTTTCAACGTCTAACAAGGCCATGGCTGTGGACTTGGATACAGCTTTGTTACTTCGGATGTTATTCATCACCCGTACTAGCTGATGATTGGTGGAGTGCCCCTTTCTGAATCCAAACTGTTCCGGAAGGAGAATGTTGCTTTCCTCGACAAATCTGAGCAAACGATTGAGAATGAGTTTCTCGAACAATTTGCTCAGCGCTGAAAGGAGGCTGATTGGTCTGTAGCTTGAAGACAATGTTGGATCCTTACCGGGTTTGCGGATCGGTATGATTTTTGCTACTTTCCAGATGCTTGGAAAGTAGTGCAGTTCCAAACATCTGTTGAAGATAGCGGTTAGAAGAGACTGCACTTTCATGCTGAGTCTCTTCAAGATCAAGTTGAATATACCGTCAAACCCGGGAGCCTTCATGTTCTTGGTGCATTTCAGCGCTGAGCAAATTTGTTGTACTGTAATCATATCCGCCGGAGGCACGACACAAGGGGAGGCATCTAGGTTTTGAACGCTTTGCGCAACCTGATCATCGAGCGGACTTTGGATAGTCGAGCCAAGCAAATGCGATGAAGTGACATGCTTGCCGATCGCATTTGCTTTCTCCTGTGGGGTAATTAAAAGCCGATCGTCATCATTTTCGACTTTGAGAGGTGGAACGGGTTTGGGATGATTTTTCAGGACCTTGGCTACCTTCCAGAATGGTCTGGAGCGGTCATCCAGATTCTGGACAACACGCCCGAAACTTTCATTTCGGAGTGAGTCCATTCTGGAAGCAATCTGCCTATTCAGATCGGCCATTTCACGTTTTTTGCCCAGATCTCCAGTCCTCTGAAACTGGCGTCTACGAACATTTCTCAACCGAATCAGTAATTGGGTGTGGGAATCAATAGCAACAAACTTACCCCTCACAGGAACTTGTCGAACGTATGCCTCGTCAGCCATGGATATGGCCTGTTGGAGCCCTTCCAACGTCCGGTCGATGTCATCTACGGTGTTGAGTAGTGGATTTTCATCGATGTTGCTGTCCACCATTCGTCCGTACTGCACCCAGTTGACATGGTGGTAGTCTTTACGCAGGCAGCTTCTAGCAGGAACCACATTGACACCGACTTCAGTCACCACCGGTTGGTGGTCGGAGCTGAGATCGTTGTGCGCCTCCGGCTTGGATAGTCCGATGTTTGACAGGAAAAAGTCCAGCGTGGAGGGATTTCCCGCCGGAGAGATGAAAGTTGGTTCGTCCGGAAATTGCACAGTGTACAGACCATGTTGTGCGTGGTCGAACAATAGACATCCGTTCCGGTTCCTCTGATAGTTCCTCCAAGCTTCATGGCGGGCGTTCAGGTCGCCCCCAACGATGAATCGGGAGCTAGTACGGGTGATGGCGGTCAGCTCCTTCTTGAATTGGATTCCTAATCCGTTGCTTGCGGTACACTGGCGTGGGCAGTAAACAGCGATGAACCGGATGTTTTCAGTTGGTGATTCCACCTCCACACTAATGGCCTCGATGATAGAAGTGCGGATGTGGGGCAGAGTGCAAAACTTGATTCCCTTTCTGACGATGACCGCTACACCACCCCCCCTGGAGCTGGTGCGATCAAGCCGGATAATGTTGTGGTCAGGCAACCAGAAGCTGTCACCGGACTTTAGGTGGGTCTCGGTTAGAAGAACCACGTCGATGCTATGCTTGCGGAGGAAGTCGGCAAGCTCAATCTGTTTTGCTCTTACAGAGCAAGCGTTCCAAGTAGCGATGGTTAGCGGTTTAGACGCCATACTGGATGATGAACTTACCGAGCACTTGGATCTGTTCGGGCTTATTGCGGCACTTACGTAGAGCACCGGTCATGTTGACGAAAATTTCCACCAGTTTATCCGCTGAAAACAGATCGGGGTTGTTGTTTTGCGCTGGTGGTTGTCTCCAGAATCCAGGGGGGGATGGAGAGCTTTGGCCAGCAGAATCACCAGAAGTTGCTTGAGCGGAATGCACCCGCGAATTTGCTTGCCTTTGCTGAGGAGCACGAAGAGGCGGGAAATCCTCTGTCCGAAATGCCGGGACTTTGTCCTTCTTGCGTCCTGGTTGGTTGTTAACTGCCACCTGTTTTCGGATGCGTTTGAAGTCCTCGCGTTTGGAGCACTGTCTGTCGGAACCTTGGTGAGCACCACCACAGTTGGCGCATTTTAACGCCACGGCTTCATCCGCAGGGCAGTCGGAAGTGGCGTGGTCTTGAGCGCAATTGCCGCAGCGTGGCTTAATGTTACAGTTGCGGGTGCCGTGTCCAAAGTTCAGACACCGTTGGCACTGAGTCACATCGCGATGGCCGCCACGGTATGGCTCCCAGCGGACGATGATGCAATTAATGGAGCGGATGGCTTTCAGCGCGTTGAGCGTCACCGTTCCCTTCTGGAAGTGTGCCAGGAAAAGGCAATCCGGATACGCCTTCACATTCTCGTCTCTTCTTGTCATCCGATAGACGGCACTTGGGGCCAGCTTGTGGCATGAGAGCAGCGCTGATTTATATCTTTTCAGGTTCAAGCAGAATGATGTGCAACCAAGTGGTATTCGTTTATGATGACTGGGTTTGGGAAAAAGGCATATTTCATGAAATCAGTGATAAAATTATCATTTGTACATTTTCAAAAGTTTAATTACAAAAAAATTGGAAAAATATTAATTTCAACAGGTTTGTAATGTAATATCCTATCGATTGGCGTATTTGGATTTTAATTTCATCTATAAATGACAAAGTTACAAGCGTTCAAAACCTAACACTCCTTTACCACACATATTTTTTGACTTGCACCCCAGTATAGTCGACAAAGACGTAGTTCTACGTCAAAACTACCATATTCTAAAACCGATAAAATCGTTGTCCGGTACAACGTCAGAAGATCTTGTGGATGGGCTCCCCACCACGTTCCGGTAATTGATCGAAGAAAATTGATCCTTAGTTGGCATTTTCGTCTCAATTATTTATTTATTTCGTCAAGCAAAGTAGACTACATACAATGGTTACAATGTTTTACTTACATACTATGCATTATTTCTATAATGTTTTAGTTTGGTTTAATTTCTTCTTTTGACATATTGATGCTAATGACTTCACAGTATAGATTATACTGTCGCATTATTCGATTGAAGGGGCCCTTTTTTTGCGTAATTTGTTCTGTGTGATTTTTCTGAGAATAATTTTCGTATTCTTAGATGCCGACAGGGTGTGTAGAAGTTTAATTGTGAAAGTATTTCTGATGATTCTACGCGATGTGAAATAATGTCATTGATGAAGAAAAGCATTGCAAATTCGCGGCGTTCTTTGAGTGTTTGTAAGTTGATGAGCATACAGCGTGCTTCATATGATAGAAGAGGAAATGCGGTCCAATTCAATTTCCGAACGGCATATAAAAGGAATTGTTTTTGGACGGATTCTTTCCTTTCTTCGTGTATGGCAATGTACGGATTCCATACCAGGTTACAGTATTCCAGAATAGGTCTTACGTATGTAATATATAAGTTAACAACTTCCTAACAAGGATGTCGTTTTTAAAAATTAAAACTAAGATGTGAATCGGTTGAAGACCAAAACTAGAACTCTTTTATTTCTCTATCAAAACAGTTTTATATTAAGAGCTATTGCATCATAATTTCGCAATGTTCCATCATGAAAGCAACCTCGATGTTCTCGATGTTTCCACGATGCGCTTCTGTTTATTTCACTAGGCATTGGTGACTTCGATGTGCTTTTGTCGGCTCTGCAGATTATGATTGTTTATGCAAACATTTCCTGTTGATGCTTGGATGGTTGAAGTTGCGTCGTTCGCTGATCGTTGATTCGTGTTGTTTCAAGTTCAATGTTGATCGTGTGATCTGGATAGTGCGTATTAATGATGGTTTATGTTTGGTGATACAGGATCAGTCAAGTTCGCTGCTGCTTTTTTAAGTTCAATGTTGCGGGTGCGATCTGGACGATGCGTATTGATGATGATTCATACTTTCTTAAGAGGTATGAGCTGTTTGATGATTCTTATTTCCTTAGGAGGAGGATGTTGATACTTTGAGAGTTGGAAACGTGAATTTGTTGGTCAATGGCAATTTATGGGAAGATACTGATGATGAGTCACCCTTTGTATAGGATGATGTTGATAACTTATATATAATTTGATGGTGTATGGGTCTAGAAAATAATAGCTGAACTTCTTAATGAAGCCCAACATACTATTTGCTTTCGTTTTGATTATATTATAATGTTCTACAAAAGTGAGTTTGAAGTCTAGAATCACACCTAGGTCCCTCACAATTTTACATTTTTCTACTTTTTGGTTGCCTAAAAATATTTCAAAAAGAGGTGTTTCTACTTTTCTGCTAAATACAATTGCGTTGCATTTTTTTTACATTGAGTTGGAGAAGATTTTTACTACACCAAGTGTTGAATAAGTTGATTTCATTCTGGAATTCTTCTGTGTCGCTAGAATTACTTATTTCCATGAAGAGCTTCATGTCGTCTGCATATATAAGAACTTTTATTTTATTTTATTTTAAGTATGTAGGAAATGTCGTTTACGTACAAAATAAAAAGAATTGGGCCTAAATGAGAGCCCTGGGGCACCCCAGAGGTGACCGAAATAGGTTCTGAAAGTTTATTCTGAAAACGAACTATTTGTTTGCGTTGCGTTAAGAATGATTGGAGCCAATTCAGAAGCCTAGATTCCATTCCTATTTTTTTTGCAATTTAAAGAGTAATAATGGTATGTCGATTCGGTCAAATGCTTTACTCAAGTCAGTATAAAGAGCTTCCCCGTGCTTGCCATTGTCCATTGCGTTAAGAATGAAGGTTACAAATTCAAGAAAATTAGAGGTATGTGGGATCTCCAGGTGCATTTGGAATCGAACCAGACCCCGAGATATTTGAAAGACATGGTATGAGTGATCGGCTTACCAAAAGTTGAAGCTTCGGTTGTGCTGGGCTATGCTTCCTAGAAAAAACGACCAACTTAGTTTTCTCCGTGGAGAATTCGATGCCTAGCTGGATAACCCAAGTAGACAAATTGTCTAAGGTATCCTGTAAGGGTCCTTGCAGGTTGGCTTCTCTGGGCCCTGTTATAGACACTACGCCGTCATCTGCAAGTTGTCGCAACGTGCAGTTGTCACTTAGACAATTGTCAATTTCTCTGACGTAGAAATTATACAGAAGGGGGCTTAAACATGAGCCCTGTGGGAGACCCATGTAACTAAATCGTGAAGCTGTAGAGTTTCCATGAGAAAAGCTCATATGTTTCTCTGACAGCAAATTGTACAAAAAGTTATTTATTAATGGAGAAAGGCCACAAGCGTGGAGTTTGTCTGAAAGGACTTCAACGGATACTGAATCAAAAGCCCCCTTGATATCCAAGAATACAGAAGCCATTTGCTCTTTCTTAGCAAAAGCCAACTGAATTTCTGTGGAAAGCAACGCGAGACAGTCGTTCGTTCCCTTGCCCCTACGGAATCCAAATTGAGTATCTGAGAGTAGGTGGTTCGTCTCAACCCATTTGTCCAAGCGAAAAAGGATCATTTTCTCCAACAATTTTCGAATGCACGATAACATCGCGATGGGACGATACGAGTTATGATCTGAAGCGGGTTTTCCAGGCTTTTTAATGGCTATAACTCTCACTTGCCTCCAATCATCATTGTTCCGGGCCGATTTAGGTTAGCGACTGAAAGTCAATTTTTATTTGTTATATGCGACAGGTGGTCGGAGGTGAGGCCAGCAGCTCATTGCTCTATTCATACTGCATTGGACATCCCGTATCCAACATGTGTGATGTAGAACAGAGACGAGTTGTGTTTGTTCACATCGACCGATACTGAGTGGTTGCGGTACAAGCACATATCGTCGGTAATAGACGATTGTTGTGTATTGTGAACGCTTGCGCAAAAAGACTAAGGGAGGGAAACGGATTCGAAACTCATATTTCATTAGCCAAATACATCCGTAGACCATAGGTCCACCGTTGTATAATTGGCAATGCACCCGTGTACTGAATGGGAATTGTGGGTTCGAATCCCACCGGTGCCCTTAGATTTTTTCGCAAATTTTCTCACACGCACGTCTCTTGCCGATGATATGTGCTAACCTCTCAGTATCTTCTAACTGTCGCATATAAAAAATAAAAATTGACTTTCAGTCGCTCATCGGCAATTAGGCAGCAAAGCAAACAAAATGAACAGAACATGAACTTTTGCGCCTGTAAGTAGACTAAACAATAAACATTATGGAATAAAGCTCTCTTTGGTTTTGGATAGGCAAATATGCAATAAAGTCCTGTAATTTCGTTATGCCAAAAAAGATTTTTATAGATCTGCCTTGATGAGATAGAAGTGAATCTGTTTGGAAGATCTTCATGTCACCGTTTTTTTTTCCGCTGTAGTTTTTTTTTCTCTTTTGAGGTTTTTACTGGAGAGGTTGGCTCCGAAACCAACTGGAAAACTTCCAAATCTAACACGGATTTTCTCAGAGTGAAAGTAGTGTCTTGCCCTGTGATGATAACCACTCGCATTGGTTAATCTTGGTCCGGGCGGTTTAATGGCAGCATTTTCTCCTCAATTGCATTTACTTCACTATTTGTGACATACTTTTTCTAATTGAATAGCGCTAGTCAGATAAAAATAAAATAGGAACCTAATCCTGCAAGGTCTCATACGGTCGGGCAACCTCAAAATTGGTAAATGGTCTCCCTCGGGAGTGGCGCTTAAGCCATTTTACTTTCAACGGAAAGCTCGTCAGGCTGACGGGTTACAATCGGCAAGTGATCACTACCGTGGGGATATTGGATCACATTCCACTTGCAATCCAACGATAATGAGTTAGAGCAAAGTGTGAGGTCTAATCTACTTCCATTCGAGGATGGGCCAGCCAAACGTGTTACTTCTAAATTGTTAAGAATTGTCATATTGAAGCTGTCACAGAGGTCATATATCATAGTAGAACGGTTGTCATCATACAGTTCCCCCCAGCCTGCACCGTGGGAATTAAAATCTCCCATAATCAACCGTGGAACAGGAAGTACCGAACAGATATCTGAAAGTTGTTTTCGATTAACAACGGCTCTAGAAGGAATATATACAGAAGCAATACAAAGGCTCTTACCTTTAATAATAGCCTGACATGCGACAACCTCACTACCTTTAAATTGTGGAAGATTCACTCTATAGAAGGAATGGCACTTTTTGTTATCGATGCGCAGCCATATTTTTGATCGATTGGTGATAAAATTATTGAAATTGGACCAGGGGCAGTTGAGTTATCAACGTTCCAAATCTTTCACAATTTTGTTTCATGTTCCATTTTCGGTTTTCACAAAGTGTATCCCCATATAGAAATCACAGACGTAGTCCTACGTCAAAAATCTATAAACTGAAAATCTTTACACCTTTCTTTCGTTTTTGGGCTCCTGCAACGGTTGGACGCCAACCATCAACGCCATCGGCCAACGAGGCTCCAAAGGAGGCATAATCGTGGAAAGCTATGTTTTTCAAGTGGACAAAAAAACAGCTACCGCCACATACTATAAATGCGCGAACAGATCTGCTTGCCGAGCCCGATTCGTTGTAAGGTAATTTTTTCTATAACATATCCGAAAAAATTCAACAGAATTCATCAACGTTGGAAGCAGAGTGGTAGAAATCTGTGTTAAGGAAAGCGCTTTTTGCAGGTAATCGGTGATAATTTTGATCACCATTGCAACAATTGTCAATTGACAATTGTGTAATTTTCAATAGTAACCTATTTAAATTGACAAAGTGTTCATTTCAGCAGATTCGTAGAAAATTTCCAATCGATTGGCTTGTTTAAAATTAAAATCCATCCGCTATTGACAGTTATAATTGATCAAACCCTGAACACTTTTCGTAGCGCGGTAAATTTTGGTTTTTTGAAATTGCACCCCCAATATATTGCCGTAAGACGTAATCCTACGTCAAAACAATGTAGTGTACAATTAATGTTTGTTATACTGTTTCAATATCCTTCCTTATAATATTGGCATGGCAGCCCTAACCCATAGAACTCTAAACGAATGATGAGTGGTGATAAGGTGCATCTTGCATGCATTGATGTTAACCTTTCTCGCGCCAACTTTTTTAACACGAGCACTCGCGCGTTGAACAAAATACCACAGCATGTTACAAAGTTATTCTTAAAACCTTATAGGTCTTTTTAATGCACCACCAACGTAGAGTGCGCCACGCGAGTTCGAAAAGAAACGTCAACCAAACTGTTTGTTTACTTTAGAATAACTTTTTTTCACAACGCAAATTAAAGCATTTTTCATGCAACAAGATCTTGCCAATTTCCATCGGTAATTGTCTTATTGTACAATTTTTCAAAGATCTGAACTGATTTGTAGCTTAACTATTCACACCCAAGAAATCCGGAAGATCATAACCACTAAGGCACTTCTTTGATTTTCCTTTTTTATCAACAAAAACATTCCTGAACACCAGCAGGATCTTTGCAAAAACGTGACAGATTTAAATTTTTCAACTGTATATTAAGTTTTAGAGCATTTCAGATAAATCAATGTATCAGGAAAAGTAAATAAGTGTTCCGCTTCCTATATCTCAAGACAAAAATTTCTGCTCACAACACTCTTTTTGACGTTCTCCTATCCACCACCAGAGGTTGAATCGATCGCTTAGTTCCTAATAAAAAGGCCTATATTATATTGTACAACGGCGTGAGTACTGAAAGCCTAATCTTCTATCATTGAGCAAAAACAATAATAACAATAATAAGTTCTGTTGATAAAAAAAATTAAAAGGTTGTGTTCTAGACACGACCGCAGTATGACGTAGAACTACGCAAAATTGAATTTTTGATGATTATACTTTATCTTATTTTATTTTAAAGTATTTCAATGTTTCGGTTATGGTTCAAAACTCGCGACAATTCATGTTAGCATAATCAGACCACACACTACGAAAAAGACATGTAAATTTCAGTGCCCTGAGACACATGCAAGCGGCCCTTTTGACATAAGAATCAGTTGAAAAGGACGAGAAAATCAATTCCATCAAACGCACTTTTCGTCGATTTGCATATGTTTCAGTGTCAGGACACTTAATTTTACATGCCATGTTTGTTTACGTTCCATGATTTACGTCAAACCTGAATAACGTCTCGTGTAAAAATAATAATTTCTAAGTGTGCACGGTTCATATTACGCATGAGATAATGTATTTACATTTAATTTAATGGTTAAGAATTGACAGAATTTCCCCTACATAACTACCTTGGGTTGATCAATGTTGAGTTATTTTGCTGTGATCAATGCACACTAAATTTTACATCGACATCGACTACAATAGGAACTAACACTATTTTGTCACACATTTTTTTGTTGATTTGCACCTCAGTATAGTACACAAAAATGCCCAGCATGTTTTGGGATAAAACAATTGCCAAAAAATACATTATTTTTTTTTTCAGTAGCTCTATCACTAGTTTTAAGTTAGGTTTCTGAAGCAGAGAAGAAAGTGAAGTTTGCATTTTATGATAACGCAACAGGAAGTTGCTAAAATGGTAATATTTGCTAATGTAATCGCACTTATTTAAAATAGCTCCAGTGCTCCAATTTTGACCAAATTTAGGATTTCGGTTCCATGTTTAATGTAGATTACGAATATGCCTTTACCTCAATACCCTTAAAAAACCCAATTGGAAACAGTTGATAGAGCTTCTTTCTCTATGATGCACGGTATATGCATTTGGGTTAACATCCGACGCCGCTCCTTCTTTACATATTCTGCACAAAAATTATTTCTAAGCCCCGCCCCTTACAGGATTTCCAGGTTTTTTTTTATGAATGGGGCGGAGCAGAAAGTATCTTTTGTGCAGAGTATGTAAAAAAGGATGGACTTCGGATGTTTATGTAATTGCATAAAATTCGAAGCTCTCTGGGCGTAGTTGGGTAAACAAAATTAACGTAATTAAACTTTTTTATCACATTGTAGTTTGCTTAACAATTATTTGCCGGAAAAAAGGGATCGTTAAGGTCCATGTTTTTTTTTCAGGTTGTCGTTATAGGTGAGGGGGGGGGGGGGTGTTTTGCATAAATAACTTTTCCGCGTTTCGTATTAGGGGCTGTTCATTCACTACGTAGACATTTTTTTGGAATTCTTGCCCCCTCCCCCCCGTAGTTAATGAACAGCCCCTTAGTTGAACTGGACCCAATTCTCCTTTAACCACTGACTTGCTCCTGCTTACTACAGGACCAAGCGCCACGCCGTCTGAAGCGGTAATGAGCAGAAGCGTTTAGTTAGTTTAAATGATCTTTATTTTAGTTTAACTTGGACGATTACCATATAAATTTTTTTTTACTAAGTGATTTAATTGCTTTCTTCATCTTTAGGTATGGGCAAAATTCAAAATTTGTTTTACAGAATTAGTCCTAGACTTAGTACACGGTCGACCACCTTGGTGGGATTGGTTTGTTTTGTTTTTAGAATTTGAAGAGAAACTACTTAATACTACTATTTACAGCTTAAAACTAACCTACTCTACTATATACACTTAACCTACTATGTACAAATTGCTTATTAAAGCATGTTCAGAAAGATTGCATTTTTGAATAAATTTAGTTGTCATATCATCAATTTTGGAATCTACTTTGGGAATTTCTGCCTCTTGATGGAGGTCTGCTATTCTTGTGTCGAATGGACGATCTAGGATCATCCTCAACACTCTATTCTGTGCAACCTGGATTTTGTTCCTGTGGGTCTGAGCGCACGATTCCCACACCGGGGCGGCATAGAAGATCGCGGGGGCTATGATCTGTTTGTAAACAGCCAGTTTGTTTTGCCTTGAGAGGCGGGATCTGCGGCAAATGAGCGGATACAAACACCTAACCAAGGCGGAGCACTTAACTAGGGTTTTCTCTATGTGCGAGCGGAACAGGAGCTTCTCATCGAACAACATCCCGAGATAAGTAACATCAGTGGACCACTCGACCCTTGTACCATCCATTATTACGGTACAGGAGGGAGACGGTTTAAGTTTTAATGATTGTCTGTGAAGGAACATGATCGCTTGGGTTTTCGAGGCGTTGATTTTGATTTTCCACGTGGTGGCATAATCAGTAAAGGTGTCAAGGCATCGTTGGAGCTTGTTCGTAATTTCACGAGGCATCCTACCCTTGACAGCTATCGCGGTGTCATCTGCAAACAGAAAGAACACGCAACCGTCTCCTAGAGGAGGGATGTCCGACGTGTAGATGCTGTAAAGCAGTGGTCCCAGCAGACTCCCTTGCGGAACACCTGCTGGGATCGGAAATTGTCCCGAAAGGGAACTATTCAACGACACCCTGAACGACCTTTGCTGGAGATAGTTACGGGTGATTTTCACAAGGTATGGTGGAAAGTTGGAGTTACAAAGCTTGTATATAAGTCCGTCGTGCCAGACATTGTCAAACGCCTTTTCGACGTCTAACAAGGCCATGGCTGTGGACCTGGATACAGCTTTGTTACTCCATGATGATGATGAGCAGAAGCGCGACAGCAGTGCTGTTTTATATCTTTTCAGAAAGATGTGCAACCAAGTGGTACTCAATTATGACTGGGTTTGGGGAAAATGCTTATTTCATGAAAACAGTGATAAAATTATCATTTGTACCTTTTTCAAAAGATTTATTACAGAAAAATTGTAAAATGTTTATTTCAGCAGGTTTGTAATGTAATAACCTATCGATTGGCGTATTTGGATTTTAATTTCATCTATAAATGACAAAGTTACAAGCGTTCAAAACCTAACACTACTTCACCACACATATTTTTTGATTTGCACCCCAGTATAGTCGACAAAGACGTAGTTCTACGTCAAAAAGTTAGAGACAAGTTAATCTTTTCTATATTGAGTATTTGCCAGAATCTTGAGGATTTAATATAGAACTGGCTGTTGTCCGCTGGGCGTTCTAACACCGTCTTCCCATACTGTATTCTTATAATTGTTTCAAAGTATACTCTTGATGGTTCTTTAGCTTGCTCTTTCGATTTCATGTTCTTTTGTGAATCTCACTTCAATTTGACCAAACTGCTGTAGTATGCTTATTACAACAATTTTCATTTTCAGAGCTGCTATTGGTGTTTACAAGATTAGTGACCATACTCATCCAAATCATTCCTTACAAATTGCGAAATGTGAGCTTAGACACGCGCCTAAGGAGGCGAGCTGCACAAGCTTTGAAAGCTACAGAGCTGTGTTCGACAGCGTTTGCAGCAGACCGGAGTAGGGGAATTTACGTATTCTCGTCAATCTAAGCAGCGTCCGAACTTCTATTAGCGATTTCTCAGCGTCACACACATACATGACAGGTTTGTTTGTTGACATTTATCTGCTGCTTGCTGTTCTACCAATTCCAATCGACAGAATAGATCAAAACGGGTTGAACATGTTTTTACAACGCTACAAACTTCTCAGGTGAGAGTGACTATTGTCGGCAGTCTCTTTTTCTTCGGCACCCTTTCCATTTGAACTGCGTGTTAACCAGCTGTTCTATTATCGGCAACTCGAAATCAGCCGTATTTTGTAGTGTGTATATTTCATGTAAAGAAAAATATGGCAGAACAGGATTGCACAGTCGTAAAAATGTAATCAGATTGAAGCTGAAAAGGTAAGGAATCGGCTTAATTCATTCAGCGAAGAGTTTTGATGGGAAAATACAGTGAAATTAACGTTTCAATTTCGGTTGCCGAAAATAGTCAATGGGTGCCGAAGCCATAATTTACCCTAAGTGATATTGCAAATTTTTTAAACTGAACAAAGTAGAAGGGTCTGTGCCTAGGGGCACGAACGGAAGCTTGACGTAGGACCGCTAGTGGACGGAACAAATGTAAACATTTAGTTATTTTAATTGATCAATCATCAATTATCTTAACTCTTTCCGTTTTTTATTTGTAAGCGTATCAAATTTGTGGTATTTATTTCAAAGAGATTGGCTAGGTTGCTAGGTTGACCAGGTTGCTAGCTGCTTGCGGAAACTGATGACCTTGACAAATGTCCAAATAATACTCTTAACAAATTTATGGTGGTGCTGAAAAGGACCGTTTTGTAGTGATGGTTGAGTAATGCTGAGCTGGGCACGACGAGCTACTGATTCCGATCCTAACCTAGCGGTGGGACTTCTTCCTCCTTCTCTATGTTTGCTCGTATGAGCTCTGCAGCTCGCTGCTTGCAGGCAGCCTTTCGTTGTTGTTGTTGTTGAAAGCATTTTTGCTGCTGCTGCTGCTGGACTGGACACCTCCTTCTCTATGTTTGCTCGTATGAGCTCTGCAGCTCGCTGCTTGCAGGCAGCCTTTCGTTGTTGTTGTTGTTGAAAGCATTTTTGCTGCTGCTGCTGCTGGACTGGACACCACCACTTACGGTGATTGAATGCGCACCGTTCAGTGGGACCGCATTTTATTCGATTTTTAAGTCTGTGTTAGGGAGGGCGCTGTTTTCAGACATTCGGTGATAATTTTGATCACCATTGCAACAGTTGGACATTTGGTATTTTTCAAAAGTGACCTATTGAAAATTAATTAGGGGAAAAGTTGTCTTCGGCAATACCTTAACCTATTATCGTCAGGGGGTAAACAACGTCCTTGAGAGTTCAATTTTGGCATGTGAATACATTGTGTTTCAGAGCAACTATTGGCCAAATTTGAGTGCTCTAGGACTTTGTTTACCCCCCTGACGATAATATGTTAAGGTATTGCCGAAGCCAACATTTCCCTCTAAGTTGGAGGCGAACCAGCCTAAGGCTGAAGGTCTCCTAAATAAAGCTAAATTAATTAATTCCCTCTAAGTGTTAATTTTAGCAGATTGGTAGATAAATTTCCAATCGTTTGGCTTGTTTAGAATTAAAATCTATCTACTATTGGTCGAAACCTGACCTCTTTTCGTAATGCTGTACATTTTGGTTTTTGAAATTGCGTGGATTCTAAAGATCCTGCGGGGAGGCGAAATATTTTGCAACAAATGGACGGTTTTGCGCTAAAGAGGCATCTTGAGGGCAGTGAGGTAAAGATGGACACTTTCTGTTTTAATCCAAAAAATAATGTCGCATAAAATTAAATGTACGAAATTTAGTGCTTTAGCTCACGAAGTGCTTTGTTTTTAATTTATGAAATGTTGCCCACATGTAGAGTTTATAGTTACCTTATATCCTTATATGTCCTTATATGTCAAGATGCAAATCAGGGTTAGAGATTGTTTTTGGATTTATTAACAATAATAATTAAATAGGGGCTTTTCATTAACTACATGACTGTTCTATGGGGGTTCTACACAGTTAAATGTTTTCAGTGCATATTTTTATTAGAAATTGTATGAGCTGTGGACATTTGCCATATCTCTTGTCCCATAGATAACTACAGTAGTCTGGGGGCAAATTAATCACCGGGGTGAAATTGATCACTATGGGATGTGTTTTTGGTTAGCTTATAGCATATTTTTGGGGGTTAATAGATATAAAGACAATGCTGATAGTATTTCATCGTGAGACTCCAATAACTGCTTTGACGAGTTTTTTAAAAATAAACATGTTTTTCTGCATAAATATAAGATTTATTGAAAAGATGTTAAAAATCATCAAATTTCATCACTCAAACAAGTAGTCCTAGTACAATAGAGATTGATACCATTAACTTGAATGTGGTATTGTTTGTTAAAGAAAATGTCTATGCATCAGAGTTATGAAAAAAAAAGTATGACGGCGAATAGTCAATAAAAACTGTCTGCTTTTTTATGTGTTGTTGTGTTGGTTTTCCGAAAATAGATTTTTTTTTATAATAATTGAACATCATAAAATATGAATGTTGAAATTCCCAAATATGTTTTTCTCCAATTTTTGTACTGAGGTACCGTTATAATTGATGATTTCGAACATCAAGATCAAACAATGCTTGCATACTTTATTTCCGGAGTGTTTTGAGATTTGGGCGTAATTGCTTTTGTAAACAAACACGCTAATCGCCGATTTATCGTTAATAAAAGCTCAATCTCGTAAACAAACTATACCAAATGATAAAGGAATCATTCCTCTACCTCATAATGTTATTAGTTTTTGAGATTGAGCTTTTATTCGCAAGAAATCGGCGATGAACGTGTTTGTTTACAAATGCAATTACGCCCAAAACTCAAATCACTCCGGATTTAACTGGTTTGTTTAAAGCCCACTTCTTGAAATTCAACCTTACATAGAGCAAGAATGCCACTCCTAGATTAATAAACAAGTTTAAAAAAATCGAGCATCCGGCATAATTTTGGAATTTCAATCTCCGAAAGTTTGTTTAAAAATAGTTTTCATTTCGGTGGCACTCTTGTTCCATCTGGCCATATATTCCCCGCCCCCTATGTAATAATAAGTAACGAAAAATCACCCCAATAGATTATTTTATATTTCTTTTTCAGTTTTAAAAATAATTGTTTCTGTACTTACCCAAATGAATAATTTCAACATTCTCGTTCTCATCCATGCATTATGCGTTTATTGCAAAAATGTGGCGACCCCGACTTGACACTGAATCTATTTTCAGGTTCAACAGTCGCCCCTTTGCAAGCTTACTAATAAGTTGTTTTATTTCCATTGCCCCTTTATCAACGTACCCAGGTATAACCAAAGATGAATACTGCTTCAACGAACAGGTAGACTAACTCTGACTCAATTTGTCTCTATCAACACACTCTGACTCAGACCTCGAGTTAGATGCATGGTGAATCAGAACGACTAAGCTCAATGACTGAGAGAGAGAAAGTCTGGTTTTTTTTTTCCTTTGGTTTGTTTTTTCCGTCGATCTTGTTTTCCGTGCTGAGCACCAATGCTACCGACGTGCCAGGAAGGCAGCTCCCACACCTGGACCCTACCTATCAACCCATCAACTCATGAACCGGGGACCAACGGCTTTACTTCCCATCCGAAGGAAGGCGTGATCAGAGATGTTATGCCTCAAAACATCCCGGCGGCGCCGACTGGGATTGAACCCAGGCCTGCTGGGGTGAGAGGTAATCACGCTTACCACTACACCACCGGCGCCGTTAGAAAGTCTGGTTAGATGAACACATTCTCAGCATTTGTCTGTTCTCCCCTGATTTGAGTCGGAATATTTTTGTTATTTCCTCTGTCCTATTCGTAGTGAGAGCCTGGTTGGAAAATGAACATTGTGAGTTGTATCTCTCAAATACTGGTACTGAGTTTTCATTGATGCGAAAATTTGCAACATTGCTTCTATAGACAGGTTGAGGCTTGATAGCTAGCTAGCGGGAACTGTTGACCTTGACCAATGTCCATATAACACTCTTTAACAAATTTTTGGTGGTCCTGAAAAGGACCGTTTTGTAGTGATGGTTGAGTAATTCTGAGCTAGGTGTTCAACACGGATGAGGCTGTCGAGCTGTATGTCGTTTAGAGGGTGACACGCTTGACATAGATGACCGACCCGCAGCGACTCACGAAGAGCTACTGATTCCGATCCATAGCATAGCGGTGCAACTTCTTTCTCCTTTGATGATTGCTTATGTGGGCTCTGCAGCTCGCTGCTTGCAGGCAGCCCTTCGTTGTTACTGGAGAACAGTTTTCAACGCCACACGCCGAAAGCACTGCTACTGCTGCTACTATTGCTACTAATTTCGACGACCGAACACCACCACACAGTGGTGTGGTCGTTGGGAGCGTGTGGTTCTGAGTATGGCGATGAGTGTGCAAAATATTACGCAATTCCATCCTTCCTATTCGCACGCGCCCGAGGATCGGAGGCGAATGCCACTTTGACTTGTTTCGTCTACTTACTACTCTCTGACGACTGTGCTGGGGAAGCAGCATATGCATGTAGGTAATTGGTGGATTTGTTAGTTAATTCGACGCTTTTGGACAATCCTGGACATTTACCAGTTTTTCAATAAATTATTGTCGAAAATCAACATTCGGAAGCATTGTTATCGATGCGTAGTCATATTTCTGATCGATTGGTGATAAAATTATTGAAATTGGACCAGGGGCAGCTGAGTAATTAACGTTCAAAATCTTTCTTAATTTGTTACATGTTCCATTTTCGGTTTTCACAAAGTGTATCCCCATATAGAAATCAAAGACGTAGTCCTACGTCAAAAAAATTCTTCTATGGTGTACGATCAATTTTGTGATACGCTCTATGATGCATACTTAGGGTTACCATATCAAACACTTGAAAAGGAGGACATTTCATTTGAGGTTTGGAGATTAAGGAGGACAATGATTCCCTTTCTTAACTTTAAAGGAGGAGAATGAGCTTTTATCAAACGTTTTAATAATATGTGCGCTATCACAAAATTCATGATTTGCAAAGGTTCAATTACGATTTTTCATAACTTGTAGTTTTTACTAGAGAGGGTCAAGTAGAAGAGAGGAGCGGATTGGCTGGTGTTGAGCCAAACGAACTGCCAAAGTCAGAGCCAATCGAGCACTGGTTATCTTGATTGCACTGACATTTTTGCTAGAACCACCTAGGCATAGGTTTCCAAGGCAGTTTGTTTTGAATCCACTCCTCTCTTATACTAGACCCTCTCTAGTCTTTACCAATTCAATCCATCTTCTCGTTATATTTCTGAAAAATGCAACAAACTAGCCGTCATAATTCATTTTTGATACTTGGAAATAATCTAGTCTAGCTGATTTACATGAAAACTACAGCTTTACAACCTTAATACCATCCCAACATTTAACATGTTCATGGAACATCTAAGCAACCTGTTAATTTTACTATTGATTCAGCATAGGTCTCTAACCCTAGTAGTACGCTTGTCACAATTCGGTTGTGGCAACTTCTATACAACTTATATCAGTCATAAACAAGTTGCTGCAACTTATTGTGACGGAAATGTGCTACTCGGGAAGGCCGCTGCCATAGCGGGAGCGAAGAGGCGCGCTTAGCGTTCTATACAAAAGAATTCCTATTACAGATAGGGTAAATGTTGGCTTCGGCACCCATTGACTGTTTTCGGCAACCAAAATTTAAACGTTAATTTCACTATGTTTTCCCATCAACGCACTTCCCTGAATGTGTCCAAACGATTGTTTAGCCTTTCAGCTTCAATCTGATTATATTTGAACGATCGAGCAATCCAGTAATGCTACATTTTTCTTCAAATAAAGCATACGCACTACAAAATGAGGTTGATTTCGAGTTGCCGATAATAGAACAGCTGGTTAACACGCAGTTCTAATGGGAAGGTTGCCGAAGAAAAAGAGACTGCCGACAATAGTCACACTCACCTGAGAAGTTTAGAGCGTTGTAAAAACGCTTTCAAAACGTTTTGAAAAATTCTGTCGATTGGAATGGATAGAGAAGCAAGCAGCAGATGAATGTAAACAAACAGACACATTATATATGTGCGTGACGCTGAGAAAATGCTAGTAGAAGTGCAGACGCTGCTTAGATTGACGAGAATACGTAAATTCCCCTATTATTCCTTACATTAGATTTCACGATTTGCGTGCCTCTTCGCTCTCAGTATGGTAGCGGCCTAAACATATCAAACGTAACTATTCAAATCAACGTATCTGCTTTTGTAAACAATCTCTTCAATCGACGATTTGTCTTAACTGCTAACTCACCAACGCAAACAAACACCATCATCAGGTAGGAGACAGTTTCGCCTACTAGCAGGTGTTGTTAGTTTCTGTGAGTGAGCTTACAGTTGCCACAAATCGCCGATTGAAGTGATTGTTAACAAAATCAGATACGTAGATTTGAATAGTTATGCTTGAAATACCTAAAATCCCATCGAACCAGAACGTCAAAATCGAACACATGTTGAATTCAATCTGTGTAGTGTGTTCCATTTGGTGAATTCATTTAAAATTTTACAGATAGAAAATTTTCAATTAAACCTGCTATTGTAACAGTCTTATTTCTGGTAGCCAAGAAATCAATTTTCACAAACACCTCGAAAATCACACGATCAACAACAGAGAGATTTTCGAACAGTATAATTTATTTTCGAAATGTAAAATTTATTTCCTAAACTCAGAAAAATGGAACACAACCTAAGACTGTGTTCCATTTGATGAATTTTCACTGACACTTTGAAAATAAAATATAATGTTCGAAAATCTGGTAGAATAGGAGGATAATTTGAATATTTTCCATCTGTCAAATATAAGTTAAAATTCACCAAATGGATCGCAGCCTAAATGTAGGGGGTTGACAGCTGTAGTATATATACTACAGCTGTCAACCCCCTACAGGGGAGTATACTCCCTGAGTGGTGCGAAGTGAAATTTTCTTCATGTTGGTAGTGTTGAAATAAACGTTTCATCACCGTCGGTTGGTAGAGAGAAGTGTCAAACGGCTTTTTGTGCAGAGCCGATTCGTGACTTTGTGATTGTTTGTTGACATTGTTCATAGCTGGAGTTTTTACGGAGTGGAATAAAATTCAGAATGAAGTGTTTTGCTCACTTTTGCAATTATAAAGATGGACACGACGAAAAGCGAAGCCTATTCAGGTTTCCCAAGGATTCAGCAGTACGAAAAGAGTGGCTCAGTTTCTGTGAGGTGGATCTCAATTTTCAAATCAAACCCAGTGACCGGTTGTGCAGTATTCATTTTGATAAAAATTGTGTAAAACATCTGAATGCAGTTGCTTATCGTGATAAAAATGCAATCCCTACACTGCGAACATATGATGATGGTCCATTTATCAGTGAAACAATTGACGAAAGTGATAAAGTTGTTAACGATGAAGATTGGCGATCGCCGGAACTGGAAAATATTGCAAAGCAAAGGTGAGACATTTTTTAAATTGAATTTGAAATCAACAAACAAAATAGGGTAGAGAGCCTCTGCGGCCTAATCCCCCATTGTTGGTCTATCGTGCAGGAAGAATTAAAAATAGTGTCGGTCAAGTTGCACACCGAAACGATGAAATCTACGACTTCGGCATTAACGAGTCAATTATACGTTTGGTACGATGCCTTCAAGAGGACAACGTATGAATATTTACACCTTTTGTTCGCGAAAACAAAAGAAGCACTCCAAGCGGCTCCTTTTTTTCATTCCTTTTTTGCCTTCATTGTGTGCTGAAGTGGGATGCAAAGGCTTATCAATGTGTTTGTGCTGAATAGGGACTCGTATATAATAGGGACTCGTATTTGATGGCAAGAAACAGTTTTGTATTCTTAACCAATATAAGTGTAAACAATTTGTGATTCATTATCAAGCGCAAAGTCATCTATTTCCATTTTCTTATGTAAAAATGGACTCGAATAAGACGTATAAGTTTTGCCACACAGCATTTTTTAAATCTATTGCACGTGACAATAAATAAATTTAAGTGCTGTTTTATTTTGTTCACTTATAGGGTACTCTAAAATTGTTAACACCTGCAAATAAAAACTCCAGTATAAAACAACTATTATTCATGAGGGACTTCGTGGCGTAGTAGGCTACACGTTCGCTTCTCAAGCGAATGGTCATGGGTTCAATTCCCAGACCCCCCCTCCCCCCCCAACTTTGAGCACCGGTGTTGAGTGGTAAGCATAGTTGCCTCTCACCCCAGTATGGCCTGGGTTCAGTCCCAATCGGCGCCCTGGGATTTTCTGAGGCATAAAATCCCTGATCCTCCATTCACCGTGCCCTTGCAAATCAAATTCTTAGGCGTTTGTGAAATAGTGAATTACACTCCATTTATGTTTCTGATCATTTCTAAACAAAGTTAAATGAAATTCTACATGTTCGGTAAATGAATACCGTGCATGTAAATGAAATGGTGACATAGCACGGTGAATGGGGACCATGTCATGATCCGAAAAAAAGCCACAAACTATTTATTCTTGTTCAGAAGACATTGATTTCATATTTTTTCTTGAGTTAAAATAAATAATAAAGCAGTTTGACGTTGGTAGCGAGAATGGATGAATGGATCATCTTGTTAAAATACGAGAGCCTTGGACCGCACCAAATCTCCTTAAATGCATGGTGAATGATACTTTACGGTACTCTCAGTACAGAAAACAGTCCGACGGAAAACAAATCAAGAATAAAAACTATTATTCATAGGTTAATAAAATGAATGTGCAAAAAACACAAAAATATATTAATTTAAGGGTACCTTACCACCAATTTTTTATGAATAAACGCTAGCTAACGAATGATACGTTCTCATACTTTATATATTCTTAATGCGAATTCCCGTTAATATAAACAGTCAACTGGACACATCTGGCTTATCAAACGATGGATTTGAAACAGCTGAATTGCAGATCATCGATCTAAAATTACAACTTGAGTCGGCTAACCAGCGTTGTGCAAATATTGAAAGGTTAGAGGGTGTAATATAGTATAAACGTATATATTTATATATAAAAAATGCATGTTTGCTTTATTAAGAAAATTAGTCAAAGCGACCTACCAACTGAAGAAATTACGTGGAAAGTATGGAAGAGCGATGAAAAAAATT
Organism: Ochlerotatus camptorhynchus; assembly: GCF_037179485.1. NCBI lineage: Eukaryota > Metazoa > Arthropoda > Insecta > Diptera > Culicidae > Ochlerotatus > Ochlerotatus camptorhynchus. The sequence continues at coordinate 396,442 of NW_027040843.1, forward strand.
CGAACAATGGAAGATAAGAGTCTCTTAGATTCTTCCGGGATTGAAACCATATTCAACGAAGATCAGCGGAAAGTTCTTTCTGGAGATGTTAAGCGAGTAAAAGGATGGTCGAACGAAACAGTAGATCAAGGCATCAGACTCCGTTACCCTTGTGGAAAAGGATATGAACACATGCGTCACATGGGATTTCCTCTTCCTAGTACTCGAACACTACTGGAAAGAATCGAAAACTTTCAGCTTATGCCTGGTAATTTTTATAATCTGCGTAATTATATTTTTGAACAGATAATTGGCTCTTCTAGGAATATCTACAGAAGTTTTCAATTTGCTTCGCCCCAAAATGGATAGTTTTGAGGATGCAGATAAAGATTGCGGCATCATTATTGACGAGATGGCGATTGAGGAGATCATTCGACATTGGGAGACTCAGAAGAAATGGCAAAAAATGGATTGGTGTTTATGGTCGCAGGTATTTGGTCTAGGTGGAAACAAGTTGTCGGTTATCACCTAACGGGCGATTCAATTGCAAAAGGGTTGTTGAAGCCTCAAATCTTGGACATCGTACAGAAGGCTGAGAACATCGGCCTGAGGATTGATTTTGTCACAAGTGATTGCGGAGCTTGCAATAAAAGAATGTGGGCGGACTTCGGGATTAGTACGTCCAAATTCTCTATTATGCAAATAGAACCATTGCAACACCCTACTGATCCTGAGCGTCATCTGGAATTCATACCGGACCCCGTACACGTGTACAAATCGGCAGTGCGAGGCTGGATAAACAATCGTGTTATTCTTCTTGGCCCAACCGTTGAAAACAAACCCTTGCTGGAAGCAAATGTCGCAAATATAGACCATTTAACCGAGCTCGTCAATTGGGAGAACTCCCAGAAAATAAAACCCATGCATGGATTGACATTGGACGACGTCAATTTTACGCTGAATGTGTCTAGTGTTGAGAAAATGAAGGTTATCAACTCATGGAAATATGTGAATACGGATGTTGCAAGTTCATTGGAATTTATGGCCCAGGAAACAGGAAGAAATGAGCTTTTGGCAACCGCCAGGTTTATTCGTGATCTCGCACAGTGGTATGTCACTATGAATTCTCGTGACGGCAGTGGAGATGAGCTGAATTTGGGCTTCGCACAAAAATATAATAGCGACCTCGAGTTTCTTCGTCGTTATGTTGGCTGCACATACTCCTTGAAAGTTGGCGAGAAAGGTACTTGGAAACCTTGGCAGTCTTCTATAATCATGGCTACACATGCAGTTTTACGTTTGCAAGAATATCTGCTTTCTGATCCTCAAGCTCACCAGGTATCAAGTTTTTTGGGACAATCTGATCAAAACGATTTCACATTATTTCATTTACAGATCCTTCCAACTTCTCGATTTTCCCAGGACTGCTTAGAAAATTTGTTTTCACAAGTACGATCTGATTTTTCACTGTGATTTAAATATAAACCATAATTATCTTCACAGGTTAGAGCAAAACAGCCACGACCAAACGCAGTACAGTTTCGAGACGCTTTGCGTTCATTAACTCTTTCGGCGTTCGTGATACATATTCGTGGGTCAGCATACGAAAAAGATGAACGATCGCAAGTGTCTGGGCTATGTGAACATGTCCCAAAGAAGGTTAGACCTGTAAGTTCAACTCTAACTGTACCTTTGACTCCAGAACATGATTCAGATGATAACCTGACAAACGCACAAAGGAATATGATCTATCATATTGGATGCCATATTCTAGGCCAAATAAAGCGTTACTGTACAGTCTGTTCTACTTGCCTAAATTCATGTTTAGTGAAAAAGCCACCTTCAACATCATTTGCTAAATATTCTACTTTATGCCATAAGCAATTCACTGAATCAACTTTTATTTCGATTGAAATGTACAGGTACTTTGTGGCCCTGAGTAACACTGTAGATATAAATTTTGATACAATCAAAAATCAAAACATCAGTTTAAATAAGCACTTGCTCAGCCTCCTAGTGAATATCCCATACACAGGAGAAAATTGTCATAATTTACAAGGAAAATTTTTGAAACGATTTGTAATGTATAGAATCAAGTGTGCTCACGTAAAAAGAACAAAAAAACGAAGATTGAATAGTGGAACAATGTATAATGTTTGATTTTTAAGATGTTTCAATAAATATCCACAGAAAAGTCTGTATAATGCATCCTCATTTAATCTCATCCCTGTTTTGCTTCTGTCTGCAAAATATACTTTTCATTTCAGGGAAGTCAAGAAAGAATAAAACCCTGACACATCCTCTACCTGACTTGCAATCAAACATAGTAATTTTTATTTGTATAAATTGTTGCAAATCAGATGCAAATTTAATGTGGCCGACGATATCTATGGAAGTGCTGTCGAAATTCCCTGGGACCTCCAATGGCAACGATTTGACTTCCCTCCAAATCGTGTGAAACTCGAACATGAAAACTCTATAGAACCCCCGTAGAACCTCGCTGGCAGCAACTAAAATATCCACTGAAACCTCTTCCGTCGCGGGAAAAATCTGTTGAAATTTCCTGGAACTTTTGTACTATCATCACAAATCTCCTTATAACGTTCTCCGAAGTCACAGTCGTTCCTGAGCGAAAAAAAATCGGAGGGGTTTTTTTCAGCGCAGAAGTCTACTTTGGTCCAAAATACGCAATAATACTGTTATTTTTAATTGTTTGAGTCGTTTCGAATCACGTTTTTAAAAAGATCAAAAACATTACTGAAAAATATTTATTTTTTATTTTGGACGATAACAATACTTCTATCTATTTCAACGAACCACAATGATAAAAAAGTGGTTCGATTTTGAGGTCCGTCTTCGCACCACTCAGTATACTCCTAGTCCCACCATCGAATGGCATTTGCTAGATAAGATGAGGTTGCGATATAAAAAGGAGGTTTTGTATAGGTGGCTTCCTTATCGTTCGTTTATGGTAATTTTTATTAAGGTTCCTGTACTTGAAATTAGTACATGCTAGATGGTATAGTACTGGATAATTTCATTGACATAAGAAATGTGTCACAAGCTGCGGCCAATGTTTACTAGTCATGAACATTAATTCCGACCCTGTTTGGATGATCTTCCAAATGTTTGCCTCAAGTCGTGTTGCTTAACTCGGATGTTAACGTCAGAACAGCTGCATATTCTTGATCGGGAATACTGGCTCACCTACCTAATAGGTAATTCAAGCTTTCTGATGATATATCAAAAGTCTGATACTCCTAAAATCATACCTCAAAACGAGCTTGTACCCAACTCTGACTTTTACTACACCTTACTCTACGCAAACAACGAAAAACAACTATGGTTAACCTGTTCAAAACCAACAATCACTCTATTTAAAACGCTATCTGTTCGTAGACTCAGTTCGTCAATTGTGTATTAAACAAAAAACATATGTCGAAACAATACCCTAACACACACGTATCACGTTATCCATTCGACAAGCTGCTAAATATTCGGTATTGGGTTCTTTAATGTTGAATATATATGGGCTATCGTTTTCTTAGGACAATCTCAATAGACTTTCATCTCGATTTTTAGTAGCATTTTGACGCTAAACTAACAAATTGACAGCTCGGTCCGATACAAAATCCCATCGAGGGGCGAATATGCATTTACCTCAATACCCTTAAAGAACCCAATTGTTCCTCAAAACATCGCCGCTCCTTGCAACAGTAACAACCACCAAATATTGTTGAGGCATATTCACCCACAACACGTATAGAAAAAACACCCACATGTAACCAGAAACAGATACAACTTTCGCAACCATAAGTTTAGTTGGCACTGAGTTGGAAATCATTTCATTTTAAAATGAAATTCATACGCCAACTTTTCCCACAACATGTCACCCACCCAGCTACCTGCCGTCAACTCACGTATGTAGGCGTCCTACGACGACGATGCTTGCTTGAATCGTTAAGTCAAAACCAGTAAAGCCACCGGAAATGCGAGTGAGAACACTAACAGGTGTTAATCAGTGATTTGAACAACAACAATAACAACGACTTTGCGGAACGCGACTCCAGGAATATACGTGCAGAGGAGCAAGTATAACCACACGAAGCGAAGCGCATCAATGCTACACGTGGATCCTGGATGGCATGTAGAGATGCTTAAAGGTTATACGCCATAAGCACCTGTAAACATGCACACAGAGAGAGATAGAGATTCGCAACAAATGTGCGAAATGCTACGTTTGTCAGTGCTGCAAGTATAACTGGGAAATTCAATCTTTAAGTTGTACGATTTTCTGGCATCACTTATGGGCTTTCAACCCCTTGCTCCTCGCACCATCATCACTCGGCGGATGATCCATCCTCGAGAGTAAAAGTTCCACAAATCGTATCATTTTGTATCCCGTTCCGCTTGGAGCCTTTCGTTGTTGTTAGCGTATTGTCACAGTCGATTGAGTTAGCCTGGCGGAGACGAGAATTAGTATGCCGCCATTCCCGAACCTTCAGCCATGCACCCGAATCCCACCGGGAGCTGGTTGTGATAATGATTTGAATTTACAATGGCATGCAATGTGTCCCGAATAGCAGCGGTGGAACCGTTACAATGGAGCTTTTGTGGAAGTTTGGTGTTCCATCAACCAACGAATGAATGATAAGTTCTGGTGAAAGTTTGCTGATTTGGAATTACGGATTCCAAACTCCCCTGATGGTAGAGGTCCAATGGTTCCAAACCATGCTAATTATGTCAGAGCCAAATGTGATCCAAAGACCACCAAACAAATCGTATGCTAAGTTCTAATTATGGGTGAATTCAGTTGTGTAGCATAATTGGATTCTAATGGTTATTGTTGAATTCGAATCGGTAATGAGTATTCTCTCAGTATGATTGCAAAATCCCACAACATTGCCAGGGTAATAGGCACCTCGTGTATCACAATGAGGCCTTCTAGGCTCGGATAATTAGTGTAACCTTCTTCAACAGCCTAGGTGGGTGCTGTCATAGATTGACAGTCGCGTGTGCCCTTCATAGTTTTAATTAAAAATTCTTTTCTCAAGCCTATAGCCTCTGTAATAATTGTGAGTAATAAGGCTGGCTATACGGTGCGCGTCAAAAGAGTTAAATAATTATCCTCTTCCGCTCATTATAAAAAGGCTTCCTCTCTAACGGGTTGCCGCCGGAGGGTTGACGCTTTATAGGTTAGGTGCACTTGGTACTTAGCGTACTTGGTCGCCGTGCTTGCTGCCTACAGCTAAAGATGAGACTTTTATATTGCCGGTGATGCGATGCTGGAATACATTTGGGTATTATTTGCAAGCAGTGGTGGTCGCCAACGGAACACGTAGATATCATAAATTTACTGTTGGAATTTAATAACATTCAACGAACAAGGTGCTACAAACACGTATCGTGAAATATACGGAATTGTATCAAATTAGACACCTCCTAAATACTTGCATCACATCCGTGGAAAGGAAATGGAACTCATTTGGCGCTATGAACGCGTTCGCATACCGTCGTAACTCTTCATCCACGTCTCATGCTCACGCTCAGCGGAAATGAGGATTCTAAACGGACACGCACCCATAGGCGGTGCGCAGCTCAGCGAATTATTGCCAATCATTGAGGAAATCGTGCTTGCTGCAAAAGCTATACGACGGGTAAATTCGATTTGATTGTTCATTTCCTGCGAGATAGATTTTATCTCGCACTGGCAGCGCATGTTCCTACTAATTCTTAACGACGGAAAAGCGCAAAGGCGAATTGAGTGGGTTTGACAAGGAGAGACTCAATCCTGCTTACATGTTCAAACTCTGGTAGCATTTCAATAAATCATACGCCTTCTGAAGTATTCTGAAATGCATCTAAATTTAGTCAGCAAGTCGTGAGATTTTTAAAATCTTAGAAGGGTTCAAATCTATTTTCCGTAATACTAATCACAACCGGGACATTACCTCTCTTTTTCGAACGGGTTTGAAAAATAAAAATTATATGTTTCGATCTGGACGTCATAATATCGACCAAATCGATGCGACGAAGAGGCTGATAGCTTTCTTTTTCTGTTGCGTTGCGTTTGTAATAGAGTAATTTGTATATTACATACTGGCAACTGTCATGTATTTACCTCATCGTTCCTATTCTGATTGCTTAAGGATAGTGATAGAAAACTATATTATAGCCCATAGGAGCACCTACAATATGACGTGATAGCTCATAGTTATGACTTGCAAGTTAAAGTTTAGAACTATGACATAGAGCCAACTTCATTGTCGTGTGTACACTCTAGCGATACTTTCTATATCATAGTTGCAAGCTATACACTATTCCATCAAGCCGGAATAGTTCATAGTTTATTGGTCATAGTTTTTTGACAGCAGTCTGTGCGCGGCGCTTTTGTTTTTGTTTTAGAAACCACTCATAGACATCTTATCAAAATGAATTCGGAGTTGTGTTCAGGATATGGACTCTGGAGACTATGGAATGGTCCACCGGAAGATCCTGAACACGTAAAAGTGGTCAATTAATGAAATTGATCCTAGAGGCACGGTTTTTTTTTTCTTAACCACTTTTATGACAACAAATTCGGAGTTTTGACCAGACAATGGAGACTGGGGACCACTTGTAGATCCGGAACATTCGTAAAAGTGGTCAATTCATGAAACTGATCCTAGAGTTACGTGGTTTTTTGTTGAAACCACTTAAAAATTAATATGACTTCTTTCTTCTTCTTCGCTTTTCAAGCTTATTGCATATCGCAAATTAGCTTATTGCGTGTTCTCAACTTAGTGTTCTAGATGCACTTCCACAGTTATTAATTGAGAGCTTTCGATGCCTGTACCATTTTTGCATTGGTATAATTGTGTGGCAAGTCCAATCATACTTCTATGCCCAGGGAAGTCAAGAAATTTTCCAACCCGAAAAATTCCTAGACTGGACCGGGAATTGAACCCAGCCACCTCCAGCATGGTCTTGCTTTGTAGCTGCGCCTTTGCCGACTGAGCTAAGGGAGACCCCATAAAATTAATATGAATAATAACTCAATAGGACGGTATGTTTGAATGGCTTATTGATTCAATTTTGATGTGACGATTTAAAACTATAAACATTAAATATAGTCTCAAGCTCCAAAGAAAGATCTCTTAGAAGTCAAGAGAAAAAAACCCATGAATTCCAAAGAATAATATTCAAAAAATTTGTTAAGAGTACCTAGAAGTTTTAAACACTTGAAAACCAACTAGAAATCATCCGGACGTGCATTTTCTCCGCTGTTTATTTGACGAGTAAAAAATAGGAAAATATATTTCGTCATATTTATAACAATGAAAAAAAACAACCATCACACCGGTCCAGAAGTCGATAACAAAGAGTTCAAGCAAAGAGTCAAGAAGGAGCTCCGAAAACAAACCCCCCACTGAACCCCCGGCGTTCTTTCGTTTGCGACGACGTCACGGAGAAGCGACCCACATGGGGTGATCCTGGAGACTCCTTTAATCACAGATACATACAGGAAATTCCCCAGATTAAAAGAAATCACCATGGATCAAGGTGTATTCAAGGAGAGGCAACATGTTAATTCAGTTGAAAAGTATCATCAGTACGAGGTGGAGGAAGCGGTCAAGGGTGGATATCATTCTGATTCAAGCAAGAAAGATGGACCAGCAGCGCCATGCAATTTCATCCGGTTGACATTGCTTATGGATTCATTTGGTGAGTTCGTTCCTATTTATTAATTCACTTGTGACGATGATCGTCAACAGCGTTGAACAGTCAGAAACAGTTGCAGAATTAGGTGAGAGCTTTCCATTTATTTGATTTAAATAGTTGTAAATTTAACTACAAACACATAGACAAACAAATATCATTTGATGTTCTGTTGATAGTCACCTGTGCACGCTACAATCAGCATTAGTTTACCAAAGTGATATATGCTGCAAACCTTTCCCCACATTCAATATCCCAGTAATTTCTCGTGGAAGCGCAGAGGACTTCTAGGTTTCCTTCACAGCGAGTGTCATGTCAACACATTCCTTTCCATTCCCTATTTGACCTGCATTCGGACACGGCCGGCGCTGGTATAGCTAAGTATAAGATCTGCTGTTTTTTTCACATTGCGGATGAATGTTAGTCCCAAACATCATCTGGCGATAACAGAGCAGTAGCCGTGGGCGGTTAATCATGCTCATGCTGATGCTCATGCAAGTAGTTGCTTACCCAGTGCTTCCAAATCAGGTTGGCTTGGATTAGAGATAATCGCCATCATTTCCACAGCACGTTGACGCCATTATCGTGAGTGCAGAGTGGATTGACACTATTGAATGACACCAGGAAGAAGTGATTTTGCTAGCGTACTAATCAAATTCCAGTTCGACATGGTCCAATAACCCTGTATCAAAGTACTTCAGATGTATATTAATTTGTATGGATCCCTAGGATACATCGGAGTAAATGCAAACGAGGAAACAGCATATTGTGCAGCCTTTGTCAGACTGGCAAGCTGCTACACCTGGGAGGTCCCTGCCCTGGATCTACATCATTGGCTCGTAACCACAATATTAAACTGCTGAAAATGCGGTATAGCCATAA